>NC_140771.1:251836638-252436638 GCF_044657685.1 Stegodyphus dumicola | reverse complement strand
CCAGCATTCTCACCGGACTTGAATCCAGTAGAGCTCGTGTGGGACATGCTTGGCCAACGAGTTGCAGCCCGTCAACCTCTTCCTACATGTCTATCGGAACTTCGGAGAGCATTGCTTTTTGAGTGGTGTAATATCCCCCAAGATCAGATCGATAGTTTGATACTCAGCATGATTAGGCGTTGTACGGACTGTATTGCATCGCCTGGGAAACATACAATGTATTGACAATCATACCAACCATGTAATATTGGTTTTTTGTAAATAGGTTTTTTTTTTTTTTTTTTTTTTTTTTTTTTTTTTTTTTAATTTTCTCCAGGGAGTAAAAATCGCTAATTTTTTTAATAATATCAGACATATAGCATCTTTTTTTTTTTTTATCTTTACCTTTTGTTTCATAAATAAGCTTACAAATAAGTCAAATTTGTTTTGCTTCTAACTCTTCCTTTGCCTGATTTTGCATTATCCATAATTTATGGACATGAGTGTAAATGAACTTATAAAAAATAGTGTTTTGGAGAAAGCACGGCATTTCTGCTGTTTAAGAAAATAGTTCTCATAGACATATTAGAATGGCTTGAAGGGAATTTTCCTACTTTCCGTTGATATTGTTGTTGCGACGAATCTCGCTTACCTCATATTAGAGCAAGTCCACGAAATTCATCGTAGCAAGGAGGCAAAATCGCGCGTGTCGTTTGCATAAGCCTTGGGCACCATACAGGTGTCAATACAACTTTGCTCGTTTCCGCGACCAATATTGAAAAAGAACATCCTGGGAGGATTAGTCCGAGGGTCTCCTCGCTTCCCCAACCACTACCTCTGGAGAGGACTTTGGCTTGCCGCATATTTAGTGTGCCCCATGCTTCACAGACACTATACATTTACAAAAATCCTTGCCTTCTCCGGGATTTGAACCCGAGCCCTTCGGTACGGCAAGTAGAGTCACTAATTCCTATCTCGGTTGGGCGGCACCACGCTGATATTCTATATGTAGCTAAAAATGGTCATACCGAACATTTTTAAATGAAACTTATTTTTTTTTCTTTCATTCATACATGTGTGACATGTCGATGCTTTTGATTTTTAAAATTGCAAAATTCGAAATCAAATGAATGAATTTTTTTAATCATCCTGTATTATGACAATGTTCTGTAAACTTCCTTTTAAAGCACGGAATATTAACTCGTTATTCGAGGATGAGATATTATTTACTTCTACTGTGAGTGTATTCTATTCTGAAAGTATGCCAGCAAAAGTCAATATTTGTAAGGCCGCTCTGAAACGAATCAAAATGAAAGGCGATAGTTGTGAGAGGAACTTTTTCTTTGAATTTATTCCATAGCTGCAGACAGATATTGTCAACAATAAACTGAAAATAATAAGACGCAGGAAATTGTAAGAGAGATGAAAATTTGAATTTTCAAAATTAAAATACGATTCTTTTACTCTCGTTGCCATTTTTTCGTTTTATTCTCGCCTGAATAATTCTTATACTAAATAAAATAATAGAAAAAGGAAGATTTGTAATTACATGCAGATTGAAAAGTATGCTGAAACAACATACGGTAGTCGTGTCATATTTAATTATGTTTTAGCTATGTTGGGAATAGCAATATTTAATTTAAGAATCTGAGATATGTTTCTCTTGTTTAAAAATAACATTTCTCGCTAAATGTTATTGAACTATTTTCTCTTGTGAAAAAAAAAAAACAAATACGGAAAGTTATTAATCGCGTCTTTCTCCAAAATATTGTACTTCAAAAAAAATCGCAATTGTTAAAGAATTGTAAGCATTTGTTATTTGAAGGTATGCAAATATTTAATTCCATCAATATGAAAAATATCCTTTGTAGCGTAACAGTGTACTTGCTTTTATACTTTTACGCAACTTCATCTAAATTATTTCCTTCAGAATTAACTATTCATGTAAATAAACTGCAGTGCAACTCTTATTAGCAACAGATTCATAAATTTCATTCTTAAGCATCTCATTATGTGTGCCTTCGGCTTCATTTTCATTCCACACGTCACAGAATCTACTGTTTAGTCCCTGATAAAAAAAAGACTCAGTTTCCTATACAATATCTTCTATTTTTAATGCTCTACAATTAATTTAACTGTTTAAATTAAAAGTCCCATAGATGATTTAGCATAAAGTGCATATTAATTCAGATAGAACCCAATATGTTATTTTTCGATATATTAAAGTATTTCAGAAAAGTTAAGATGTTTTTCTTGAAATGCTTAAAATATCTTGAGAATGCTAATGGCTATATCAGTATCAAAGCAAAAAATACTTAAAATTGGTTACCAAAAATGAGCTTAGCAACGATAACAAAAGGTAATATTAACCATTTAAAAAAAATCTGATGTGTACACCACATGACTTCCTCGTACGGAATATTAAATTATACGCATTTTTTCTACCATTTCATTCAAACTTATTGGAGTGAATTAAATCTACTTCACCGACAGCGCATAAACCACAATAGAATAAATGCATTCTTTAAAATTCACTCTAGTATTTGTTTCCCATAGCGACACTCTGGCGCTAGATTCGCTTAACAGTATTATACTTCGTTCATATTATAACTCAAAAATGCACAAAATTTATATCATTTAAAGAATAGAATTATCTAACCGTTGCCATATGTTCTATTCAAATACTATAATAAAGCTATAATGGTGTATAAAAGAAATTAAGCAAACAAAACAAAAAAGAAACAGTTTTTCACAGACGATTGAGTATTTCTCATTTAATTAATTCAGTTCTAACTTCGCGAGAAGGCAAAAATACATAAAAACTCAAAATATCTATATTAAAAATTACGAAGTAAATCTTAAACACTTATTTCCTCGAAATAATTCCAGAAAGGATTAAGCATGATTTAATTGGCAATAATAAATGAAGGCGTTATCTTTGTTGTTGCGAAGCTAAGTTTCTCTAGATTGGCAACAAATCCACTAGTCTTCTGTTTCAAATGTAAATAGGCAATGGCCGCCGTCAAAAAAACTATTAGGCTTAGCGGCACTTAAACAACTTTAAAATTGTTGATAATTCTAAAAATATTGCAGACAGATTTACTAAAGGCATAAAAACCTTAACCGGAAGATAAAAACAACATAATTCAATCTTTTTTAAAGCAAAAAAAGTACAATTTACACACATATAAGAGTAAAGAAACTGAGATCACTGAGCCGGGTAACACAGTGGATATATATATAAATATATTTATATACGTTTGGTTCGGCCGATTGCAACCAAAATACGAAGTGCACATCTACGTGTTAAGGCCCGTCCACACGAGGACGCTCCCGACGTAGTTGACGTAACTTTTTTGACGCCGGCGTAAATTCGCAGGACGCAGAAGACGTAAAACTGAGTACGCTCCTGTTCAGCTTTTTCGCCCGCGAGGCGCGCGTATAGCCAATAGCCGACCGAGTTCTTATCACGTGTCATAATCAGAAAACCTTCTTGCTTACCTGTTTCAATATGGCGTCAGAACCACTCAGAGATGAGTTTTTGCTTAGAAATATAACTGTATACAGCAATAAAATAATTAGCATTGTTCATGCCATCTTCAGATTTCTCAAACCGTACATATTGGTATACATTTAAAATTCTCATTAAAGTGAAAAACTGTATATTTATAAAGCAATGATCCAACCAGTATATCCATATGCTTCACCTATTTATAACACCGTAATTAATAAGAACCTAAATAAATTACAGTTTCTACGATATCAAAGTTTCTGCCTTGCAAAATTCTCCTTAATTATTATAAATATTGGCTATATCATGTGTAATAAAAAGCTCTATAAATATCCCAATATTAAATATACCAAAAACTAACTTCAGCAATATAACAGTTTCTAAAATAAAGCAGTTGACTGTGAAAGAGTATTCAATAAAATACAATTACGAAATTTTGGAGGAAAGTTACAACTTGTGTCATACAGCAATCATTTATTGAAGTTTAATTAAATTACCTTTGCAGCGACTTCTACTTGTTATATTATTTTTCGTAAACATTGCTATGACAGATAGCTGAGTGGTCAGCGCGCTGCTTTCGTGGCGGAGGAATGGAAAGGTGGCGAGTTCAATCCTCACCCGTAGACGGTATATAATTCAGTTAGCTTTTCTCATTTTAAAACGTGTTTCTTATATTTAATCGTGAATCATTATATTCTTATTTTACCTATTATTATTGTTTTCATTTCTTGTTTTATTCATTATTATTATTATTGTTTTTAATTTAGTTTAAAAATGTGCAGTGCAAATAGTTAGAATCCTTATGTAGTAATATATCTGCATCTCTTTATCACATATCATCTATAAATTCTCTCTTTATTTTTACTTTATTGCATATTTTATCATGCACAAAATTTCTCATAAACTGTCCAAAGTTTGAACCTCATTCTAAATTAAAAAATAAATAAAAAGAAAAACAAAAGACCAAGGGAGAGCGAGTTAAAAAAATATGAAGTTGGTTTTATTATATGGTGGATCGTGTATATAAAGAGAATTAAGTAATTTAATTCTCTTTATATACTATATTCCAAACCAATTTTATAAATCCTAATTTTCATACGATATAGAATCTGCAAGTCTGCCAAACTGGTCGATACTCATGCCTGAAGGAATTAAAAAACAAGTAATATACCCCCCTCAAAAAAAAAAAAAAAAATTAAGTCAATTCCTACTTAGGTCCACAAAGAAAAGTTTAAAAATAAATAAATAAATAAATAAATAAAAATACAAACAGAATTTTTTTAATTAAAAATTAAAAAAAAAATTAATATGTGAAAAAGCTGTATTAACATCAAGTGTCATTCAGTACAAGTTTAAAAAATTGTATTTGAACTTGAGTGGATGAATAAAAAGCATTTTATGTACTGAAAATTTGAACAAGATGTAGGGAGAGTGTGAGCTAATAGTAGGAATTTAATAATTCCGGATATTCCTTTCGCAAACAAGGCAGTAAAAAAAAAAAAAAAAAAAAAAAAAAAAAATCTCTTTGAACAGGTCGCTCTAAATAAATCTTTCGGACTCATTCTTGCCATTTTTTGCGGTTTTGCCTCTGCTTAATAATTGTACATAATAGTAAAGTTTCAGCTATAAAAAAAAATCATCTGATTCAGACAACTTGCCGCAAACATACAGAAGAACAGCGAAGTAATAAGATACGGCTCTGCTGACGTTATATTACAGCGTCACGTGATTTTTGCGCAAAGTAATTCTATTGGTTAAACGCACTCTTCGCAAGCGTACTCGTTTGGACGCTTTTACGCTGCTAACATAAAAGCGCGTTAGTCAGCTACGTTTCGAGCGTACTCGTGTGGACGGGCCTTTATAGCAGACCTATATACAAAATTTCAACGTTCCGAGGCGACTCGTTTTTGAGTTATGCGAGATACGTAACTACGTACATACGTACGTACAGACACCCCGAAAAATTCTCTTCAGAATTCATTTTAAAGCAGTTTTATAATTTTTTTGGTGGAAACGAGTCTTTTATTCTGTCCTTACGTACAGATATCACGCAAAAACATCGTTAAATTGCATTCGATAGCGGTCAAAATGGATATTTTTGTTGAAACATGCCGCCTGAAACTTTTCGCGATTACAATACTTCCTTTTTACTTCGTACAAGGAAGTAAAAAGGTGGATAATGAGCTGAATGGATAACGGATAATGGTGGATAATGGATTTAATGGTTCTGAACTATTCACAAAAAATGGTGATACTTTTAAAGTGAGTTTTTTTATAATTTTAATTTACCATATTTACAAAACGTAACAAAAAGCCCCAAGCAAAACTTGCAGAATCAGCATTTGTTCTTAATTTTTGCATCGTAGTGCTATAGTTAAAACTGATCGCTTTTTGTTGGGCTTTAAGACTGGGCTTTAATACACAGCAAGTATTTAACCTACCTGTTGATAGGAATATGTTTTCATTCTTTCGTGCATACCTTCGTGCTGTGATTGGTAGCACGTCTGGCCAGCATAAAACATCCGGTGCGTTCGAATCTGGGAATGGTATCGTTAATTTTTCATACTTTTTGTTCCGAAAAAAAAAAAAAAAACCAAATGTCTTTATAATGGCTTTCGAACTAAAATCTGGTGGTCGATAATTCGTCACCATGTAGATTGGGTCGTCTTGATATTAAGCTCTCCATACTTGTTATTTAAATTGGAAAAGAATATAAGGAATTATTTCATTTCTGTGTGCGCGCTGTCGTCATGTGATTGGTGGTATGTCAGCTTGCAGCTGGAATATCCTGCTTAGAAAACCTAATGCCTGTACATTTTCACTCAGATTCACCTTTTCAATTCAATATTTATTCTTTTTTTAAAAAAATTTTAAAAAAAGCCCATTGATAATTTGTAATTTTTTTAACATTAAGTAGCTATTCATCGTGCTTGCTCCGTTATTGAATTTTATATATCTAGTCTTAATTTTCTGTGAATGATAGCTGCCCCTATCTAAATTATTCTGGCCCTTATTTTGAAGCAAAGTTAGACCTTTTGATTTTTTACCTTTTTTCACCGCGTGAAGGCTTTTTTCCTAAAAGCTTTTCTCGGCTTATCAAAATTTTTACCGTCCTTCTTTTTTGATGATGATAATTCTATTCTTTTGATGATGTAGAGGTAAAGGTGTTATGTCTAAGAACTCTGTAACACGCACTTCCTTGATCCTTGATCCCTCCGTTATTGAATTGGTAGATAAATTCAAATACACGTATTTGACAGTAATTTTATTACAATACTAGCAGCTTCTCTGCCAGCAATCCTCTGGCTTTTAAATGTACCGAAAAAATGGCTGAAGGGAACACCAAACGTTAAATTAAAAAATTGCGTAGAATTTTACTCGGCAGAAACCTTCATAAAAAAAGTTATTACGTATAACAAAATTACAATGAAATAAGCAATATCCCTTAATACAAATATTAATTATCCTAATAAATAAATCAGCCAAATTCCCTTTGCAAAATCTTAAGAACTCAAATGGAATAGAGGAGGTTAAAAACTTTGTTTCCTAAAAAAAATCACTCAAAACTTTTCAATATCTTACAAAAAGTGAAATAAGCAAAATGTAACATGAAAGAAACTCAAAAAATAAAAAATTCCAGCAGAAGATTATTCTGCAGAAGAACTTTATAAAAAAACATAAAAAAATGACAATGAAATATGCCAATCTCTTAAAAACAGAATAAGATAAGAAATACGATGAAAAATTGTTGTCAAACCCATATTTCTAAAAGAATGAAACCATTCAAAATGATGGATTTCATCAAAAATCTATCAACAACAATAAGAAAGGAAAACTGTTGCCAAAATCACATTTTTAAAGATGTGAGATGTAAGAAGTGTACTCGGAAGCCTTATTTAAAAAAAATTTAAAAATACAAAATATTATCATTTTTCCAAAATTCTTTTTGTAAAAGCAGTTTCAAGGATGAAAGTTTAACGTGTCCAAAAATCAAAGAAAAATAAACTGTACATTTTTAAACATAAACGTTTTTAGAAAAAGTCCCGTTGGAAAGTTGTTAAGCTCCCTTTGTTAAATAAATTAGTATTGAATCGATTTATTGAAACACGAAATTTATTTTAAGTTCGTGAAATAGCTATGTGCCTACGTTTCATGACGATGTGAAAATGGAGTGCGTAGAGTAAAATTTTGATTTCCTATAGCCCATTATGTCTCAAAATGACGCGATTTCGTCACAAAACATAAAATAAAAAAAAAATTCGAATTCGAATTTCGAAAAATTCGCTTCGAGGTGCACTGCCTCTTGTCTAGATGCACCTATGTACCAAATTTCATAGCCGTGAGTCTATTAGCTTACGCGCAGCGCGATCGAAAGACACACACACAGACTCTTTCTTTTATTATATGTAGAGATTTCGGTGCAACTAAATCATTGGAATAAAATTCTAATGTTGCACGATCAAAGTAAACTTTCATAAAACATAACTGTACTTTATTTTTAATAAGGCAAATCACTTTTGGAAAAAATGCATAAATTCAAAAATAAAAAAATTCATTATTAGTCGACTGAAATATGAAAAATGTCTTCAACCTTTAGGTAAATGCTGCTATTAAATTTTCAGACAAATGAAATCCATGAAAATGCCTAAACTAAATTATTTATCCTATGCAGTTAGAGTTACTTGCCGAAACCAACTTGTCATCTCCGGAAAAATAATGATAGAACATTGGTTATTATAGTGATCGATTACAAGAAGTATCCGAGAGGACCCTCATGAACCAAGATCATTAATCGATGGCATTATTCTTAACCTGACATACTTCGGAAAATACGTTGTGCATTTTCGGTGTTCGAAGCATAACACTAACTGAAATCCAAAAATAATGAATCAATCATCGATTGTACATGAGAGCATGCGTGTTTAAACTTAAATTCGAAAGCGTTTTTCAACTATTTTGGATAGAAAGAAACAGTAAAATTGCTTCAGTACTTCCAAATATTAAATTATATTGTAATTCGATAAAACAGAATCAAACTAATGTGATTAAACAACTATGAAATATTTATTTTAGCCTAGAAAATGTTTAATTTAAATCCCTAAAATTTAATTATTCAATAAAAGAAGTCATAATAGAGGATTATGTACATAAAATAATACTGCCACTTTATAGTTTCATCATCTACTAATGCAATATTTTACCTTCTCACCAAAATTTTAAACTTGTAAACTAATTTGACAATTCTGAAGCTAAATAAATGAACAATTAGAGTTCGTAAAAATAGAAAGAAGATTAATAAGAGTTGAGTTACTTTAGTTTAAATATAGTTATTATAAATTCTCTTTTTCTTAACTTTGTGATCATTGATACCTACTTTCGTTAGAGTTCTAAACATACTTCGGATATACAATTTAATATTTCATCTTTTAGCATTTTTGTTTCATTTCATGGTTCTAAATTAACAGTTATATATAAAGTCAATCAATACTTTCATTTAAATGTATTATGTTTCGATACGATTAATCGATTAATACTATTATAAGGTATTTCTCCTTCCTTCTTAACATGCCTTCGTGTTGTAGTGGTCAGCACGCTCGGCGTGTATTTGTTAAGTCCGTGGGTCGAGTCCTGGCAAGGGCATTGTTCGTTTTTTACCGCTCCTTCGAAATAACCTAATGTCCCTACACTATGTTCTAAAACTTCAAATTTCTGTACGATAAATAAAAAACCCTGAAATTCTTATTTGTAAATATACTCACATATATAATAGTGCAATTATTGTTCATGTAAATACACGCTATAATATTTGTGAGTCTAACATTGTTGGAAAGGAAGTCAATGCCGAATAATCGCAGAATAAATCGCCATAAAGCGAATAGAGAAAAAAATTACGTGAATTGCATAAAACGTTAAATATAAAATAAAAACATAATAAATTCGAGTTTTCTTGTAACATGCCGTTTTTCATATGTATTACTTACTGCATGATTAACAATGAACCACACGTCTCTGAACTGTATCGATAATACAAATTTAAAATTGGATCAATATTTATTATTATTTAAAACACGGTCGTAAAATAGCACGTTTTAGCTAGCAACTAACAACATGGCCGTAAGGCAGAGCACGCTAACTGGAGTAGCTCAGACCTCAGCTTAAATAACAGCTTTTACCCTCTTTTACATAAAGCATCAAACTAAAAACTAACTCAATGTGGCAGGAAATCGTAGATAAGAAAATGAGGAAGTAAAAGAAAGCTGTTTCTAAAACAAAAAAAAATCTGATGTGTACACCACATGACTTCCTTGTACGGAATATTAAATTATACGCATTTTTTCTTGCATTTCATTTAAACATATTAGATTGAATTAAACCTACTTCGCCGACAGCGCATAAACCACAACAGAATAAATGCATTCTTAAAAATTCACTTTGTTTACCACAGCGACACTCTGGCGCTAGGTTTACTTAACAGTATTATATTTCGTTCATATTATAACTCAGAATGCACAAAAGGTATATCATTTAAAGAATTATCTAATCGTTGCCACATGTTCTATTCAAATACTACAATAAAACTAGAACTATGTATAAAAGAAATTAAGCCAACAAAACAAAAAAGAAACAGTTTTTCACAGACGATTGAGTATTTCTCATTAAATTAATTCAGTTTTCACTTCGCGACAAGGCAAAAATACATAAAAACTCAAAATATCTGTATTAAAAATTACGAAGTAAATCTTAAACCCTTATTTCCTCGAAATAATTCCAGAAAGGATTAAGCATGATTTAATTGGCAATAATAAATGAAGGCGTTATCTTTATTGTTGCGAAGCTAAGTTTCTCTAGATTGGCAACAAATCCACTAGTCTCCTGTTCCAAATGTAAACATCAATGGCCGCCATCAAAAAAAGGCTTAGCGGCACTTAAACAACTTTAAAATTGTTGATAATTCTAAAACTATTGCACACAGATTTACTAAAGACATAAAAACCTTAACCGGAAGCTATAAACAGCATAATTCAATCTTTTTTAAAGCAAAAAATGTACAATTTACAAACATATAAGAGTAAAGAAACTGAGATCACTGAGCCGGGTAACAGAGTAGATATATATATAAATATATTTATATAGGTTTGGTGCGATCGATTGCAACCAAAATAAGAGGTGCACATCTACATGTTACAGTAGTCCTATATACAAAATTTCAACGTTCTGAAGCGACTCGTTTTTGAGTTATGCGAGATACGTACGTACGTACATACGTTCGTACATATGCCACGAAAAATTCTCTTCAGAATTCATTTTAAAGCAGTTTTATAATTTTTTTTTTGGAGGAAACGAGTCTTTTATTCTGTCCTTACGTACAGATATCACGCAAAAACTTCGTTAAATTGCGTTCGATAGCGGTCAAAATGGATATTTTCGTTTAAATATGCTGCCTGAAACGTTTCACGATTACAATAAATCCTTTTTACTTCGTACAAGGAAGTAAAAAGGTGGATAATGAGGTAAATGGATAATGGATAATGGTGGATAATGGATTTAATGGTTCTGAACTATTCACAAAAATGGTGATACTTTTAAAGTGAGTTTTTTTATAATTTTAATTTACCATATTTACAAAACGTAACAAAAAGCCCCAAATTCATACGAACAAGATAAGGCAATTCACAGGAAATGAAATAATACAATTATAAAACATCAATTTTAAGATTTACAAACTACAATGTTATGATGCAAAACTTGCAGAATCAGCATTTGCTCTTAATTTTTGCATCGTAGTGCTATAGTTAAAACTGATCGCTTTTTGTTGGGCTTTAAGACTGGGCTTTAATACACAGCAAGTATTTAACCTACCTGTTGATAGGAATATGTTTTCATTCTTTCGTGCATACCTTCGTGCTGTGATTGGTAGCACGTCTGGCCAGCATAAAACATCCGGTGCGTTCGAATCTGGGAATGGTATCGTTAATTTTTCATACTTTTTGTTCCGAAAAGAAAAAAAAAACAAATGTCTTTATAATGGCTTTCGAACTAAAATCTGGTGGTCGATAATTCGTCACCATGTAGATTGGGTCGTCTTGATATTAAGCTCTCCATACTTGTTATTTAAATTGAAAAAGAATATAAGGAATTATTGCATTTCTGTGTGCGCGCTGTCGTCATGTGATTGGTGGTATGTCAGCTTGCAGCTGGAATATCCTGCTTAGAAAACCTAATGCCTGTACATTTTCACTCAGATTCACCTTTTCAATTCAATATTTATTCTTTTTTAAAAAAATTTTTAAAAAGCCCATTGATAATTTGTAATTTTTTTAACATTAAGTAGCTGTTCATCGTGCTTGCTCCGTTATTGAATTTTATATATATAGTCTGAATTTTCTGTGAATGATAGCTGCCCCTATCTAAATTATTCTGGCCCTTATTTTGAAGCAAAGTTAGACCTTTTGATTTTTTACCTTTTTTCACCGCGTGAAGGCTTTTTTCCTAAAAGCTTTTCTCGGCTTATCAAAATTTTTACCGTCCTTCTTTTTTGATGATGATAATTCTATTCTTTTGATGATGTAGAGGTAAAGGTGTTATGTCTAAAAACTCCGTAACACGAACTTCCTTGATTCTTGATCCCTCCGTTATTGAATTGGTAGATAAATTCAAATACACGTATTTGACAGTAATTTTATTACAATACTAGCAGCTTCGCGGCCAGCATTCCTCTGGCTTTTAAATGTACCGAAAAAATGGCTGAAGGGAACACCAAACGTTAAATTAAAAAACTGCGTAGAATTTTACTCGGCAGAAACCTTCATAAAAAATGTTATTACGTATAACAAAATTACAATGAAATAAGCAATATCCCTTAACACAAATATTAATTATCCTAATAAATAAATTAGCTAACTTCCCTTAGCAAAATCTTAAGAACTCAAATGGAATAAAAGAGGTTAAGAAATTTGTTTCCTAAAAAAATCACTCAAAACTTTTCAATATGTTAAAAACAGTGAAATGGGCAATAAATAACATAAAAGAATACAAAAAACAAAATTTCTGAAAAGCAAAGTATACTTAAGGATATTTTATCTTAGATTTTCAAGAGAAAAAAAAATTACAATGAAGTAAGCTATATCCCTTAATACAAATATTATTATCCTAATAAAAAAATTAACCAACTTTCCGTTGAAGGAAACAAATCATGCAAAACTTTTCAATATCTTACAAACAGTGAAATAAGCAAAAAATAACATAAAATAAACTCAAAAAACAAAAAAATCCGCGCACAATTTTACTCTGCAGAAGAACTTTATGAAAAAACATCAATAAAAATGTATTATATAAATAAAAAAATGACAACGAAATATGCCAATCTCTTAAAAACAGTGACGTAAGAAATACGATGAAAAATTGTTGCGAAACCCATATTTCTAAAAGAATGAAACTATTCAAAATGAGGGGATTTCATCCAAAATCTATCAACAACAATAAGAAAGGAAAATTGTTGCCAAAATCACATTTTTAAAGATGTGAGATGTGAGAAGTGTCCTGGGAAGCCTTATTTAAAAAAGAAAAATTTAAAAATACAAAATATTATCATTTTTTTTTTCAAAATTCTTTTTGTAAAAGCAGTCGCAAGGATGAAAATTTAACGCGTCTAAAAATCAAAGAAAAATAATCTGACATTTTTAAACATAAACCTTTTTAGAAAAAATACCGTTGGAAAGGTGTTAAGCTCGCTTTGTTAAATAAATTCGTATTGAATCGATTTATTGAAACACGAAATTTATTTTAAGTTCGTGAAATAGCTATGTGCCTACGTTTCATGACGATGTGAAAATTTAGTGCGTAGAGTAAAATTTCCCTTTCCTGTAGCCCATTATGTCACAAAATGACACGCTTTCGTCACAAAACATAAAATAAAAAAAAATTCGAATTCGAATTTTGAAAAAATCGTTTCGAGGTGCACTGGCTCTAGTCTAGATGCATCTATGTACCAAATTTCGCGGCCGTGGGTCTATTAGCTTACGCGCAGCGCGAACGAAAGACACACACACACACAGACTCTTTCTTTTATTATATGTAGAGATTTCGGTGCAACTAAATCATTGGAATAAAATTCTAATGTTGCACGATCAAAGTAAACTTTCATTAAAACATAACTATACTTTGCTTTTAATAAGGCAAATCGCTTTGGGAAAAAATGCATAAATTCAAAAATAAAAAATTCATTATTAGTGGACTGAAAGATGAAAAATGTTTTCAACCTTTAGGTAAATGCTGCTATTAAATTTTCAGACAAATGAAATCCATGAAAATGCCTAAACTAAATTATTTATCCTATGCAGTTAGAGTTACTTGCCGAAACCAACTTGTCATCTCCGGGAAAATAATGATAGAACATTGGTTATTATAGTGATCGATTACAAGAAGTATCCGAGAGGACCCTCATGAACCAAGATCATTAATCGATGGCATTATTCTTAACCTGACATACTTCGGAAAATACGTTGTGCACTTGCGGTGTTTGAAGCATAACACTAACTGAAATCCAAAAATAATGAATCAATCATCGAATGTACATGAGCGCATGCGTGTTTAAACTTAAATTAAAAAGCGTTTTTCAACTATTTTGGATAGAAAGAAACAGTAAAATTGCTTCAGTACTTCCAAATATTAAATTATATTGTAATTCGATAAAACAGAATCAAAATAATGTGATTAAACAACTATGAAATATTTATTTTAGCCTAGAAAATGTTTAATTTAAATCCCTAAAATTTAATTATTCAATAAAAGCACTCATAATAGAGGATTATTTACATAAAATAATACTGCCACTTTATAGTTTCATCATCTACTAATGCAATATTTTACCTTCTCACCAAAATTTTAAACTTGTAAACTAATTTGAGAATTCTGAAGCTAAATAAATGAACAATTAGAGCTCGTAAAAATAGAAAGAAGATTAATAAGAGTTGAGTTACTTTAAATATAGTTATTAAAAATTCTCTTTTTCTTAAATTTGTGATCATTGATACCTGCTTTCGTTAGAGTTCTAAACATACTTCGGATATACAATTTAATATTTCATCTTTTAGCATTTTTGTTTCATTTTATGGTTCTAAATTAACAGTTATACATAAAGTCAATCAATACTTTCATTTAAATTTATTATATTTCGATACGATTAATCGATTAATACTATTATAAGGTACTTCTCCTTCCTTCTTAACATGCCTTCATGTTGTAGTGGTCAGCACGCTCGGCGTGTATTTGTTAAGTCCGTGGGTCGAGTCCTGGCAAGAGCATTGTTCGTTTTTTACCGCTCCTTCGAAATAACCTAATGTCCCTACACTATGTTCTAAAACTTCAAATTTCTGTACGATAAATAAAAAACCCTGAAATTCTTATTTGTAAATATACTCACATATATAATAGTGCAATTATTGTTCATGTAAATACACGCTATAATATTTGTGAGTCTAACATTGTTGAAAAGGAAGTCAATGCCGAATAATCGCAGAATAAATCGCCATAAAGCGAATAGAGAAAAAAATTACGTGAAATGCATAAAACGTTAAATATAAAATAAAAACATAATAAATTCGAGTTTTCTTGTAACATGCCGTTTTTCATATGTATTACTTACTGCATGATTAACAATGAACCACACGTCTCTGAACTGTATCGATAATACAAATTTAAAATTGGATCAATATTTATTATTATTTAAAACACGGTCGTAAAATAGCACGTTTTAACTAGCAACTAACAATATGGCCGCGAGGTAGAACACGCTTTAACTGGAGTAGCTCAGACCTCAGCTTAAATAACAGCTTTTACCCTCCTTTACATAAAGCATCAAGCTAAAAACTAACTCAATCTGGCAGGAAAGCGTAGATAAGAAAATGAGGAAGTAAAAGAAAGCTGTTTCTAAAACAAAAAAAAAAATCTGATGTGTACACCACATGACTTCCTTGTACGGAATATTAAATTATGCGCATTTTTTCTTGCATTTCATTTAAACTTATTAGATTGAATTAAACCTACTTCGCCGACAGCGCATAAACCACAATAGAATAAATGCATTCTTTAATATTCACTTTGTTTACCACAGCGACACTCTGGCGCTAGGTTTACTTAACAGTATTATATTTCGTTCATATTATAACTCAGAATGCACAAAATGTATATCATTTCGAGAGATATCTAATCGTTGCCACATGTTCTATTCAAATACTATGATAAATCTAGAACTATGTATAAAAGAAATTAAGCAAACAAAATAAAAAAGAAACAATTTTTCACAGACGATTGAGTATTTCTCATTCAATTAATTCAATTTTCACTTCGCGACAAGGTAAAAATACATAAAAACTCAAAATATCTGTATTAAAAATTACGAAGTAAATCTTAAACGCTTATTTCCTCGAAAAAATTCCAGAAAGGATTAAGCATGATTTAAATAATAAATGAATGCGTTATCTTTGTTGTTGCGAAGCTACGTTTCTCTAGATTGGCAACAAATCCGCTACTCAGCTGTTTCAAATGTAAACAAGAGCAATGGCCGCTATCAAATTAGGCTTAGCGGCACTTAAACAATTTTAAAATTGTTTATAATTCTAAAAATATTGCATACAGATTTACTAAAGGCATAAACCCTTAACCGGAAGATAAAAACAACATATTTGAATCATTTTTAAAGCACAAAATGCACAATTTACAAACATATAAGAGTAAAGAAGCTGAGATCACTGAGCCGGGTAACAGAGTGGATATATTTATAAATATATTTATATACGTTTGGCGCGGCCAATTGCAACCAAAATACGAGGTGCACATCTACATGTTATAGTAGTCTTATATATAGTAGGCTACTCGTTTTTGAGTTATGCGAGATACGGACGTACGCACGTACGTACATACATTCGTACAGATGCCACGAAAAATTCTCTTCAGAATTCATTTTAAAGCAGTTTTTTATTATTTTTGGAGGAAAAGAGTCTTTTATTCTGTCCTTACGTACAGATATCACGCAAAAACATCGTTAAATTGCATTCGAAAGCGGTCAAAGTGGACATTTTCGTTGAAATATGCTGCCTGAAGCATTTCGCGATTACAATACTTCCTTTTTACTTCGTACAAGAAAGTAATAACTGTTAGAAAAATAAAGTAAGTTCCTACTAAAGCAACCCTTAAAATGGCCGTTATAATAATTAGAAAGTCCTCAAATCCTATAGCCTTAAAAACAGTTTCAAAACGCACCCTGATGCAGAGGAGCTTCAAGATGCTAATATGCATGTTTCTGCCCCCCCCCAATGCCAACCTATGAGTCAGGACATTTTGAAAATGATGTAACAGAACTATCGCACGAAGCTTTACTGTCCCACAGTGATAGAAGAAACTGAACAGATGAAAATTCGAAAATTGCTTGGGCATAAATTTTAGCAGCACGGATCTGTCAAAAATTACAAATTCACGAACTATCGCACGATCTGGTAAAACTGCTTCCGAATCCGCGATAGAAAATGATGACTAGATCAAAGCAAGTAATAAATTCCATAGAAATTTTGTTCATAAACAGACGATATTTTAGGAATAGCAAACAGAAATGTGATTACAAGAAATACTTTCAGTTACCGCTTGGTGGGATTTTGTTTAAAAAAACTAATACTAAAATTTTGTAAACGCTCTGTGTAAAGAGCGTTTCCCTTTACACAGAGCCCTTCTTCTAGATCTCTCTATGTTTAGAGTATTTTAATGCAATCAAATTTGAAGTTACAAAGAGAAATTGACATTTTAGTTCACTTAGTTAACGTTTTATTCATAACTTTCCGGCAGATCCGTGTTACATACAGTATACCTATAATGTTGTAAAATATACAACGCCTATTATTGATAAAAAAACTTGATGGCAGATTTAGTTTTAAAATCTCGCGCACTCAGTCGTAACACTTTTTAACTTCATTTTCTTTTCTTTCCTAGTTCTATCATGCAGACACTCTTAAACTGCTCAGTAAAGAAACATGCATTTAACATACGTTGAAACAAAATTCCGCTACACATCCTCTTCAAGATTCGTGAGAAAGCGAAAAGATTGCTTCGAGATAAATAATGCAGGGAAGAAAAAGGCGAGAAGAAATCTAATTTAAAGAGATTCTGATTTTGTTCGAGTCTGCTTATAAATAAATTATGCGTTTGGCTATGTTTAGAAACTGTCTTCAGAGTATATCCTTTTCCCTCTTTCTACTTTTCCCGAGTTTTCGGTGCCGAGATTTTATTGCAACAGTCTGTTCCGATGTTTATTTCTCCCCATTTGAATAAATATTTCTTTGCTTACGGACCATTTGCGAATTTTAAAGGTATCCAGATAAAATGGAATATTCGGAAGAGTTTTTTTTTTTCTTACTGCCGAGAACTGTAGATACTCAGAAAAAGTGAGACGATACTTCCCGTGCGTTGCACATTCCGGTTTTATTCGAGTGGATTTATATGTAAAACCGGAAAGAAAAGTATGTGTAAAGCAAGCATATATACGAAAAAATACACGAGTAGGATTACTTTTCCGGATCACGACTTTTCAAGTTTAGTTTTTACCTAAAAGGAATGAATTCTGACTTTTAATACTCTAACCTTTTGTAATTCAAGGATTCATGACTGTCAAGGACTACAGTGTTATGCAAACTTCTTTTTTTTCCTTGAGAGCATTTGTTTATATCTTTGGTGTATCTTTTGAAGGAGTGAAAAGTTAAACAGATTATTCCATTGTAAGAATTATGTTAATTTTATTAACAGTTAAATTTTAAGTTAAAGTTCCTTTCCTTTCAAATTCTTAACTTCAACTTACTACTTTCGGCCAGAACGTAGTTTTGGAATCTTGCTGAATATTTAATGAGGAGGAGCGGTATTTAAACCACGAAGTTATTTACAGAGTGAGAGAGAATCAGAGTTTCTGATTTACGCGCGTCTGCCTTTTTGGCCACTCTCTCTCTCTCTCTCTCTCTTAAAGCTGTTATTAGGCTCGGCCGTACTCAGGCCCTTGTTAAGCTTCGTAGTCAAATAAGTTAAGGGGCCAACTCGATTTGAATCTGGATAGCTTCGGCTATATTTCTTTAGTTAATCTTAATTTTAGTTTAATTTTTAGTATCTTAAGTTCAAGCCCGAGTGTCGGCTTTGTTTGTACACTCCCAGGCGGAGTTTTGTTAAATCTTATTGGAATAATGAAGGGTTAGTTACCCTTATATCTTGTTGTTTCTTGTCACACGAACTTGAGCGATTATTTGCTTATCAGTTCTTAAGATTCTTCACTTCCAACATTAACTTTGAATTACAAAGTGAGAAACTCTACACCATTATTATTTGTAAGTTTTGTGTATTTTTGTTTACCAGTTAGCTTTGTAGCTTAATTCACTATCTAATATTCCTCATTCCTTCTACATATATACCGTATATTCCGGTGTATAGCGCGCACTTTTAATACAAAAAAAAAAAAAAAAAAAAAAACAAGATCGAAAATTACGAAGGTACGTTATACACCGGATATAAAATTGATAGATTAAAAATTAGCAAAACATCAGCATACAAAAATTAGATTTTTACATGTGCGTATGAAATACTTTATGAATTTAAAAATTTTCATTATCGGATAACATGAAAAGTTCGTCTTCCGTTATAGCTTCAGGCACGTCATCGAATTCTCTTTATCTTCATCACCGTTGTTATCCTGATCTATAAATAAATACTCATTTTCCGTTCCATCTTTTACTAACACCAAACATCCTCGCTGCTACACGATTTCCATTTTATTTCTCAAATTGACTGACTTGCGTTTGAAACCAAGACTGTGTTATTTCGTTTGGCAGAAGCCCTATTTACTGCTACAAGGAACACTAGATCAACTGTATTTCAATTAACGCAAATGCGATTTACGATGTTCGCTTCAAAATTAAGGCTTCAGTGACTACAGAAAGAATCTCATTCCTAATTCCTTGAATTCATTTAATTCGAAAGTGCATTCTTATCCCCCGAACTCTGTGCCCCCTTTCCCAAAACCCTAGAAGGACATTCTTGAGCACGGCTGCATTGAATACAATTCACTCTTTTACAGAATTATTTACTAACTCAGGCATCCCCCTTACACGTATTGTACCCCTTATCGCTCATTCAATAAATACACCCTTGTTATTTTGATAATAAGAGTTTGTAGACTCATTAGGTTAATTGGAAGCAGAAAAGATGAAAAATATGCAACCGCCTTCGCCGGGAATCGAACCACGGACATCTGGAATACCGGCCCAGTGTACAAAACTACTACACTACGAAGGACACTAAGAAAGTGGGAGAAATACCTTATATACTCCCCTTTTTAAAGGGCGACTAGGGTTTTAGGGAACCTAGTCGCCAAATCCTGGGTGCGCAGAATCATCATCCACAACCCTTTTAGTTCGGGCGCCACTGTAGAGACATTAGGTTAATTGGCAGCAGGAAAGATAAAAAATTAACAGCTGTCTTCGCCGGGAATCGAACCACGGACTTCTGGAATACCGGCCCAGCGTGCAGCCGTTACACCACGAAGGCACGCTAGGGAAGTGGGAGAAATACCTTATAAGTTTAATTGAAAATTAAGTTCAATAAAATTAAATTGAAATAACAATGAAAATAGGCACATCCGCAAACCTTTTACCAAATTCTTTGCTTATCTTTTTTATAAATTTGAGAAAAACCAGTTTCAGATCATAACCAATTTGCATTAATTGGAATCTTTATTTAGACTTTTTATTTTAATTATTTCCTTTTGGTGATTCTCTAAATGACATAGAGCAAGATTTGATCGTTAGAAACAGGAAAAGCCATAATAGTGATAAAGTCATAAAAATAATAAATGATAAATAACAATAAAAAATGCTATATCATCATCATTATTATTACTGCTTCTACTACTATTACTATTTCTATAGCTCCTAATTTGCTCGATATTAAAAAAATTCTTCCATTTTTCTTTGAATGAAGGAAAAATATTGCAGTTTTAATTTAATTTTAATTTTTGTTCTTGCTTAGTTTCTAAATTCTAAGTAAAATTAATCTAGGAATCCAAGAATGTGTTCCATTTCTTTTTTTAATGCTTTTTTACGTATTTTCTCGAATTCTTAAACTCGATACCTAGCTTTGATTATATTATATTTCTTTTTTTTTAATTATTTTTCCGATTGTCTTCGGCTCTTTTATTTCATGCCTAGTGATAGCTAGCTTTTAATAATTATTATTTCTTTGATAATTTGGTTTATTTTCGCAAGTAAAATGGACATGTCCGTTCTAAAAAATTCGGCTGTTATTATACTCTATTAAATCTGAATATAATTTCATTTAATAAATGTGTTAATTCCTTTGCGTAATTCCCAAAGAATATACTCCTTGTTCCAAACGTTTCCCTAAAAAGACTTGTAGGGAAGTTTTATTTGAAACATTGAAACATAATTAGTTATTATCTAGTGACAATTAACATTACATCCGTCGGAACATATATTCTTGCTGCAGCGTTCCTGACATTCTTAGTAGAATGCATCTTTGATATCCATCATGAAGTGGCTGTCGCACTGTTCTGGAGACAGCTTGAATTAATTGGTGGTGTGGTGGTGGCGGTGTATTTAATTACGGCAAAGCACACTAGGACTATCTGTCTAAGGGGAGGGATGCCTGGGTGGAGGACTTTCTAAGGGAAACTGGCTCGTATACACGTTACACATGGGCAAAACCACGAAAACACCCATGCAGCCAGCCCGTTCGCGAGATTCGAACCTCGGACCGAACTACCAGTGTTCAGCGACTTTACCGGTCGGCTGCTGGTGGGCCTTTGAATTAATTGAAAACGTTTACTCGTAAAGTCAAAGTCTTGATAAGAGAAAACAGCGAAGTTAGGGAATAAGAATTCTGGAAAATAAGGTAGAGTCGAATGGAGCGATTCTATTTTTTGATAGTAAAAGAATTCTTTGCTTAAAATAACGCATCTCCCTCAATTCTCGAAAGGGTGCTTTAGTTCCATTTGCCCTACAACACGAAATATTCTATCTTGAATTCTATCATTTCTATAGGGAATATACCTACGTTATTTAACAGCCAAATTCAACTATTGTAGTTTTCACGAATGTGATATGACATTTTCTTTGACATTTTTCAAGAAAAGAAATACAATGATTCTTGCCCCTCACTTACAGGATAAAAGTTAGCTGAAAATTTTAACTGATATAGAAACTATTGTAATTCTGCTTTCTATTTTTTTTTTTTTTTTTTTTTTTTTTTTTTTGATAACGGAAAAAAGTTTCAGACAGTGCGATAGCAGCAAGAATGCAGCTAAAAATCTGATCATTTTGTTATTATTAAGTTATTTAAGAAAGAGCCATATTGCTCCACCTGTCTACGGCAGGATGCCACGATGAAGACTTTCAGAATGAAACTTGTACATATTTTTTTTAATTGAAAACTTTAAATCTTTGTGCACCACATAGTATTACACAAGGTTACAGAGGTAAGTAAAAAAAAACAAACAAAAACAACAACACAAAATAAACTTACAAATTCACATGCACTCCCCCGAAACTGCATGAACACAAGTCTGTACTAGATAATCTAAATCTCTTCAGATATGAATTGAATTCACCATGTCCAGTTAGAAATTGAGTAACTTCAAAATTGCAGAAAAAAAGTGTTTATTATTCAGTCTGTGAGGAATGGAAGGAAAATATAGTTTAGTCAAAGAGGCAGTAGTAGAATTCCTGTATAGTTCATTCCACTCGAGTATTGTATCATCCCTACTGTTATTCTTGTAAAATGACTCAGGAAGTATCATTGGAGTAATTACTTGAAGATGTGTCGCTTGTTCTGCCAACCAATCAGCCCTTTCACTTCCTAGATTGCCAGTGTGGCCATGAACATGAGAAAAGATAACACCAACACCTTTATTATTAAGGTCTTTAAGAAGAGCATGGGAAGTGACAATTAATTTATTATATGAGAAGATATTCCTAACAGAATATAAGGATGAAAGAGAATCAGTGCGAATAAGAAATTTAGCACTTAGCGAACAGAACTTGTACATATTTAACCTATGAAAACTATTTTTTGCAGCCCATTTAATGTTCTAAACAAAGTTCAGGACGAGTTACTTACATTCTGAGGCTAATTTGATCACGATTTTGGTTCAGCTGCATTACAGAGTATCATTTAAGTTTCTAATTCGTTTTATTTTTTATTAATTTCTTTTTCTCCATTTCCTCGTTCCGTTTCCCTGCCAAAATGTAAATTTCTAGCTCGCGCGATATTCAAATTAGATAGCATACGGTGATGCTAAATTATGTGCCCTTGGCAACTAGAGTATAGCGACAACTCAAAGAATAATATGTTAATATCTTGAATAGAATATTAATTTCTAGCTCGCGAAATAATAGAATTTATTGCAACAGTCTGTTACGATGTTTATTTCTCCCCATTTGAATAAATATTTCTTTGCTTACGGACCCTATGTGAATTTTAAAGGTATCCAGGTAAAATGGAATATTCAGAAGAGTTTTTTTTTTTTTTTTTTTTTTTTTTTCTGCCGAGAACTGCAGATGCTTGGAAAAAGTGAGACGATACAAAATTTATACAAAATACGCTACTTAATTTGAATTTCTAATTTGAATCTTTCAAAGTATAACAATTGGCTCTTTTAGGGCTTACAGGAAGGCCTCCATTTGGGCTTAAGGTAGCAACTAAGAAACTAACTTAACCTTCTAGCACGCGCACTTGGCAATTTCACATGAGCACGCGCTCGTCGTATTTCTTACGACATCCGTTATTTTACCGTTTTTGGCACGAAAAACGACAGAAATGAATGAATATTGATAACAGATTGTTAAGAAATAAAATATTAATCTCATTATTGCAAAATATAAATGATATTACATTCAAATATAAGTAAATTATTTTTAAGTTCTTATATTAGTGAGATGGAAATGCAATGATGTATTTCATTATAGAAAATTTTAAATTTATTATTTAATAATTATATTTTAAAATCGAAGCTAATTTTAATATTCATCAAAGACAAGTATGGGCAATAAAAAAGGAAAACACCTTGGTAGGAAAAAAAGTAAGTTGAGTATTAGGTACTTCTACAAGGAAATGTTTTTCTTACTTCTTTTACAAAAACGCAATTTAAACTAAATTTAATCTTTTTATTTATTTCGAAAAAATAGAAATAAAAGGAAATAAGGAATGAAAAAAAATAAGGAATGAAAATCACTATTGTTCTCCCCTCCAAAGGTTTCCTTATCTTCCTTTCCTTCATCAGATAATTCTTGAAGAATCCAAGCAAAATCAGCTGTTTGCACATATTTTTTTGCCATGAAAACCGATATGAAATTTACAAAGCCAAATGTATTCAAATTAAAATAATACACGGCAATTAATAACACATAATTACAAAATATTTGAGAAAAAAATATTTTGCGGATTTTAAAACACGACCACGCGCGTGTCGTAACTTTTATGAAAAAGCTGCGACGTAGTTCAAAAGCCCAGTTAAAAAAAAGTTAAATGACTTCCTGTAGGCACATTCCATGATGTGGAGAAGGGTAGAAAGGAGGAATAGAAATGACCTTCAGAAGTCTCAGCTTCGATATTCGAAAAATGTGCGTTAAAAACTGAATTTGTCGTAAATTTTGCATATACCCGGTTGCTGGAAGGTTAATTCTATTGTATTGCTTAATTTCTTGTTAGTTTTCTGATCTACAGTC
Source organism: Stegodyphus dumicola (assembly GCF_044657685.1). Taxonomy (NCBI): domain Eukaryota; kingdom Metazoa; phylum Arthropoda; class Arachnida; order Araneae; family Eresidae; genus Stegodyphus; species Stegodyphus dumicola. The sequence continues at coordinate 252,412,383 of NC_140771.1, read as the reverse complement.
TCTAGGGCATGGATAAAATTTACCAGTGTTTGTCAACCCAAAAAAGATCACTCCATTTTTTTCCCCTTCGCTTCCTTCTCCAGCAATAGATATATCCAGCTTTCTAGAGAAGTTTTTTTTTTCCATCAATGCAACAGATACTTATTTCCTGAATAATTTGTAAAACTGAAAAAAGAAAATAAGGAATGGAAATCGCTATTGTTCTCCCCTCCAAAGGTTTCCTTATCTTCCTTTCCTTCATCAGATAATTCTTGATGAATCCAAGCAAAATCAGCTGTTTGCACATATTTTTTTGCCATGAAAACCGATATAAAATTTACAGAGCCAAATGTATTCAAATTAAAATAATTCAGGGCAATTAATAACACAAAATTACAAAATATTTGAGAAAAAAATATTTTGCGGATTTTAAAACACGACTACGCGCGTGTTGTAACTTTTATGAAAAAGCTGCGGCGTAGTACAAAAGCCCAGTTAAAAAAAAGTCAAATGACTTCCTGTTGGCACATCCCATAATGTGGAGAAGGGTAGAAAGGAGGAATAGAAATGACCTTCAGACGTCTCAGCTTCGATATGCGAAAAATGGGAGTTAAAAATTGAATTTGTCGTAAATTTTCATATACCCGCGTACTGGAAGGTTAACTCTATTGTATTGCTTAATTTCTGGTTTGTCTTCTGATCTACAGTCTCTAGGCATGGATAAAAATTACCAGTGTTTGTCAACCCAAAAACGATCACTCCATTTTTTTCCCTTCGCTTCCTTCTCCAGCAATAGATATATCCAGCTTTCTAGAGAAGTTTTTTTTCATCAATGCAACAGATATTTATTTCCTGAATAATTTATAAAACTGACGCAAGATGATTTTGCGTCCCACATTCCTCGACTTTCGCATGCAATACTTCCATAAACATTATAGCCTCCTGCTTCTTGATGGCAATAAATGAAATTCTCCATATAGGCTGCAACAAAGTAAACTGTTTATGAATATCCTACCGATGTTATTCGTTTATGCCCTCTTTTATTAAGAAATCAGTCACTGGATGTTGTTTGACGCTTTTGACATTCACAGAACGTTACTGAATAACAAATTCTCGCAGGCTCCCAAAACCAACTGATAATTAATTACCAGCGCTACTTGTATTTGTTCGGAAGGCTGGTGTAATCATTCCACTGCATTTCCTCGTCTCTGAAGTAATAGGGGGACCGGAAAGTAATGTCGCTTTCTTACATTAAATTCAAAAGGAAACATTTTTAACAAGTTTTTATTTTTAATCAATAATATAATCACCCTCGTTATCAACAATCTTTTGCCATCTAATGTGCATATTTTCAATCCCGGACCGATAAAAATCAATTGGTTTTTGAGTAAATATCTCGAGAGGACATTTTGGACATCATCCAAATTTTCAAACTTTTTGCCACTAAGAAAATGTTGTAGAGATCCGAATAAATGGAAATCCAATGCTGCGATATCGGTCGAGTATGGTGGGTGAGTACGGCAGTACCTCCCACCCCCAATTCATTAATTATTTTCCAGTGTTCATCTTGCACAGTGCGGTCTTGCATTGTCGTGTTACAGAATGGCGCCTTTTCTGTTGACAGAAGATATTTTTCGATTCAAGACTGGCTTACTCGAGTTGTTCACAATAAAGGTCTGCATCAACAGTTTGTCCAAGTTTTAGCAATTCAAAATGAACCATTCCGCAAATATTCCATCAAACACCCAGAAGAGCCTTTTCGGGATGTAAACCCTTTGGAACCCCTATTAAAACTGCCTTTTGAGTTTTGGATTATTATATAGGACTTATTTTTTGTCTCCACTAATCAAACGATCAAAAATCATTTCTGTATGGTGCCGTTGAAGCAATACGTTGCAAGTGATGGATAGGTTGGCTTTGTTCTTTCGGAAAGATTATGGGGGATTCAAACACCTGCTTTGCTTATTTTTCCATTCTGCTTTAAATGTTCTTGGATGCTCGACCAAGGTTGGTTAAGAGTGTTTGACGTGGATTTGCTTCCGATTCTAAAAACAGTTCTGTATGGTGCCGTTGACGCAATACGTCGCATGTGATGGATAGGTTGGCTTTGTTCTTTTCGGACAGATTATGGGGGATTCAAAAACCTGCTTTGCTTATTTTTCCATTCTGCTTTAAATGTTCTTGGATGGTCGACCAAGGTTGGTTAAGAGTGTTTGACGTGGATTTGCTTCCGATTCTAAAAACAGTTCTGTATGGTGCCGTTGAAGTAATACGTTGCATGTGATGGATAGTTTGGCTTTGTTCTTTTAGGACAGATTATGGGGGATTCAAACACCTGCTTTGCTTATTTTTCCATTATGCTTTAAATGTTTTTGGATGGTCGACCAAGGTTGGTTAAGAGTTTTTGACATGGATTTTGCTTCCACTTCTGCCCTTAGCATGTTGTTGTCGACATGCGCAGAAACGACATTATTTTCCTGTTCCCTTATTATTATGTCGCAATTAGACATAAAGGATCTTATACCTTTAAAATTTCAAAATATGTCAAAGTTTATAACACAATTTCAAGGCCTACATAACCAACTAGGTTATGATCAAGAAGCTTTGCAATATGTTTCGAAATACTTTACATTGTGTTTGCTGCCTTTACTTTATGTTTCATGTATTGAAATGTTTTAAGTAAAATAAAAATAATATACCTTCCTTATCATCGACATAAAATTGCAATACGTACTGCGTGCAGAATTATAGATAAGCAAATCATTGTGTTTAGCTATCCGGTTAGCAAGAAAGTAATTTTGGGTTATTAGTGCAAAATAAAACTCAATATTCCCTGTACAAAAAATTAATTAATTTAATTAATTAATTAAATCAGTCAAATATCTTCTGCTTTGTTAGATGACCTTTGACATCATTTTTGGTAACATCAAGATTCCGCATTCGTCGAACTTCTGGTCTCAATCAGCAAAACAACTCAACCAAATGCAATTCGAGATCATCGTTATTTCTGAATTTTTTTTTTTAAATTTAAGAAGTCTGTAAACATTGAAATAAATAATAATTCGATGATACAAGGTCGTGGTTATATGAGAGTCTTGGTTATTAAACGCAGGTTAAATTTTGAACTATTTGAAGATTCATATTATCCTTAAATTATTTTATTCAAACTGGAAATATGCAAGTCACAGTTCTGCTGTAACATTGTTTCCTATAACAGTTTTAAATATATTGAAAATGAATAGAATTCATTGATATAAAAATGTTAAAATTAATGTATAAATTATTATTTCTTTCACATTTTTTTATTTTACCGTTCTCTATTATATGACGAATTAAACGTTAAAAAAATAACAATCGTTAATTTTTGTCCTGAAATTTACGTCCAGTTATTTATCACAAATAACGACTTTCTACTAATTATGAGCTTTTCTCCAGTTGAACCAAAAATATTTTTTAATTATTCCAAATTACGGCTTCTGCGGAAGCGGATCTCATTAAAAGATATTTATATATTTCTATTAAATTGTCTCAATACCCTACAAATTAATATCTATAAAACAGCTCGTTAACGCATTTCATGTGTGTAGATTATTTTAATTTATTTATTTCTACATGACTGAGCCACGATAAAAAATTTTTTACATGACTTTTTTACATGACTTTTTTTTACATGAATTTTTTACATGACTTTTTTACATGACTTTTTACATATTTATTTCTACATGACTGAGCCACGATAAAAAATTTTTTTAAATATTCATTACTTCTTGAGAATTTACCTTTTTAAATCATATTCTGAGTAATAAAAATGAAACTATTAACGTTTCAAGTTTTCTGCGCATTAATTAATATTCGAATATTAATTATATATATTCGAATATTAATTATATATATTCGAATATAAATTAATTCGAATATTTATTTCGATAAATGACTCTAATTGTTGAATAATTTAGCCGTATCTTTCAAGTACTAATTTAACTATTATTTAATCTTCTTACTACTAGTTTAAATAAAGGTTTATCTTAAATATTTTCCTAGATTGAATGTGGATAGAACATTCAAATTTAAAATATAAAATTTCCGCTGAACTTAATCAGCTGCTCATTTCATGAGATTAGTTTTCTAAATTAATTCGTGCTTTTCATTTGTTTAAAATTTGGATTGTTGTTTCATTATTTAGCATAACTGTAACTTTCATTCATTCTAAAAGCTTAATCTCTGTCATTAAGTTGAGCCTGGAGTTAAACGAAAACGTGTTAAACTGAGGGTTGGGTAAAAATCCCATTAAACTGAAACGCTGGAAATGGAATGTCATTTTCACTCTTGGTACTAGATTTATGCAGTCAATAAACAGTTTTTGACATTCATAAAAATAGAAAGGTTGTAAGATATTTCTCCCACTTTCCTAGAGTGCCTTCGTGGTGTAGTGGTTCTACACGCTGGTCCGGTATTTATCCGTGGTTCGATGCGTTTGCTCATTTTTCATCTTGCCTGCTTCCAAAAATATCTAATGTCTCAGCAGTGGCGCCCGAACTAAAAGGGCGTTGGATGAGGTTTCTCCACACCCAGGATTTGGCGATTGGGTCCCCTGGAAACCCCAGTCGCCCTTTAAAAGGGGGAGTATATAAGGTATTTCTCCCGCCTTTCTGCATGCCTTCGTGGTGTAGTGACTCTGCACGCTGGGCCGGTATTCCAGAGGTCGATGGTTCGATTCCCGGCGAAGGCGATTGCTCATTTTTCATCTTGACTGCTTCCAAAAACTAACTAATGTCTCTTGTAACTGTAATCTCTTGCTTTAGAACAGGCACTTCAAGAGCATGACTGCTGAGGGGGAAAAAAAGCCGAACTCTCTAATTTACTAAAATATCTTAATGTCTTGTTGGCTGCACAGACACCCGTTACGAACACAAATGGGAGGTGGAAGGATCGCTACGACCCTGAAGGGCCTATTTTAAAGTAATATCTCCAGTAACATCTAAAGAAATATATTATTGTAAATATGTAAATATTTGTGCTTCAGTGATTGTATTTTCGTTTTGTATATATTGATGTTATGTTTCATAAATTGAGTTTAATTAAAAAAATTAAATTTTAATACATATTTAATTAAATATTCTTTGCGCCATTGCTGCAAAGAAGTGAAGTGAGATTGAGTGAAGTGAAATTGAGTGAAGATTGAGTGCAAAGAAGTGAAGTGAGATTGAGTGAAGATTTTAATCTTCTTCTTCTAATTTTCCATACTTTAGCCAGTATTTATTTAAGTTTTGATATACCAATTAAATCAAGTTCATTAAACTTTTAATATTTTCTTTCATCAAATTTAAGTTTTATTTAACTTCCTAAATGAATTTTTGAGAACTTTCTGGGAATTTTTAGAGCTTTTTTAAGGACTTCATTTCAAAAACAAAAAAAACAAACAAAATTTACGTATTTATTAAGAATTTGAATTTGTTTAAATTGATGTTATGTTAGGTATTTTTATTTATTTATACGTAATTATTTTAATGTTTGTTTTTGTTTATCTTCCAAGAGTTGTGGATGTAAAATTCAGCATAGAAAAATGGCTTTGAAATTCCTTTTACACAATTCAGGTTCCAGGTCCAAATTCATAAGGATCGGATTGTTTTAATCGTATCTGTAGCCACATATTGTACTTGTGGATATTCTTGTATAAAACTGTATATTCTATAACTCCAAATCGATTACTGTCGTTGTCTTGACCGAGGATTCGGCGCAGGGAAGTCAAATAGGACCAAAAAAAAAAAATAATAACCAGAACCAGCCGCAGCAACATCAATAATCTTCGAAAAATAGAGGAGTTGGTGCGAGAGAGCTATATCTATACTGAAGACCTTGGCCAAAATAGCAGGACACTCGAAGAGATGGTCTGGAGAAATTGAATATCAATGCAGTGAGGACAGCTATCATTATTTCGCTGGCCATCAGAGGGTATCTGCATTCCTTTGAAGTGTTTTGACCTCAGTCTGGCTATGGTACTGTTACAATGACACTTGCTATGACACTGTTACAGTTTAGGACAGGAATGGAATTCTTGATTGGTTGGGAGCTAAGTCTTCGGCTGGCTATTTCGGTGTCACCGTCGTTAAGGGTTAAGCTGTTGGAAAGTTGAGAACTACACTCATGTCCATAAATTAAGGATAATGCAAAATCAGGCAAAGGAAGGGTTAGAAGCAAACCAAATTTGACTTATTTGTAAAGCTTATTTATTAAACAAAAGAAAGAGCAAAAAAAAGATGCTATATGTTTGATATTATTAAAAAAAATTAGCGATTTTTTCTCCCTGGACCAAATTACAAAAAACACCTATTTACAAAAAACCAATATTACATGGTTGGTATGATTGTTAATACATTGTATGTCTCCCAAACGATGCAATACAGTCCGTACAACGCCTAGGCATGCTGAGTATCAAATTATCGATCTGATTTTGGGGGATATTACACCACTCAAAAAGCAATGCTCTCCGAAGTTCCGGTAGACATGTAGGAGGAGGTTGACGGGCTGCAACTCGTCGGCCCAGCATGTCCCACACGTGCTCTACTGGATTCAAGTCCGGTGAGAATGCTGGCCAGTCGATACGGGTGATATCCTCCGATTGAAGGCATTCGCTTACGATGTTTTCACTGTGAGGACGGGTGTTGTCATCCATAAACACAAATTGTTCCAGAATGACGTCCTGATAGATTTGGCTTGTCATGGTTTAAATTTGAACATGCAGGTCAGTTCTGGAACCCAGAATATTTCCACCCCAATCGAGCACTCCTGCACCACCATAACGGTGTCGTTCAATGATGTTTTCTTGGTGGTAACGGATACCTGGAGCTCTCCATATATGAAAGTCCGGCGAGAATCAGACTGCAAGCTAAACCTGGACTCGTCGGAAAACATCACACAAGCCCACTGTTGCGGTGTCCATAATGCATGCTCTCTACTCCAGGCTAACCGCAGGCGACAGTGAGTAAGTGGAACGCATCTGACAGGTCTACGAGCTGCCAGATGACTGCTTAGACCGATCTGCCCTAAGCGTCTGTACACTGTCTGCCTTGAAATTGTCGTACCAGTGGCTGAAGAGAGCTGACGAGACAGGCCTGAGGCTGTGCTCCGCCTGTTTCTTTTGGCAGTAACTGCCAAATACCGGTCCTCATTCGGCATTGTAACTCTGGGGCGACCTGTGCTGTAACGTCTACTCACATTACCATCATCTTGGAATCGTTGTCAAAGCCTGGAGATGACACTCTGGGCAATTCCAAGTTTGTCTGATACTTCCAGTTGGGTACGCCCACATTCCATATTGCCGATAATTCTACCCCGTAAAAAATCATCCAAATACATGCTTTGTGTCATAACTATTCGGTTATTGCACTGAAATGCTTATAAAGCGCCTGCGAACAATTTTACTTCTTTGCCTGTATTCCTTATATATCACTCTCTTACACTCTCGTCATTGTGACGTACCATCGGTGTCATCTGGTTACTTTCTGAAATTTGCATATGATTCTTGAAGATGTATGTAGTGATTTTACAGGTGATATATTTATTTTAGAGTTAGATTTCCGCGTGACTCTGAATTATCCTTAATTTATGGACATGAGTGTATTTCGGGAGTCTTTGGCAAGAGGCCATCAGCTTTCTGATTTCCGTAAATATCAACATGCTGGTATCCACTGCAGTGTGCAGGTCCTTTGGGCTGCAGTAGTTTTGCAGAGTCAAAGTAAATGGCACGATATTCATATTGTTAAAGAACCTCTTTATCAGTCTCTGCATCGATCAAAATTTAAATTGAGAACATAGCTCAACAAGAAATGGAAATGTAGACAAAAACTCTATTGATGAGCCTTGGTCATCACTTTTGCCCATAGATGGCAATGTTTTACGGTTTTTCGCCAGTATAATAATTTTCTGGAAATTCTGGAAAGAGTATATTTTCGCGATATTTCTGTAAGATTGTAAAAATGCTGAGCAAACGTTTTAAATACGGCTGCGTTGAAGCCGGCATTTATTTCAATTCAGAAAGCGAGAAACACTTCAACACTGCCCGATTATATCAATGATTACTGCTTTAGAGTTTTCCATGTGAGTGATATTGGTGATCTAAGATATTTCTCGCATATTATGGAGCATTGCTCACCTTTGCTGTTCCGCATGTGCTATTTACAACTTTGCTATGAGGTGTTATTTATTTTAACTAGCCGCTTTCATCTAAAATAGGTACTATAAAAAAGAAAATGTATATTATCATTTTTATGAATCCAACTACTGTAATTCCAGTAGTATAGTTAGTAATTAATAATAATAGTAATAGAGATGAAGAACTGGAGTCAATTGTCTTTAAGTGGCTTAGTTTGTTAATCAGTAACAGAAATATTAATCTTGTATTGGAATATTAAATTATACGCATTTTTTCTTGCATTTCATTTAAACTTATTGGATTGAATTAAATCTACTTCGCCGACAGCGCATTAACCACAATAGAATAAATGCATTCTTTAAAATTCACTCTAGTATTTGTTTACGATAGCGACACTTCGGCGCTAGATTCAAATCCTAGATTCACTTAACAGTATTAATAATTATATAACAGTTAACTTATATAATAATTATATAACGGAAACTAAGTTAACTGTTATATAATGCAATAATCATATAACAGCTAACTTATATATTTCTTTCATATTCTAACTCATAATGCACAAAATTTATATCACTTATAGAATAGAATTATCTAATCGTTGCCACATGTTCTATTCAAATACTATAATAAAGCTAGAATGATGTATAAAAGAAATTAAGCAACAAAACAAAAAAGGAACAGTTTTTCACAGACGATTGAGTATTTCTCATTTAATTAATTCAGTTCTCACTTCGCGAGAAGGCAAAAATGCATAAAAACTCAAAATATCTATATTAAAAATTATGAAGTAAATCTTTAACACTTATTTCCTCGAAAAAATTCCAGAAAGAATTAAGCATGATTTAATTGGCAATAATAAATGAATGCGTTATCTTTGTTGTTGCGAAGCTAAGTTTCTCTAGATTGGCAACAAATTCACTAGTCTCCTGTTTCAAATGTAAACATCAGTGGCCGATATTAAAAAAAGGCTTAACGGCACTTAGACAACTTTAAAATTGTTGATAATTCTAAAAATATTGCATACAGATTTACTAAAGGCATAAAAACCTTAACCGGAAGATTAAAAACGACATAATACAATCATTTTTAAAGCAAAAAATGTACAATTTACAAACATATAAGAGTAAAGAAACTAAGATCACTGAGTCGGGTAACAGAGTGGATATATATATAAATATATTTATATACGTTTGGTGCGGCCGATTGCAACCAAAATACGAGGTGCACATCTACATGTTATAGCAGTCCTATATACAAAATTTCAACGTTCTGAGACTAGTCGTTTTTGAGTTATGCGAGATACGTACGTACGTACGTACACGTACGTACGTACATACATTCGTACAGACGACACGAAATATTCTCTTCAGAATTTAAAGCAGTTTTATAATTTTTTTGAAATAAAAGAGTATTTTATTCTGTCCTTACGTACAGATATCACGCTAAAACATCGTTAAATTGTATTCGATAGGGGTCAAAATGGATATTTTCGTTTAAATATGCTGCCTGAAACTTTTCGCGATTACTATACTTCCTTTTTACTTCGTACAAGGAAGTAAAAATCAATCATCTTACGCTTTGTGGAACGATAACACATTGGCACGTGGAAGAAAAAAATGTTTTATTTCGTACAATGGCAACATATTTCTTTTGTGTGGCTGAGTTTGTTCGTTAAATTTGAATGACAAATGCCGTGTGGCAAGATATTTCTATTAAAGCGTTCAGTTTTCGTATTAAATATAAAACATAAATGCCGAGTGGCAACACATTGCTTTTAAGTGGTTGAGTGTGTAATTAAAATTTCAATGAATCATACGTTAGTTACGAGAATTCCTTAAACACTTTCGAGATTTACTGTGAAAAATGTAACAACTGATATCAACAAGACAATTTTACGGACGCTAAACGTAAACTACTATTGTTTTATTTAACTTTATTTCCTTGTGTTCACTGTTTCTTATAATTCTTTATAAATATAAAAGTCTCTTAATTTTGTCTCATACTGTAGATATTTATCCCGTGTCTAATTATAAAGAATATGAGAAATAACGAAAGCCAAACATCTGGAGGAGATCGTAAATAATTCAGCAGTGTTTGAATAAAATTAATGCTTCATATGTTGGGCTAAAATTAGCAGCTCAACCTGATGCGTTAAATTTTTAGGAATATTTTAGAAAACTTCGATTTTTGAAAATAAAGAAGGATGTACTGACGAAACGTAACTGCAGTCTCATATATTTTTATGCACGATATTCTATTAGTTATAAATGTTTCACTTCACCCCCTTATCATTAAGAGATTTATCAGTTTTCCTCACTGAATTTCTTATTTCTGCATCTAAATCCGGCGTTTCATCTAATTAAATAAATTAGTGTGAACTGAGATTAAAAAAAAAAACCTGAAAGGTGTCAGATTTTAACGGTCACTCAGAAGGATTTGGTAAGTTTATTCTATGCTCTCGCTAAACTCGCAGTCTACCAGTCTGCTGTCACATTCACTCCTGCTTTCCGTCTTTTTAAGCTTTATTATGAAGCAACATTTTTTTCATACTTACGCCATATGCACTTCAACAGCAAAATTGCAAAAATTTTAAAAGCAGCATGTGTTTCGAATTCCCGATGAAGTGTTAAGTTTTGAAATACATTTTTTAATTTTTTGTTTTTCCTTAGATTATCATATTAATGTACAGTTCTCATAGTAAAATGGTTTCCAAAATATTTTTTTATCTTTCTATTATAAACATTTTATGTGTTAAATTGGTTAAGTGTCTTGTTCTTTTCACTTACGCCACGTAAAATTCAGTTGAACAGCAAAATGACAAAATATGTAAAAGCAGCATATCTTTGGAATTTTCGATACACCGTCTCGCGCGCTGGATATAACAATGTTTTAATCCGTACAATTCTCGCTTTCAAATCGTTGAGTTTGTTAAAAATTCATTAAAATTTTAGGAAATATAAAATACGAAGTTCAAAATTCCGGCTTTCAGGTGCACATGTTCGGGTGGAGGATTACGTTATTCCAAATTTTATAGGCCTAGGTACCGCCATTTTTTTTTCAGAGTGTGAGAAACATTCAGCATATCACACATGAAACGTACAACAATCGCAGCGAGCGAAATATGAAACAAATCTCATTCCGAAACTAATAACGTTTTCGTGGTTTTCCTCATGTGTAACGTGTATACGAGCCAGTTTCCCTTAGAAAGTCCTCCACGAAAGGCATTCCTCCCCTTATGCAGATAGCCCTAGTGGGCTTTGCCGTATTCTCAATACACACCACACATACCGAAACTAATAGCCCATTCGAGATAACGTCCTTATGGGCTAATAAGTATGCTTCATCATATATATTTACAGTTTTATTTTTAATTCATTTCCGATGTTTTTAACACTTTGGGTTCTTGGTTATTAGCTAGCACCAAACGGTACGGCACCAACAATAAATTATTTCGAATCTTTGCTTTATTTCGAATGTTGAGGCAAACTTAAAAGCTGTGCCCGGCGTAATGAGAAAGGCGCGGAAAACTGAGGGTACAGATGACATAATTTTTTATCTCAACATCTACTCAAGTCTGTTCATATTGCGGTATTCTATTGATAATTATTATTCCCACCAGAACGTTATTGGGACAACCTTTGTTTATCTCATATTAATTTTTTTTGCATTTTGCATCATGCGTTCACTAGATTTGCCAAGCAATCCATTTTTTTCAAGCATCTGATATTTATCCAAAGCAATTGCATGCTACGTGTAGCATGCAATTGCCAGTTTTGATAGTTGTAATTAATCGGCCTTGCTTATAGTATTGCTTAATTGTGTAGTCCTTGACTGCTATTCCACGTTTAATTTAAACTTGACTGTTCTGTTCGGTTACATCAGCGTGAGCTGTGGCTTCTATTGTAGCACCCTTTTTGGCACAGTCTTGCGGTTTGGACACACCTAAAAATTTCCTTCTGTACGCAAACAAAAATTGAATGAAAAAGGATTTATAGGTTACTATAGTTACTCTGAACCTTCTTTATTTATAGTAGATGTACTCTCAACACAAACCAGTCCATATATTTTAGCCATATTTAGTTTTTAAGACCATCATTTTTCAAAGAAATCTTCCAGATTTTTTTTAGATTTTTCCTTTAAAAGGAATTATTTGAAAATAAATTTCTTTGTTATTTTTTGGCTGTAAGCTAATCTCCTTATTCTATATTAGTTTTAAAATTTTCCTTGAAGAAATCTTGCCTAAAATCAAACGGCGAACCCTAGGTGTGCCCAAACCGGGCTCACCGATCATCTAGGACAACTGAGAGTCTGTATTCTTTGTTTCTCCGCATCTCAGCGGTCAGTTCATTGACAACAATGCTCGTTTCAGCGCTCTTTTCGGAGCTCTATTCAATCTGTGTGCCCACTTTGGGCACACCCACAGAATTAAACGATAAGTGATAAAAATTCGCAAAATTTTACTTGTGTACTCCTCTAGGCCTAATTAGACTGCCTACCTTTTTTATTATCAAAACTCCGAATTTAAAAGGTAGCATGCCGGAAATGGTTAAATTAAAAATGTTATTAAAGTTGCTTAAATAAAAGTTATTTAAACCTTATCGCTATGTAACTTATATATAAACTTATCGCTATGTCTGAAGTAACTTTGTAGTTACTTCAGACATAGCGATAAGTCCCTTAATTACGTCTTTTGGGGTTATTATACTAATTGCCAGTCTGTAATCAAGTAAAACATCATAAGTTAAAAGTAAATTCTTGTAGCGGACTGTATCAATACATATTATTTCTTTTTCGACGCAGCTTTCTCTTACAATACTTTATCTTGCCTCGGAATAATATCTGCTTGAAAAGATATATTTCGAAACAATTCTTAACAAAAGAATGTATATGTGATGAAAAATATATAATATGTTTTTATGTCTTTTTGTATTTGAGTCTCTGATGCCCCTTGCACATGATTCACAGCGGATTATGTTACAATTTTCCTACTATAGGATTTATTAAAAGAATTATTTATTCGTTGTAGAAGTCACACTGAATATAGCAGCCGTGAATCGTAAAAAAAAAAAAAAAAAAAAAAAAAAAAAGGACAGATGCAGCACATCATGCATTTATAATCTCCTAATATGTTCCATTTCTCTTCAAAAAAATATTGACGTTTTCAATTACGATAAATCATAAATAATAAATTACGATAAATAATCATAAATATTAATATATTAAATATTAATTAATCATATAATATTTAAATTACGATAAGCTGGAAAACTAGCTGAAAGTTCTGAAAAATAAATATATGTATATATATTCAGCTGTTACTGAGTAATTATTATTAAAGCTCGATTTAGCCGTATGACAATGAGTAGCTATACAAATTTTCATAAAATCTCTTTACCACTGACCGACTGACCGATTGGTCACAGCAGCTGAATACTGATAGTTCGACCTGACTTGGGTTCAAATCCACGTTAACGGGTTATAATTGCATAGCTGATTTTCGTGGTTTTTCCTATGCGTAAAGTGAGTAGGAGCCAGTTTCCACTCGGAAAGTCTTCCACGAAGGCCGGTTGGTTTCGTTTATTTAATTATGGCAAAGCATACGAGGGCAATCTACATAAGAGGCGAAGGGCTTCTTAGAGAACTTTCTAGGAAAAACGGACTCGTATACATATTAAACTGCGTTCAGACGTTTAGTGGCTTAGTCATAAAATGCAGGAGTTCCGTTCACACCTGTGAGACAGAGTATACGCCGTATCCAATTAGAGAAGCTAATTTGCGCATGCGTGGATGTGTCTTCAGCTTTCTTTCTCTGTTTTCCCGTTTAGGTTTCGCGCGTTCGCTCTGATTGGTCGACCCTTATATCAAGTCGGCATAGGCATAAAGTTGGAAACTTCGAACTTTATGCCAAAACCCCTAAGCAACGCTTTTTTGACAGAAGATATAGGACTTACAGAATAGCTTAAGTTTTGATTGATAAAAAAAATTCTGTACTAGTCAGCACGTGGAAAATGCGATGTACAAATTTCAGGAATACATAATTTCTGATTATGTATTTATTTGAATAGATTTTATTATTCTGGTAAATATTCAAATTAATTTGCTCAGACGATTATTATATTAAGATTTTTTGCGGAAGCATAATAGTTTTCTTTAAACTTTTAATAGAATTCGTTTCTAAGACTTTCTCCAGTTAAAACATGTTTGCTAAAATTCTAACTAAGATAAGTAAATGCTATAAGAAATTATAGCTTAAATTTTCGTAGTAACTAATAGGTAATATTAAAAGCGAGCTGTTATTACATACATTAAATAATGTTTCAAGAATTTGATTTTATTTGCATTGTCACTTCATAGTAATATTTGATTTTTTTTATTTATTCTTTGTAGTAGTTTTGTTTCTCAATTAACCGATATTATATTCTCATTGACAAAAAAAATAGTCCATAGAAAAATTCATTTTTCAGTTTAAAAAACGACATGAAAGTTATTTCGCCAAAACATTGATTTTTATTCCTACAGAGCAAGTCATTTTTGCTAGCAATGTAGTTGTGATTTATGCCAAGAGTTACCTTTAAGCTGTGAGTAACTGTTACCTAAATAACAAATTCGGAGATGTAGCTTAGCAAATATTTTCCAGAAAATACTTAGCGGAGGCTGCATAATGCAGTCACTAGCACGTTTTCCAACGGAAAGACATGTGCAACGATATTTAGGTATGTGTTTAGGTTTAGCTTATAAACCTCTCGCGTCATTTCCGAGAAAATATTTTTAAAGTTAGATGCAAAGCGTTGTGATTGTTATTTATTCCGTTTAAGATTCTGGTAAACATTTTGAAATTAAAGGCCGTAACGTGCAGTGCATCGTTTTCGAAGTATGAGAGACATTCAAATGCTCTAGGAATCTGAAAACCTTCGAGATTCGAAAACTCAACTTCTTACTCCAAAATGGCGTTAGCCCGAATGGGATCGAAATGGGATTTTGCGTCATCCACGATAAACGGCGAATCACTTTCGATTTCCTTGCTAAGGCTGCGATTAAGCGGGAAATTGACACTTTTGTCAATATCCCTAATTCCTTTTATAACAAGGTCATGTATGAAAATATTGCAGAGTCGTGGACACGCGAATTCATTAATTCAAATAAAGGGAGCTTAACTAAGAGATTTTTCCCTTCTATCAAGATGAGATTGCAGTCTCATCACTTCTTCACAAACTATAAATTAACCCAATTTCTTACTGGCCATGGAAATTTCAAAAGTTATTTGAGCTCCGAGTCTGTTTGCGATTGTAGCCTCGGTGGAGAGGAAAATGTTGAACATATGCTTCTTCTATGTCCTAAATATTATAACGAAAGTAAAGTCTTGAAACTGGAACTAAAAAATTTTAATATTAACTGACCTCTAGAATTTTACCAATTTATTTCCGAGAGAAGTGCTTTTAACACTTTTTATCAATTCATTGTGAAATTTTGTAATCATCCTTAATTTTAATTCAGTTTTTTCTTCTGTTTATTTTGTATTGTGTTTCATACTTACTTCTGTAAGCCCCATGTGATACTATGTGGTACATGAAGAACTTATTATGTTTCTTTAATAAAATAATTATTGCCACCAAAGACTATTGCTCCGTATTATCTTTAAAGAAGTTAAATAATGAAGAATCCGCATGTATGTATGTATGTATGTATGTACAGTAAGACCCCGCTTAACGCTGTTTCGTTTAGCGCTGTTTCGGTTTAGCGCTCTTTTTTTTCAACCCGGGGATTCCACGAAATCGCTCGCCGCATACGGGGATTCCACGAAATATTATGCAGCGATAGGTTTCAAATACATATCCGAAAGAGTGTACTTGTATTTCTTGTTTGGTGCGGTATTGTACAGACATATTTTGAAGGGGTAAATGCGGAAGATGTCGAAGAAATAATTCAAGAAGCAGCGGCTAGTCTTTCTAATGATGAGCTCAAGGAATTAACTGAACAAGAAGAAAACAAAAATGTTGACAGCAGTGATTCAGAAGAAGAGCAAAAAGAACTTTCAATGGCGTTTGTAAAAAGGAGTTTGTCTACCGTAACTGAAATAATGGATCAATTCATTGAAAATGATCCGAATTTTGACAGGAGCTCAAAAATAAGGCGTGGTGTTAGAGATGCTCTATCCGTTTATGAAGAACTTTTAAGAGAACAACGCAAAAGAAAAAGGCAAACAACATTAGATGCTTTTGTCACAAAAAGGCAGAACACTGAAAACGCGGAAGGCTAACTAAATATGACTGACTTAGAATTTTATTTGTTTTTTTTTTTTAAAGAATATTCGTTTTGTAATTTATATTTTGTTTTTATTTTTGCCTAACCAATTTCCTAGCCATCTTCCCCTAACCCCAATATTTACATGTAAAGATAGCCTCGTTTAGCGCTGTTTCGCATTACGCTCTACTTTGATGGAACGTACCCCCCGCGTTAAGCGGGGTCTTACTGTATGTATGTATGTATGTATGTATGTATGTTCCTCGCTTTAGTACCTAGAGCCATTAAATTCTGAATAACGTTGTCCTCCACCTAACAAGTGCCCCTGGAAGCCCGAACCTTGAATTCCGAATTTAGCAAATTCAAACGATTTCTAAACAAGCAATGGCACCAGTGTACTGAATATAAATTTTTATCGCGAGACAGACTGTAGAAAATTCTAAAGATACGCTGTTTTTAAATATTTTGTGTTTCTGCTGTTGAATTGAATTTTATGTGACACAAGTGCGAGGAATATGATATTGAAAAAAATGAAATTAACGCACCAAACGATAATAATAAAAGCACAAAAAAAGTTTCGCAGACCATCTAATTTAGATCACTGAACATTGATGTATGAACTCAGACTGAAAAATATAGAAAAACGTAGCCAACACTTAACATTGCATTGGATAATGGATATTTTCGTTGAAATATGGTACCCGGAATTTTTCATGATTACAATACTTCGTTTTTCTTTGCTTTGCTTACGAAACATTTCAATACGAAGCTCTTATTTTGTAAAGCGGAAGAGAACTTTAGTAAATTTCACCGACATTAGTTAATTTAATCCAAAATGTTATTAAGACCTAATTGCACACAGGGGAAATTATACAAATCACAACTTTAATTAAGTAATTCGAACTATCTTAAGAACTTAAATAAGAAAACTATTTTTTAATTTCAAATTAAGTAGTTTTATCATTAAATCTTGGAATTCAAAAAAAAAATAAATAAATAAAAACTCTTCTCAGCCATGTTTTTTAATTTTACTCGGGGGAAAATAAATCAAAGCACATGAGATAAACATTAATTTTTTTTTCTTCTGAATTAAAAAATTTAATGAAAACGCTTTGCTTTTATATTTCAAGTGTAATATTAGAAAACTCTATATTATAAACTCAAAAATATAAACTAAAATATTATAAACTCACATTTTTTTGTTATTTTATATATAATATAAAAGGGTTCCTAAATTTTTTTTTCTTTAAATGGTTTTTTATATTGTTTCGTTTTTCTTTTCTAAATGTCTTTTTTTTTTACCTTTACTCTTAGGGGTTTACATGAGTTAAACACTTTATGAATTCAAATAAAGCACGTGTTCTTAACGGGGGAGGAATTTAATGGTATAGTACAACTCCAATTATCCGAACTCCGACTCTCTGAAACGCTGATTATCCAAATCGCTTTCAGAATCAACTGAAGAAAATAAGTAAAAGGAGAAAAAGGAAAAAGATGCTCAAGGTAAGGAAAAGGAAGAGACAGGAGAAGATGAGTATGACGTGTCACTTGAGGAATTAATAAATATTCTTTTGAAAATTCCTGTATGTTCAGAAGTTAGTGTTAAGGAAATAACAAAATGGATGGTATGCGATTCGTCAGACCCTGGGTTTCAAATTCTAAATGATGACGAGCTTATTGAAAGTATGAGAGAAGAAAATGTCGAGAAAGAAGATGACCTTAAGGGGACTCATACACCTTAAACCCCTCATGATCTTCTAATATGTGAGTGTTGCAAGAATTGGGATATTTTATTTATTTTAAAAGCAATTACTTCCAACTTTTTACAGCTGACTACATAATATAGCTGCTTTCTGAAATAGTAACCAGAAAGTTTGTGTTGCCACAAATATTTTTGTAATTCAATCCTCTTTCTGACAAAATATTTCGCCATGTTTCCACCTTGCGCGCATGATATTTTAAAAATAGCTAATGGTACATACTTGAAATTAGGTGGAATTCTTTATATGGGCACTATTTTCGAACTGAACCAAACAATCTGATAAATATTTTAATATTGAAAAATTTTATGGACGAAAACATTACAGATTTTGTTAATAAAATACATTTTATAAACTCAACTCAAAATAAAATAAAAATTGAACACGAAATTTTTAGAATTTTAGGTTCACAGTAGTTTCCAAATGTTATAAAAGCTATATATTAAATATGGAATGAAATTATGAAACAGAATGTGTTTAACTGTGCGCGCAAGTTGGAAACATGACGAAAAATGTTGTCACAAAGCGGATTAAATTATAAAAATATTTGTGGCAACACAAACTTTCTGATGACTATTTCAGAAAGCAGCTATATTATGTAGTCAGCTGTAAAACGTTGGTAGTAATTTCTTTTAAAATAAATAAGTTATCGCAATTCTTGCAACAGTCACCTATTCGAACATCTTATGGGTTTTAAGGTGTATGAGTCCCCTTAATGTCGAAGTTGAAGTAGACACGGGACCATCAGCTAGCGGATCGTTTGCTGGTCTGGAAACTGCACTGAAGTAGATGGAGCGTCAACCCCAGTGGTATTTCAGGAAAGTTAAGATGTTTTTCTTGAAATGGTTAAAATATCTTGATAATGCTAATGGCTATATCAGTATCAAAGCCAGAAATATTTAAAATTGATTACCAAAAATGGGCTTAGCAACGATAACAAAAGGTAATATTAAGCATTTAAAAAAAAATCTGATGTGTACACCACATGACCTTCCTTGTACGGAATATTAAATTATACGCATTTTTTCTTGCATTTCATTCAAACATATTGGATTAAATTAAATCTACTTCGCCGACAGCGCATAAACCACAATAGAATAAATGCATTCTTTAAAATTCACTCTAGTATTTGTTTACCATAGCGACACTCTGGCGCTAGATTCGCTTAACAGTATCATACTTCGTTCATATTATAACTCAAAATGCACAAAATTTATATCATTTAAAGAATAGAATTATCTAACCGTTGCCACATGTTGTATTCAAATACTATAATAAAGCTAGAACGATGTATAAAAGAAATTAAGCAAACAAAAAAAAAAAAAAAAAAGAAACAGTTTTTCACAGACGATTGAGTATTTCTCATTCAATTAATTCAGTTCTCACTTCGCGAGAAGGCAAAAATACATAAAAACTCAAAATATCTATATTAAAAATTACAAAGTAAATCTTAAACACTTATTTTCCTGAATAAATTCCAGAATGGATTAAGCATGATTTAATTCGTAGTAATAAAAGAAGGAATTATCGTTGTTGTTGCGAAGCTTAGTCTTTCTAGATTGGCAACATTGTCAAGCGGGTGCTAGATACTTGAATCAACTTACTTTGACCGAAAATTTCAGCAAGTAATGACTTTCAGCACTTGTAAGTACTGTACAGTACGCTATGTAACATGCATATAAAAGTGTTGCCATTTCATTTTAATTAATTAAAACCCCTTTTTCTTTAAAAAAAAATAGTTTTTTCTTCCATTTTCAACACACAGTACATTCAGTAGCTAATTAAATTGTACGTAAACCCTTTCTTCGGAAGAAATCCAGTTATCAGAATTTTTTATTATCCGAATGGGGTCCGGTCCCGACTGATTCGGATAATTCCAGTTATGCTGTAGTTTCCCTAACATTATATTCGTACATTCGTGAATGAGCTTCTCGAAAACAAAAATATGCAGAGTAAAAGGAGGCTTGCCAGATTTCCAAATTTAGATTCTCACTGAAAATCTTCGGAAAACATTAGGAAAATGTACGGCTAGATATCAATCCCTTCGAAATACCCTTAAAGAATACAAAAGTGCTTCAGTGTGTAGAGCCATTAGGTATATTTTTGGAAGCAGGAGAATTGAAAAATTAGCAACGCCTTCGCCGGGAATCGAGCCACGGACCTCTGAAATACCAACCCAGCGTGCAGAATCACTACACCACGAAGGCACGCTAGATAAGTGAGAGAAATACCTTATATACTCCCCTTTCTAAAGGGTGACTGGTATTTTTAAGTGACTCAGTGGCCAAATCCTGGGTGTAGAGAATCTTCATCCAAAACCCTTTCAGTTCGGGCGCCACTGTAGACCCATTAGGTATATTTTTGGAACCAGGAGAATTGAAAAATTAGTAACGCCTTCGCCGGGAATCGAACCACGGACCTCTGGAATACCGGTCCAGCGTGCAGAACCACTACATCACGAAGGCACGCTAGGTAAGTGGGAGAAATACCTTATATACTCCCCTTTCTAAAGGGTGACTGGTATTTTTAAGGGACTCAGTCGCCAAATCCTGGGTGTAGAAAATCCTCATCCAAAACCCTTTCAGTTCGGCCGCCACTGTAGACCCATTAGGTATATTTTTGGAACCAGGAGAATTGAAAAATTAGTAACGCCTTCGCCGGGAATCGAACCATGGACCTCTGGAATACCGGTCCAGCGTGCAGAACCACTACACCACGAAGGGACACTAGGAAAAGGGGAGAAATACCTTCTAAATAAATGAATCTTTGATTGAGCCCTTAAAAGCGAAAAGTTTCTGTGATGCCCATGCTAGATTTCTGTTATGCTTTATTAACTTCAAGTAATTTAATCATCTTTTAGGTTATTAGGATTTTACCCGATTGGGTTTTTCACTTATATCCCTTAATAATTAACTATTATCAATATTAACTACTTAATAATTAACGATTTTATATTTGAATTTTGTATTCATTTGCAACTAATTCTTGGTTATGAATCGCATGTTAAAGTGTTTTTTGTCGTACAAACAAATTTCATTCAATTTTAATTGTAGGGTTTATATTTATTTTAACTAACATTTATTTTAAGCTATCTTTCCTGTCAAGCCTTTACTTTCCCCTGGAATTGCCAATGCCAGAGTATGTAAATTTTAGTAAAACGCGCAGAGTATTCAAATTTTTAGCAGAAGTAAATTTAAGTTAAATAGAAGTGAAACGAGTTTGTAGGTGTGCTTTCTTGATTCACGAGCGTGAAGGTTGCTAGGTAGAAATTTAAGAACCGCGCGTTTCGGCCTGTGTGCCTACTTCGGCAGTTAGTTGAATCTTTGCTCTTCTTATTCAGAAAACTTGATGAAATCTCAGCTGTATCTTAGAACGCGGTTAAGTTAGTCACGTTTATAGAGCCTCGTAGGTAGTGACCTTGTTATTTATTCATCCTGTTATTTATTTTAGTTGTACTTTTCGATTTTTATTTAACCGCCGTGTCAGCGTAGTTTGTGAGCGTCAAGTGAACACATCTGTAACTTCTAAAGTGGAATAAAAAGGGAGTTAAACCCTTCTTAAGAGTTTGTGTAATTTCCAGTTCATAGTAGTCACTACTACTGTTGCGGGCAAGTTGGGGCCACGCAACGCCACATAATAAATCTGAGAAATTCTGTTTCCTGCAATTTAAAAATATGATGTATATACCACATGACTTCCTTGTACGGAATATTAAATTATACGCATTTTTTGCAGCATTTCATTTGAACTCATGTCCTCCAGTTTCATTAGAGATAGATTTATTATTCAATTAATTCAGTTCTCACTTCACAACAAGGTAAAAATGCATAAAACAGCAAAGTATCTTCATTAAAAATTTTAAAATATAGAAAAATATAAAACACCAAATATATTAAAAACAATTCTAAAAAAGAATAGTTTTTACACTTAAAATTAGAGTTTCTGCACAAAAACAAGCAATGCAGCCTTCGGGCAAGGAAGAAGATTTTTCGCTGCACAAACTGAAACTTTACTTTCGATCCCATTAGGCAAAAAGACACTGAAAGTGCAGAAACTAAATTCACTATTCAGCTAAGTTTTCAAATGCAAATAAATATGGCTGCTATGGTAAAAATATTAGGCTTAGCAGCACTAAAGCAACTTTTAAATTGCTGATAATTCTACAACTATTTCATGCAGATTAACTTAAGGCAAAAAAACGTTAACCGGAATATAACAGCAACATGATTGAGTGATTTTAAAGCAAAAAATGCATAGTTTACCAACATATAAGAATACTTTTGATGCAGCCGATTGCAACCATAAAGGGAGGTGCACAGCTACATATTATAGCAGTCGTATGTACAAAATTTCAACATTCCGGGGCTACTCGTTTTTGAGTAATGCGAGATAAATACATACGTACGTACAGACGGGGGACCATGGAAAAAATATCTCTTCCGAAGTCATTTTAAATTAATTTTATAATTCGTCTGGGGGAAAAGAACACATTCGATAGCGGTCAAAACGGATATTTTCGTTGAAATATTATTTCCGAAAATTTTAGGCATTCAAATATTTCCTTTATTTCGTACAAGGATGTAAAAATAATACTTTACGCTAGTGTGTTTCGAGCGCTAGTATATTTTGAAAGCTAGGCATTCTGAAATGTAAGTATGCACTATGTGTAGCCTTTAATTTAATTCTATACGTTATAAAATTCAGAAACAAGTCGATATGTGTTGATTGCGCATAGTTACCAAACGATCACGTCAGAATATATATATAACTAAAGGAATCACAGAATCTCCGTAGAAAAATAAAAAAAAATAATTACGAAATTTCATTGTCCACTGAGGCGGAGAAGTGATGAATCACTGCGGAAAACATACTTAATGGAGATGCAGGAGTTAGTTCAGGTATAAGTAGTGCATACTTTTCCACTAATATGGGAACTTAGTAAGAATTAAATCTTCTTCAGTTTTGCTGTTTACCATCTATTAATTATTTTCACGGAAAATTGAGTTAACAAATTGGATAGATCTTTTTTGAAAAAAGCATCAAATGAAAGAAATTGAGCATCATGAAATATAACCAAATCATTAGTTAATTATAATAATAATCCTTTCGTTCATTTTTTACTTCCTTGTACGAAGTAAAAAGGAAGTATTGTAATCGCGAATAGTTTCAGCCAGCATATTTCAACGAAAATATCTATTTTTACGGCTATCGAATGCAATTTAACGATGTTTTTGCGTGATATCTGTACGTAAGGACAGAATAAAATACTCTTTTCCTTCAAAAAAATTATAAAACTGCTTTAAAATGAATTCTGAAGAGAATTTTTTGTGGCGTCTGTACGAATGTATGTACGTACGTATGTCGCATAACTCAAAAACGAGTAGCCTCAGAACGTTGGAATTTTGTATGTAGGACTGCTATAACATGTAGATGTGCACCTCATATTTTGGTTGCAATCGGCCGAACCAAACGTATATAAATATATTTATATATATATATCCACTCTGTTTCCCGGCTCAGTGATCTCAGTTTCTTTACTCCTATATGTTTGTAAATTGTACATTTTTTGCTTTAAAAATGATTGAATTATGTTGTTTTTATCTTCCGATTAAGGATTTTATGCCTTTAGTAAATCTGTGTGCAATATTTTTATAATTATCAGCAATTTTAAAGTTGTTTAATTGCCGCTAAGCCTTTTTTTAATAACGGCCATTGATGTTTACATTTGAAACAGGTGACTAGTGGATTTGTTGCCAATCTAGAGAAACTTAGCTTCGCAACAACAAAGATAACGTATTCATTTATTATTGCCAATTAAATCATGCTTAATTCTTTCTGGAATTTTTTCGAGGAAATAAGTGTTTGAGATTTACATCGTAATTTTTAATATAGATATTTTGAGTTTTTATGTATTTTTGTTTTCTCGCGAAGTGAGAACTGAATTAATTAACTGAGAAATACTCAATCGTCTGTGAAAAACTGTTCCTTTTTTGTTTTGTTGCTTAATTTCTTTTATACATCATTCTAGCTTTATTATAGTATTTGAATAGAACATATGGTAACGATTAGATAATTCTATTCTTTAAATGATATAAATTTTGTGCATTATGAGTTATAATATGAACGAAATATATAAGTTAACTGTTATATAATTATTGGATTATATAACAGTTAACTTAGTTTCCGTTACATAATTATTATATAAGTTAACTGTTATATAATTATTAATACTGTTAAGTGAGTCTAGCGCCAGAGTGTCGCTATGGTAAACAAATACTAGAGTAAATTTTAAAGAATGCATTTATTCTATTGTGGTTTATGCGCTGTCGGCGAAGTAAATTTAATTCAATCCAATAAGTTTAAATGAAATGCAAGAAAAAATGCGTATAATTTAATATTCCAATACAAGGAAGTGATGTGGTGTATACATCAGATTTTTATTAGCATGTGCGCCGAATGAATCCATATTTTCGTTCCGTTTCAGTATGTATAATTTGTCTTTTCAAATCTGACATAATTCTGTTTGTGCGGTTGCGTTAGAAATATTTTAATGGAATCTTCCTATTTACGTTATGATATCATGCATTTATTATTAATTTAACTTGATGAATGTTGCCAGAGTACGGAATGTAAGAGTTTAAGTTTGTCTTCGAAGCAGCTTTGCAAATAAAATCTCATTACGCGATTTGAGAAAGCGACATTTATTAGATTTTAATTTATCATTCACATCTAATCAATTTTTAAGTGTTTGACAAACTGAAAAGTTCAAAAGAGATAAAGGCATTTCTTTATAATGTATGTCTTTATTTTGCTGTTAATAGTATTTCTAATTGATATAATTTAAAAGATATTCAATTTTTGATACGTCTAACTGATAATTATAAATATTTTCTGAACACATGTTTTATTTCACATTTTCTCGGAGTAGAATTGTTACTTTGGTAACTCAACAAATTTTATGTTAATTTTTCAAGTTTTATTATTAGTTATTGAATTCCTACTATTATCTCACACTCTCCCTATAATCTTGTTCAAATTTTCAGTCGTTAATAAAATACTTTTTATAAGTTCAAATATATTTTTTTTAACTTGTAGTGGATGACACTTGATGTTGATACAGTTTTCTCACATATTAAGGTCAATTCCTACTTTTTTTTTTTTCCGGTTTTGCAGCTGAGGAATGTGGTTCGGTAAAACCATCGAAACTAGTCCTGTGAAAATTTCGTAAATATAAGCCTGATTTTTGTTGTTTGACTTCTGAATTAGTATTTATTCGGCATGTTATTGTGTCTCAATTCCTACTTATTTATTCTTTGTTGACACAAGTAGGAATTTAAAAAAAAAATTATATTACTTGTTTTTTATGGTTAGTTTTTAGTTAGAATTTATCACTAAGTATTTATTTATATATACTTACTATCTACTACTTATTTATTTATATATCATTGTATTAGTATTACACATATTTTATTTAGAGCATATTTTAGAATATTGATTATACAGTGCTTCTTCAAATTTATATATTTGACGTTTTTAAGCCCAAAAGGGCGTTATCCTGAATACGCCATTGGTATCGAAACGGGACTTTGCGTCATCCACTGTAAACGGTGAATCACTTTTCAAATTGTTGCCACCAAATATTATAGCCATGTATTATTTTTAAGGAAATTAAATAATGAAGAATATGCATGTATGAACGTATGTTTCGCACACTGTGAAAATCGACGGTACTCAGGGCCATCAAATTTTGAATAACGTAGAATGTGCACCCGATCATGTGCACCCGAAAGCCCAAAATTTTAATTTAGAGCTTTATATTTCATATTTGTAAAACTTATAAATTATTTTATAAATTTTTGATTAACAAACTCGTAACGGTGTAAAAACGAGCACCGGCAAAACTGTGCTCAATAAAACATTTGTATATCCAGCCCGCTAGATTGTCTATCGGAAGTTCTAAATTATGGTGTTTTTAAATATTTTGTGATTTTGCCGTCAAATCGAATATTTCAAAGAGTTATTGGAAGTCCTTTCATTATAAAAAGCTTTTAGCTATGTGGAATGAGGAATACATTTCATCTTGTAATGCTGAAGTCACCAAAAAGTTCCTTCCTTCTATTTACCATAGACTGAATTCCGAGTCTTTCCTCTCGTTAAATTTTAAAGTGTCTCCGTTTTTATCTGGTCACGGTAAATTTGCAAGTTATCCGTTTCGTTTTAATCTACGATCAAACAATTTATGTGAATGTTCAAAAAGAGTTCCTCAGGATGTGGAACATTTGATTTTCTCGTGCCCTACATTCGATGGCCCTAGATTATGCTTACAGAACGATTTGAAAATGTTCGGAGTGACTTGGCCAGTGAACTTATCTGTTTTCGTGAAGTCCAGACTGCTGTTCTCTGCTTTTGTTCGCTTTATTTATGCACGTAATTTTTAATGTTTATTTATACATGTAACCTTTAATGTTCTAGTTAACTTACTTCTGTAAGCCCCGTGTTGTACATATGTGGTGCACGGGGAGTCTGTATGTTCTCAAAGGAAAAAGAAAAAAAAAATCGAATTTTATGTGGCGTAAGTGTCAAAAACGTGATATTTAATAATTAAAGTAAACACAGAAAACTTTGGTAATAAAAAGGCAAAAAGAAAGGTTTGTAAAACCATCTAAGTAAGAAAAATGAACATTGCTGCAATGAACTGAGAAAAGATTTTAAAAAAAAACAGAGAAATGTATGCCAACACTTAACACTGCATCGCAAATTCTAAACGTGTGCTGCTATGCTACAATTAAAATGTTTGCAGTGTTGCCATTGAATTGTATATGAGATAAGTGCGAAGAAAATAATTCTTAAATAAAGCTAAAAAGACAAAAAGGGCTGGGTTAGCACGAGTGAGCATAACAGCAGACTGGTATATTGAGAGCTCAACGAGAATATAAAACACCTTAACAGACCCCTTTAAGCGACCTTTAAAAATTGAACCCTTTCAAATTTTAATTGTTTTCCTTACTTATTTTTTTATTTGTTTTTTAGCTCATCGAAGATATTTTGGATGAAAGTTTTTGGAGTAATGATAATTTCCGTCGCATACGAAGTAGAAAATTTATCTTCTTGAAACCTCTCAAATTATTTTATCTCTTTTTCCCATTCATTAGTTATTAATTTCTGTCCTTCAAGACGCTTTTATATTATTAATTAAAGCAAGACTTCAGACATAGCCGGCTTAGTTAGCCCATTTACGATGGGCGCCACCCAATATAAAATATTCCGAGTAAATATATAACAGCGATAAAACATTAAAATACCAAACTGTAGGGTAAAGTTACGAAGCCTGTGTTTGCAAAACCATTGTCTGAATGTCTGGCAAGAAACATTTAGCCTGCTATATGAATGTTCACAAAAAAATGCTAAAACTATTTTTTTTTTCCTTTAGAAGACGGGATTATTTCTTGCACTCGTATTTTACCTACGTTATCAATAACAAGCTAAACTTAGCTTTCAATTTACGTTTGTTATTTCCTTTGTGAGAAACTTTTTTTATTAATTTTTCAAATGGATTCTTCATTTTTTTATCTAGAAATATTTTAATTTTACTTACATTTATATTGCTATATATATATATATTTTTTTTTAATATTTTAACTTTTGTAATTGAAACTCGTACTCAAAATTATTAAAATTTATCTAAAGAAAAGAATATTCGATTATGAGAATTCAAATGAAGTTCCAGCTGATCCAAACAAGCAGTTTAAAACTTTTTTTTTTTTTCAAATTTTTATTTTATGGATCAAGAACCTTCTTGATTGGAGCTGATTAATATGTGACTGTACGCTGATCATTCCTGTAGGATTGTAAAAACCTGAATTAGAGCTTATTAGCGGGAAATCTTAAAAATATGCAGCATACTTTAAATGAAAATTAAATGAATAGTCACATTTCGATGCTGGTGCTAAAGCGAAAACAACAGAACTGTGCGGTCTTAGTTTTGAAACTGTAAAAAACAATAAAATAAATCGATTCTTACAATCACATGCACACCTTGCACAGAATAAAAAGGCGCAGTTCTATATCTCCCGTTCTTACTGGACTGCTTGTCGGAATTTTAACTTGCATTTTAAATGTCTTGAAAGCGCGACTTAGGATATATATTAGATTTATATATATAGCATTACTCTGACATAGGTATTTTAACACAAAAGCGAACTTTTTCTAAAATAGCATACCAAATTTTTCCATATTTCGATTTTACCACTCAGATGATACCTAGATATTAAACTTTGTAAATTTTTGTTGACAAATTTATGGAAAAATTTAAAAATTTATCTTGGTGCATTTTTTCAGTTTTCGCCAAGAATAGTTCACTTCGCTAACTTCTTAATTTACAGCAACCTCGTTTCCTTTCTTTCTTTCATTGTACCCGAGCAGAAAAAAGTCATTGTTCATTACTTTCAAATGATTTTAACAAAATGCGTAAACCAGATTTGGTGTTATTATCGCTTATAACAAATATACCAAATTTCAAAAAGCTCTAATATGTAAATTCACGTATATTTTAGGAAATTTTGAATAAAAACGTCTAGTTGTTTGCAGGTATGCTTAGAAATACATCTACTTTAGGATGATGGTATAATTCTATAGGTTATAATTAAAAATTGTTTTTGGAAAAATTAATAAAACTTATTTAAAAATACAAATTTAAAAAATAAATCATAAAAAAGGGCGATTTTTTTTTTTTTTTTTTTTTTTTTTGGAATGAACCTAAATTTTGTAATATAAAAGGAAGAATCAAATAAGTCTAATTACAAAAGAAATATTAATAAATATATACCAAATTCAATTAACATGAGAAAACTGAAATTTTGACAGCTAATTTTTTAAAAACTACTCTTGCGATTTGTACAAAACTTAGCACTTTGGTATAATTTAAGCGGTAAAATCGAAGAACCATTTATCAAAAACTGAAGTTGTTTCTTTGCAATAAATGTTTTCAATAATAATATTACCTATTATATTTTTAAATGATTATATAGCTCGTCTGTATATCAGCAAGCTTACAGAAATGCAATTTGGCGTTCCCAAAATGCCATAACAGCCTGTAATTAGAATACAAACATATGCAAAAGGCCCAAAATATTTGTCATATGTCTTCTGTTTGAGTAAAAGTGAATAGCTCCTTCTCATTTTACTTCCTTGTACGAAGTAAAAAGGAAGTATTGTAATCGCGAAAAGTTTCAGGCAGCATATTTCAACGAAAATATCCGTTTTGACCCCTATCGAATACAATTTAACGATGTTTTAGCGTGATATCTGTACGTAAGGACAGAATAAAAGACTCTTTTCCTTCAAAAAAATTATAAAACTGCTTTAAAATTAATTCTGAAGAGAATTTTCGCTGCGTCTGTACGAACGTATGTACGTACGTGCGTACGTACGTACTTATCTCGCGTAACTCGAAAACCAGTAGCCTCAGAACGTTGAAATTTTGTATATAGGACTGCTATAACATTTAGATGTGCACCTCGTATTTTGGTTGCAATCGGCCGTACCAAACGTATATAAATATATTTATATATATATATATCCACTCTGTTACCCGGCTCAGTGATCTCAGTTTCTTTACTCTTATATGTTTGTAAATTGTACATTTTTTGCTTTAAAAATGATTGAATTATGTCTTTTTTATCTTCCGGTTAAGGATTTTATGCCTTTAGTAAATCTGTGTGCAATATTTTTAGAATTATCAGCAATTTTAAAGTTGTTTAATTGCCGCTAAGCCTGTTTTTAATGGCGGCCATTGATGTTTACATTTGAAACAGGAGACTAGTGGATTTGTTGCCAATCTAGAGAAACTTAGCTTCGCAACGACAATGATAACGCCTTCATTTATTATTGCCAATTAAATCATGCTTAACTTTTTCTGAAATTTTTTCGAGGAAATAAGCGTTTAAGATTTACTTCGTAATTTTTAATATAGATATTTTGAGTTTTTATGTATTTTTGCCTTCTCGCGAAGTGAGAACTGAATTAATTCAATGAGAAATACTCAATCGTCTGTGAAAAACTGTTCCTTTTTTGTTTTGTTGCTTAATTTCTTTTATACATCATTCTAGCTTTATTATAGTATTTGAATAGAACATATGGTAACGATTAGATAATTCTATTCTTTAAATGATATAAATTTTGTGCATTATGAGTTATAATATGAACGAAATATATAAGTTAACTGTTATATAATTATTGGATTATATAACAGTTAACTTAGTTTCCGTTACATAAGAGTGTCGCTATGGTAAACAAATACTAGAGTGAATTTTAAAGAATGCATTTATTCTATTGTCGGCGCTGTCATAAGGTACCATTATCCCCCCTTCTCTAAATAAAGTAAACTCTACCACATAGAACAATACGAGAAGACAGATCTAAAGTATTTAAGTGAATCATTCCGCTTTGCCCTAAACTAATTATACTAACAACAATAAAATAAATCTGACATATAGCAAAACAAGATTTTTCAAAGAATAGTTAGCATTTATATATATATATTTATCTAATTTAATTACTTGCTTTTAATTTATTTCTTTTTACAATTGAAATTTTGTTATTCATGATTTAATTCAAGTTCCCGTTAAACATTTTTAACAATTTGCATTTAAGTTACTTTAAAACAATTTTCGGAATTGAACTTACTAACTATGGATTCACTCTTTTAAGATAATTCTACTAAAATTAGTCTTAGGAGATAATATAATCAATATTTTTATTAGTAAATATATATTGAGCTTCTGAATTCACCCAATTAATTATTTCCAACCATCTTAGCTTGAAGCCATTAGAAGCATTTTTTAGTGATTAAAATATATATACGTATCAAAACTCTTATAATTTCAATTTCCTGGCAACAAAATCTGTTCATTTGATATCTTTAATGAAATAAAAAAGTTCGTTAAATTTATAAATTAAAGTATACTTACATATCCAAGCGAGCACAACCAGAGAAAATTTGAGCCAGCTGGACTGCTTACAGTTGCGTAACCATAAAACAGGTTTGCAGCAAATCTTCATTAGAAAATTTCAGTGCACTTTTGTCAAAAGCTGTGATTTCGAAACTTTTGCTTCCGAATGGAACATAATTCCTCTTTTTCATCACAATCGTTTTTGGAGCATGGAATCTCTCCAGAGTATTTAAGTGCTTTTAAAACGAAATGTTTGGAAACGTCCAAATTATGTTGCGATCGGGTTTCCTCTGAGAAAAAGAAGGTGATATGTTTCTTAATACTTTCTGTTTCCTAATTACATTTCACTTTGATTGGTACTTTTCGAATATGTATTTCATGGGGATTTTATGCGCAGAACTTCACTTAAGTGAAGTCATTTGTTGCATTTATTGTAAAGATTTTTC
Organism: Stegodyphus dumicola; assembly: GCF_044657685.1. Classification (NCBI taxonomy): domain Eukaryota; kingdom Metazoa; phylum Arthropoda; class Arachnida; order Araneae; family Eresidae; genus Stegodyphus; species Stegodyphus dumicola. The sequence continues at coordinate 252,380,852 of NC_140771.1, read as the reverse complement.
TTTGGTTAATGTTACCAAATATTATCTTACCTTAGCATCTATATAAAAATAATCTTCCAACAGTTTCGTTTGTTTACATGCCAATAAAAATATTTCTCAATAAACAGTCTTTACATACTACTTACTTTTTATTACTGCTTTGTTTTTCACAATGATATCACTTCAAATACTTCTATAAATGTTTTCGCTAATTTGGGGGTGATAAAAGTATACCAATATCACACAGAAGAATGCAAACTTTTTTTTTTCAAATTCACGCAGTAAGAACATAATAAAGTGACAGTTATATTAATCTATAAAATGTTAACCATCTAGAAGATTCATAGCAAAATATAACGTGTCCTTATTAATGTACAAAATATAAATTATATTTTCTCGCAGCTCATAAATGGTCTTCTAATTATTTCCTGTAGCAAAAAAAATGATGCAAATTGCATACTCCTTAAAATTAATAAACCGTTAAAAAATCTCTGTTTCGGTCTTTATTTAGTTCTACACACATCATAATTAATTTTATTCCGGAAAGAAGCGTCAACTTAAACGATGTTAATCTGTCGAATTGAGCACGTATTATCATGCCTAAACTGTTGACAGTGCAACTCAAAATCATCAACATGAATTCCAATCAATATATACACCTTGGTAACAGTTTGTTGCCTGCTTAAATTGAGAAACAAGTCTGTAAAACGATGACATCGTTAATTTAAGTGTCTTATGCGCGATTCTTCGGCTAGCTTTCAAACATTACTCTTCATCAAAATCAAATGGCAAACGGCGGATGGATCAGTGATAAGCTATCGTTTGCATCTCTGGACAGTAAATATAGTTCGATTGTAAGAAACAATTATTTTTATGGATTTCTTTTTATCGCGATTTTCGTCTCCCGGGACAACAGGAAACAACAAATCGAACATCACGTGAGAGACAAGGTTTCAGTTTCAAGGAATAATGAATAGAGGAAATGCATTTTTAATTTGTTTTTTTTTAAACTCCCGGTTACTTAAGTGAATTAAAATCGCACTCGACAATAACATGTCATCTTTTAATGCAACTGGTAGCGAAATGTTGCGAAACTTAGACAATATCAATTTTTTGAATAGGTTGTATCTTTCATATCAGGCCAAATTCTATTGCGCGCATCAAAGTAAGCTGACGTAGCCTATCCGCATGTACAGTACTTTTCAGGTAAAAAAAATCATTCTCCCGAAGCTCCTCTAAAAATGTAACCGAATATTTTCTCTTTATTATATTGCTTTCTATGGTATATATACTTTCATGGTATATATACGAGAATATGTATATGTAGGAAAAAAGAAAATTTACGGAAGTTATAGAACTTCTGCCTATATTTATTAGTAACTAAAAACTTCCAAATTTTAATGTTGTCAAGCTATTAGGTATTTTGGAAGCAGGAAAGATGAAACATGAGCAAAAACGCCGTTTTTAGCCTTGCCAGGAATCTAACCGCGGACCTCTGGAATACGCACCCAGGGTGCACACCACCACACTACGAAGGCATGCCAAGAAGGCGTTAGAAATATCTTACATACTCCCCTTTTAAAGGGCGACTGGGGTTTTTAGGGGACCCAATCGCCAAATCCTGCGTGTGGAGATTCATCATCCACCACCCAATTTTAGTTCGGGCGCCACTGTAGAAACATTAAGATTTTTTTTTTGAAGCAGGAAAGATAAAAATGAGCAATGCCTTCACCAGGAATCGAACCGCGCACCTCTGGAATATGCACCCAGGTTGCAGACCACTACACCACAAAGGCATGCCAAAAAGGTGGGAGAAATACCTTATAAAGTAATCAACGTTTATTTTCGTTCGTCATAAATGCATGTTGTTATTACACTAGTCAACTGAAATCATTACGATTTTTAAAGCAAAAATTCTTAGCTCAGAAAGAATTCTTGCTGAAATTAAACAGTACCTGGTTTTATCAAAGATATGCTTAATTTGCAATTAATACCTTGAAATTTCAAATAATTACTTTACGTTACGTTATTTCGAAGTAGGAGACATGAAAAATGAGCAATACTCTCGTCGGGACTCGAACCGCGGACCTCTCGAATACACGTCGAGTGTGCTGACCACTACACCACGAAGGCATGCTAAGAAGGCAGGAGAAATACCTTATATACTTCTCCTTTTAAAGGGTGACTGGGGATTAGGGGACTCAATCACCTAATCCCTGTGGTGGAGAATCATCATCCACCGCCGTTTTTAGTTCGGGCGCCAATGTAGGGACATTAGGTTATTTCGAAGCAGGAGACATGAAAAATGAGCAATGCCCTCGACGGGACTCGAACCACGGTCCTCTCGAATACGCGTAGAGCGTGCTGACCACTACACGACGAAGGCAAAGGAATACCTAATAACTTTTATCCTTTCAGAAATATTGAATTCTTTATTAACTACAACTAAAATTAACTATCCGTTATATGGAAATTTTGTGACCTTGATGTGGGAATCGCATATTGTAACTGGTATACTTCCAATTACACAAAGCTTCCTTCAGCTATATAAATATTTAAAATTTATGTGCTAAGGAATATCTGAACATTACCTTGGTTTACTATCACTGTTTCGTAAACAGGCAGTTAAATTTAAATTTGTTCTTTCCTCCTAATTGGGTTTTAAATTAGTACTTTTAAAATTTAAATGTAAATAATATTTGATATTTTTATTAGTTTTAATAAACAAGTGCATTCACATTTCTTAATGTAAAATCAAGCTGTAAATACCCATAAGTTAAAATAAAAATAGAATTAAATTGCTTACCCTTTATTTTCACGTTTTTAATGTGTGCTCCCGTTAAACACATTCTGTATATACTGACTTCCAAAGTCATATTTTATGAGAACTTTATGTTTTAAATTCTCCAACAGTTTTTCAGTCCGTTTCTTGGACAGAGCACACGTAATATTTTCAGTTTAAAATAAATAAGTAACGTTTGTTCTAAACTGACGTTCTAGCTAAATGATAAGGCATAAGCTACTTTATTTTTTTATCTTCAATATCACATCTGTTTTGGCTCGAAATTCCAACATCGTTTAACATTCGATTTATTTACACTTTACAAATACACAGATATTAATGAGGTTATTTACATGCACGGTTTAACATAATGATCAAATGATCCGCACATCTTAATGATGACTAACATTCAATATTACTGTACATAGATTAAATTCTGCATAGCTTAGAACAGTAATTTCCCGGTCACAATACTCCAAAAAAAACTGTCTTGCCAGATTCACAGATCAACCAAACTGCAAAACAAATGATTGAATAATACCCAACAGGAAATTCTAAACTTAACAGGAGTTACAATAATATATGTAAGTATGATGCTAAGTATTAATTTTTTTTAAACGTAGTAATTCTCATATATCTTAATAATCTATTAACGTTAATTTATACTCTTAATGTCATAAATATTAAAGTAATTTTTAATAGCTTATAAATGATGAATTGCAAGATTTTGAAACTGAACTTCATATTATCGTCTGCATGACTTGTATCCAGAATAAAATTTAGCAATTATGACGAAACATTTTACATGCAGGCTGTAAACTTCTGTATATAATTCTGGTTTAATTATGTTCAAATGGTAATTCAACATTTGTATATTTTTCTGTTTATAATACAGGAGGTTTCATATTGAATGAAATAAAAAGAATAACATAGTACAAATTCTGTAACCTATTTTTAAGTCGAAATTAATTAATTCTGAAAACAATTATACAAGTTTTAATGGCAACAGCGAAAAATCTTCAGGTTAAGAAATCGCACTGTTAATCAAAATGGCGCCTTCCATCATGAAAAAACGTACTGTGTTTTGGAATACGCCAGTAGACGTTAGAATCTCGAGTATTGTACTCGCAAAAAATTTCGGTTTCATATTCCAACGAAAATACCGATTTTGACCGCTATCCAATGCAATTTAATGATGTTTCTGCGTGACATCCGCAAGTAAGGAAAGAATAAAAACCTCTTTTCCCAAAAAAAATTATAAACTGATTTAAAATGAATTCTGAAGAGAATTTTTCGTGGCGTCTGTGAGTACGTACGTACGTATCTAGCATAACTCAAAAACGATTAGCATCAGAACGCTGAAATGTTGTATGTAGGACTGCTATTACATGTAGATGTGCGCCTCGTATTTTGGTTGCAACCGGCCGCACCAAACGTATATAAATATTATGTATGTAAACATTTACTTTGTTACTCGGCTCAGTGAGCTCAGTTTCTTTATTCTTATATGTTTGTAAGTTGTGCATTTTTTGCTTTAAAAATGATTGAATTATGTTGTTCTTATCTTCCGGTTAAAGTTTTTATGCCTTTAGTAAATCTGCATGCAATATTTGTGAAGCTATCAATAATTTAAAAGTTGTTTAAGTGTTCCTAATGAATTTTGCGGTGGCGGACATGTTTGTTTACGTTTAAAACTTGGCAAAACAGCGGATTTGTTGCCAATCTAGAGAAACTAAGCTTCGCAACAACATAGATGACACTTTCATTTATTATTGCGAATTAAATCATGCTTAATCCATTCTGGAACTTATTCGAGGAAATAAACGTTTCAGATTTGCTTCGTAATTTTTAATATAGATATTTTGAATTTTTATGCATTTTTGCCTTGTCGCGAAGTGAGAACTGAATTAATTGAAAGAGAAATACTGAATCGTCTGTGAAAAACCTGTTTTTTTTTTTATTTTGTTTTTTTTGTTTGCTTAATTTCTTTTAACAGATCGTTTTAGATTTATTATAGTATTTCAATAGAATATGTGGCAAAGATTAGATAATTCTTCAAATGATATAAATTTATATGCATTCTGAGTTACAATATGGACGAAATATAATACTGTTAAGTAAACCTAACGCCAGAATGTCGCTCGCTATGGTAAACAAATATAGTGAATGTTAAAGAGTGCATTTATTCTATTGTGGTTTATGCACCACAATAGAATAGTAGTAGATTTAATTCAATCTGATAAGTTTAAATGAAATGCAAGAAAAAATGCATATAATTTAATATTCCGTGCAAGGAAGTCATGGGGTGTCATCTTTCGAAATCATTTTGCCAGGATATTCTGGGCAATCACGTGTTATTTCTATTTAGAAAGCCATAATTAACAACTGGTATAATTTCCTCAAACCTTACCGGAATGCATCGCTATTGCGACGTGGGATAAAAGTCTCCCATATGCTAAATCTGCGTGCGTTATATACCACTTCTGAGATGCCAAAGATAAATCATAAAGCATAGCCTTAGAAATTCTTCAAATTACTGAATGTTTAACATTCACAAATTTAAATTCAAAGTATAGCACTTGTAATTTGAGAATATGCATTCATTTAAAAGTTTTTGATGGCGTGCTACTCATCTGATCAATATTCTAAAAATATGATTCTTACGATATTCTACTTGTTTCATTCATGTCTGAGATGTCTCTTCCGTGTGCATATTTAATCATGATTAGTCTGAGATGACGATTCCGTATGCATATTTAATCGTAGTTTCAGGAATGATTTAGGGTGGTATACTCAGTATTTTCCTTGACGGTCCTTATTCACAAACAAAGCATTCTCAAAATGTTTTACCTTCTCAAAGACACGATTAGCATAGCCCAAGATCATCGATTAGCAGATCTAGACGCCTGGCTATTCAAATAATCTGAAAGTCTCTTTACAAGGTATTTCTCTCACTTCCCTAGCGTGCCTTCGTGATATAACGGTAGCACGCTGGGCCGGTATTCCAGAGGTCCGTGGTTCGATTCCCGGCGAAGGCGGTTGCTCATTTTTCATCTTTTCTGCTTCCAAAAAATCCTAAAGACTCTACAAGTGGCGCCCGAACTAAAAGGGTTGTGGATGATGATTCTCCGCACCCAGGTTTTGGCGACTAGGTCCCCTAAAACACTAGTCGCCCTTTAAAAAGGGGAGTATATAAGGTATTTCTCCCACTTCTCTAGCGTGCCTTCGTGGTGTAACGGTAGCACGCTGGGCCGGTATTCCAGAGGTCCGTGGTTCGATTCCCGGCGAAGGCGGTTGCTAATTTTTCATCTCTTTGGCTTCCAAATATCCTAATATCTCTACATCTTTCCTTAGGATATCTTTTGCTACTTCAAACTTAAAGACAGTTTTTAAAGCCAAGTGCATTAGCATTCAAAGCTTGCAGAGATTTAGAGCAAGTAGCATGTTGTAAAGTTTTGTAAATACTTGTTTTTGTTTTATGTATTTGGAGTTCGTGTGTTTTTGTGATGTTCGAAATATTCTAATCTAAGTTAAGAACACGGCTGAATCAAACATTATGAGACGAGGAACGAGGCAGCCAAGAACGCTGAAATAACTTCCTTCTAATGCTCTTTCAGGAATGAAAGAAAGCATTGGGAAATAGAGAAACAATTTGAAAATCAAATTGGAGAGTCCGAAATCCACTGCCAATCAGCATCATTGTCACTGAAGCAATTTCTGCAGGTAACGATAGACTAGAAGAAGAAATACACCAGAGAAATTTCTCAATTCTTCTGTAAGACAATGGCGAAGATCAAACTTCTTCCAGTTCTATGAATAGTATGCCAACTGAGTTATCTCGTCCCATTGTTAGATCCCATTAGATATCTCCATATTAAGAAAAACCATCATGAAATGTTCGCAAAAGCAATATGAAATGATTATGCAGGTAAATTATCTAGTACTCCGAAAATAATGATTATATCCTCCCGAAGCTGCATTAAGAGAAATCGCCGACATATTATTGACACTTCCGGTTGAAAAATGGTCAGAAGCTAGTGCCTTGCTTTATAGTTAAGACTTGGAGAAGTATCTCTTAAAGATTAGCACATATTTTAATTTAAGCCACGACAAAAAAAAAGAGATACTATTAAAAAACTAACAACAAACATTAAAAATTGAGTGAGTCAGAATTTCCGGGTCTGTCGCGAAATTAATGATACTGTCTAATTGTCTGTTTGTCAAAACTTTTGTAAAACATTAAAAGGCTTCGTAAGGAAATTTTAGAATGATGACATTATTGAATATTATTGTTCTCAACATCAGTGTTCCTGTCTTATTGTATCATATTGTAACTGTGTCTTCTGTACTGTATCATCTGTAACATTTGTGTTACTGTATCATCTGTATCATCTCTATAATGTATCATCTGTATCATCTGTATCATCTGAATCATTTGTATCCTACATTACTGTATCATATTTTTTACTATTTTATATTTATTTTCTTTTCATTGTATGTTCTTTTATATATATATATATATATAATTTATTATTTCATAAGAATAAATTGCGTTTAATTTAAAAAAATTAAATTTAACTACATATTTAATTAAATATTCTTTGCGCCATTGCTGCAAGGAATGAAATTTAAATTTAAACAAATTTAAATTCTAAACAAATACGTATAAAAGTAAAAAAGTAGAAAAGCAAATTTAAATTCTAAAAAAAGGAAAAAAGCCAAAATAATTTAAAATAATTTTAAAATATGCAAACATTTAAAAGATTTAATTCTCGAACTAATCTACAATATCATTTAAATTCAGAAGCATAAGTAAATCAAGTGTAAAATCTATCCATGAAAATAAATCTACTAATTTAATAAATTAAAATTAAATTAAACAATTTTTTTTTAAAAATGCATATGTGAATGATCGTAGAGTAGGCAGGAGACAGACTTATCAAGGGGAAGTTGCCTTCAAACCTAACTCCCCAATCATTCAATTCGTGTTTCGTCATTCATGCAGGCAAGGGGAAAAGTCAAAACCAATAGTAATTCTAATAAAGTGGTACTCTTAGAAATTAACATTTAAGTATTAACATTAAAGAATTAAAGTTCAAAAAGGAAAATACTAATTAAGTCTTTTGAGAAACAAGCAAGTAAAGTCAAGAATTAAACTTTTTCTTAAAAAATTAAATTTTTTAAAAATTAATTTTTTATAAAATAATAAAAAAATCTAGAAACTAATGTATTTTAGAAATCCTTGTCTACAGAAACTTCCCCTACACGAATATGCATATCAATAAAAAGAAATTATAAAAGAACTATACGTAATCCATAAAAAACAAAAAGAAACAAAAAGAACTAATTCACAATTTTTAAAATAAATATATATTTAAAAATAATTTCATATTTAGAAAATAATTAGATACTACATAAAAAAATTTTTAAAAAAATACTTAAAGCAAGTAAATAGTAAGTTTTTTGTTATATTTAGTATATTTATATTTCCTGACGTCTATTGATGTCTCTGTCGGATTGTATATTATTTATATTTCTTTATTTATATTGTTTTTTATATTTATTTTTTTATATTTATTTTATATAGTATATTTATTTTTTTTTATTATTTTATTGTATCATTTTATAATATATTTTGTATGTCTATATTGTATTATATATATATTTGTATATTTGAATTTGTATGTTTCATATGTCTCATTTCTGAGATACATGAATTTATATGACTAGGGTTAACAATGTCTGAGATATATTTAAATGACTCGTCTCGAAGCACTTTGATTACACGTCTCGTAGCACTTTGATACATATACATTTTTTTTTTTTTTTTTTTTTTTTTTTTTTTTTTTTTAATTGTTGAATTACTTGTACTTCAAAATTTAATGTTGGTACTGCATCATATTTATGTTTCTATTTGTATTCTTCTTAACTATGTTATTCTTTATGAAACAATTTTAAAGCTCAATGCACATATTATGTTCCCATTGCATCTTAATTATTTATGTCTACCTTGAACCTTATGCCTATTGTCATTGCCATTGATATAAACCTAATTTTTACTGATTTAATATTTGCACATACTGTACTATTCTCTTTGATAACTAGTCGGTATATAATTTGTTATTGTATATAGTATTTTTGTATATTGACTGTATTGTAAACTTTCTGCATGTATTTTGCCTTATTTTGGCGAAGATGTCTGTAATACTACTATACTGTCAATGTCTCTGTACCTTTTGAAATATGTTCAATAAATGCCCGACTGACCTGTCTCAACGGACTGAACAATTCTGATAGGAATTCATAGGTCAGAAGTTCAGCCCGTGGCGCTCAGTACGCTCAATACATCATTGAATTTTTTCCTAATTTTTAGGCATCATGTATTAGTTTGCAAGAAGAAAGCGATTTTATATCGACTACAGGTGCTTAAATGCCTTAACAAAGAAAGATAATTAATCTTTGCCTGAAATCGAATATAATTAAGACAAGCTAGCAAAAAATACATGAACTTGAAGAATAGTTACTTGTCAACGGAAATAGATTCCAAAGATTGAGAGAAAACTGCATTTACTACAGGACAAGGACTTAAGCAGTTTAGCATAACGCCTTTCGGAGTGTGTAACGCTTCAAGAACATTTGAATGTCTAATGGAAACATTTCGGAAAGGACTGTCATATGAAACCTATGTTGTATGCTTGGACGATATTATAACAGTTCCAAGCACATTGAAGGGCACCTAGAAAATAACAAGGAAATACCTCATAAGCTTAGAAAAGCTGATTTAAATTTGAGCCATTCAAAATTTAAATTATTTTGCTAAGAAGCATGGATTCCTTTTTCATACAATCTCCAAATATTCGAGGAAGGAAATCAAGTCCATGTGTGCAAGATGTAGAATAAATTCCAGTTTCTTCTTATTCATCTAGCACAATTATTAAGATCTCTACAAATCAGTAGCATTGCAACAGACTGCATCAAATAAAATACATATCAAATGTGGCGAAAATATCTTCAACTGTGGCAAAATTTGGCTTAAACCATCTCTGCATCAAAGTGATATATGTAAACTGTTATAGATTTATATTCGGTAGCATCTAGCTCGTAATTACTGCACGTTAAGTCTGAAAATTGTTTCATCCAGACTTGACATTCATACCGACTAGATATTGATGTACAACATCTAATTAACCATTTTTTGTGTCTCTTTTCTCTGAAAATCTCTAAAATACTGACAGCAGCCCTAATTTTCACTTGGCTACAACCATTTTTAGTTCAGTTACACATATGCTTGTCACGTAAAGAGAGAAACCTAATGTGTACAGTATGGGATCCTTTATTCTTCAATAAAAGGGATTCATGTGGAATTGGTATTTGCATTAAAATTATACATAAAAAATAACAAAGCACTGGATCCTGTACGTTAACTAAAAATAGTTTTTACAAATAAACTAATTTTTCCTGTGATTAAGTTTTCTCATTCTTCGTTTTATTTGGGAAAACATGCGTATATATTTCATACCGTTATGTGCAATAAGCTGTTAACTAAAAACGCTAGCTACCAATTCTAACTACTAGCTTTTAAGTAAAAACAAGCATAATTATTTTTCTTTTGTGTCGTTTAACTAAGCTAATTTTTTGAGCTTAGTTAAACATCCCGAATAACAATAAAAATTCAAATATTTTTGTTAATAATTTTCTAGAACTGGTAAAATTTCAAGAGCATAATGACTCTAGAACATAATGACTCTAGAACAGAGTCATTATGTTTTTTTTTGGAAGCATAAAAAATAATGACTCTAGAACAGAGTCATTATGTTTTTTTGGAAGCATAAAAAATTAAAAATGGGCAATACCCATTTTTAGTACTGGGACTCAATCCTGGACCTCTCGAATACGCGCCGAGTGTGCTACCGTTACACCACGAAGACGTGATGGAAGGAGACAGAAAATACCTTACTTTCTCATAATTAGTTTATTTTTAAATGCTGATATTCTTCTATTTATTTGACTGCACGCTACTGTGCGTATTCTGTTAGCAGATAGTGCTATCAGATAATTCCTTCATTTGAAGGTTCTCATAAATTTCCTTGCACTTAGAAGGGCCTAAAATCGAAATACAATTTTTTAGATCTATAATTTTCTTTACCATCATTTATCCTTCTAAAACATACTTGTTTTTTCCCTTTCCTGTTCATTTATTACTGTCATAGTCTGTGTTAAAATCTCAGGACTTCTGCTGCTTCGCATTAGGATACAGAAAATGTCTGCAAAGTTGACATTTTACTTGAAAAGAATGTGTGTGTGTGTGTGTATTGAGAATACGACAAAGCACACCAGGGCTACCTGCCTAAGGGGAAGAATGCCTTCGTGGAGGACTTTTTAAGGGAAACTGGCTCGTATACACGTTACACATGGGGAAAACCACGAAAACGCCCATGCAGCCAGCCCGTTCGCGGGATTCGAACCTCGGACCGAACTACCAGTGTTCAGCGATTTTACCGCTCGGCCGCTGGTTAAAAGAATTATAATACTTCCATTTGCAGTTTCTGTTTCCGTTTCCTAAATTTTACAAAGCTATTTTAATAGAGGGGTTAATTAGAAAATTCCCATGTTTTGAATAACAACTAAAATTTATTTTCTTAGATTTTTTTTTACACCTACAATTTTTAACTGCCTGTAATGTTTTTTCTTTTACTTTTATTTAAAATGAGTAAAAGGATTAAAAAAGATCTCTAGAATGTTCCATATACATTTATTTAAACAAATATTTTACATTCTCTTCGAATTCCAGTTTAAAAAAAACTGTTTTTCCATTTCGCAACCATCTCCAGCTCACAGCTTAATACAATGAAACACTAATAATGTTTTTACTCAAAGACAAATAAAGTGTTTACTTTGGTTATTTATACATCTTAGCTTCCACTTGTAAGCAGTGAAATTTGTTTTTACGAATAGTTTTATTTTCGTTAACAAACCTTCATTCCTTAAAGTTAAATTCCTTCTTTAAAATTGCTGTTTCGAACAATGAAATCTTCGCATTGAAGCTTCATGCATCTTGCCTTTATTCTTTGAAAATTGGCTTTTTTATACTCCAAGCGTAAATTGGTCGAGTTCCAATCATTTTATAGTGCTGTTCGTTTAAAAAATGAAAACTGTTTCATAAATTCTGTACTTGATAATGCTTAATTAACAAGAGAAAGAAGTGTAGTCATGAAAATAACAATGGATGTGGAAAATAAAGCTTGTTATATGCCAAGCCTGAGACGAAGAGATGTACCTCAGTGTAGAAGGTTCTTTCATTTTATTCGCGTTTCCACAAAAGCAATGCGTGTCATGATCAAAAGAAGTAAAGTCACTGGCATAATAAAAAATTTGTTTTTAAAACATAATTAATTAGCTCTTACTGTCATAAGAATAGCAAAAATTAGTGAAAAATAATTATTAGCTTAATGTTTGTATGCCGACACGTACAGGTATTGCAACCACGAAATGCAAGTTTAACGTTCTCGAAATTCGATATTAATATCAAGCTGTAGTCTTGATTAAGACACTTTCCGATGACCTCAGAAATCACGTGACTTATTAATAGCTAAAATCTAAACAAACAATGTTATGCTTTAGGTTTAATTTACATTGAACCTTAAAATTTCGCGTTAAAGAACATGAGATATATGTTCGGAAACACGGAAATCCTCTGTTGCCCAGCACTGTTGATCCGAGGATCACACTTTCCATTTTTCTGCCCCCAAAATTATTCAAAAAGCATCTTCCATTGGTGAATTAGATTTCCTGGGTGCGTTTTACATTCAAAAAAATCTTTCTATTCTAGTTAACGATTCTAATTCCAATCCAGCTTTACCTTCAGCCTTTAAGAAAATCGTATTTAAGTTTTCTTTTTTCATCAATAGATGGCACCAGTAGTTTAACTCCTGAACAATCATTCTTATCTTATCACGTTCATTTGCACTTTGGCAGCTGAGGGAGATGGTTCGGTAGTAAAACCACCGATCGAAACTAGTCCTGAAACATTTGTAAATATAACGCTGATTTTTTGTTGTTTGACTTCTAAATTAATTAATTTTATGCTTCGTCTTCTTCTCATGTGGAATATATTTCATTAGGATATTACTCCATTTCTAAAGACATGTATAAGCAATGAATTAAGTCAACTAATAGATTCTGTTAATTAATTATTGATAGTAATAAAAAATAACAAAAGCAAATATCGCTTAAATTTTCATAGTGAAGTTTATAGAAAATTTTGTATTAAAAGATAGGCAAAGGAGAAGCAAGTTACCATAATAAGTAAGCAAACATAAGGAAAAAGCAGCAGGCAGAAAACTAGAAGGCGGAAGCAGGAGAACTAGAATAATCCACACTTGAAATCTATCTCATCTTTAATTAGTTTAAGTACCATCACACAAAGTTCATATGTTATATATAACATGTATACTTCATATAAAATCGAGCATACATAAAATAATTTCACTTTATTTGTATGCCGATTTACTGAGATTTTTATAGCAGTCAAATAAAAGCATAAGCACTATTCTGGAAATGAAGGATTGTCCCTTTCTGCAGTTCACTTTTAAAGATATGTTACCGCTAAGTTTGAAATCCGGCATTCTATAGAATGCCTAGGCATTGTATATAATCCCTAAAACTAGCCGGAGATGTATGAAACGACTCATATTTCACACATTTCCTAGGCATTCTACAGAATGCCAAATGACAAACCCACAAAGTATGAAATACATTTCCGATTCACTTCGAAGAACCGAAACTACTTAACAGAAGTTAATAAATGATGTAAACAAGCCAAAATGATTGCTAAAAAGGAACTACTGGCTGCCATGGACCTTATAAGAAATAGACTAACCCAGTGGGCGGGGCGCGCGTCACCGACATGTCGGCAAGAAAGAGTAGAAACGATCTGGTTTACTTTAACATTGAAACCTATGGCGTTTGTATCACATAACTCTTTTTAATTATTAAATGTGATACGTTGTATAGTGAAGATATTATGAAAGCCACAGTTTTTTCCAAATAGGATTTAATATATCTCATTAAAGCACTTTTTACTGCATTTCGCGCAATTTTTTCACGCGTAATTCTTGTACAAAAGTCTTTACTTTGGTAAAACGGTAAAAACTCTAAGCAAAAAATTTATGAACTTAATTTTGCGTAAAAATAAAGTAAAATTAAATAAGATTGATAGTACGTGATGCTTTGAAATAAATAAGGTAAAATTAAACAAAGTCTGATAACTTTTTTTTAATTTAATGAAAATTTTCAGGCAGTGATTTTCCAAACTATAATAACATTACAAAACGATCATATTTATTTGATTATATGATCATTAAATTGTTAACATTAAAGTGGATTAGTTATTTTAATAATTCATAAAATTCGGAGCATAAAATATTCTAAGCGTAATGAAGGGGAAAAAAGATAAAATAAAGATAATAAATTGTGCTATAATACTCATCTATAATTTTAAAAAAAGCAACACAATTTAGAATTTTAAACAAAACTTTCAAAATTTCGTTTTTAAATATTTTAGTACTTTTTACTTATTTACACCAATGAAAAGCATAAAAATTGCAAAAGAAAATTGCTTGTTTGAAATTTTCTATTAGTTCAGATTTAAAATATTATTTTCTAAAAGAAGTAGTTACAAATTTCCTTACAGCATAGGAAAAGCTAAAAAAATATCCAGCCCTGAAAGCATGCAATAGCTTTGTAATTATTTGAAACGTTAATTATGCTTGATAAATATGCTAAAGTTTTAAAAATCAATCTCAATTTCAAAAATAAAAATATATAGAAATTCTAAGTTGTGAAATGAGGCGCTACATACAGCTTTTTCTTGATAATTATACACGCTGCAATAGTCAACCAATGTTAAATTTCTGCAAGTCGTCCCTACTCCTCCGGATGTGATCAAGATGACAGCCAGCAACGCCTCAGACGAGGGAGAAAACCCATTTGGGTTAGTCTATTTCTTATAAGGTCCGAGCTGGCTGCTGATTCGCTAGGATGTGATGTTTGTGGAAAACAAAATTACATTCATTTGTCCTGTTAAAGAAAGCGTCAGTACTATAAAGCATTACGCCACGGACGGCGAGTTATTTCTCGTACTTCAAGAAAACTCGTTTGAGTACTGAAGACATGCGACATGCTACGGAGGACGTGGTCACCACCCCTCCACCATAGGTTAATTGGTGTAGCACCACGTCCACCTTTATCTAAAACAACCCTTGAAGCCACACAAGGGCCCCACACCTGGCGCCCAAACCCAACGCCTAATTCACCCCGGTGGCGGTCCTACTGACCAAAACTGCCCCCGGGAGTTCACTCCATCCTACCGCCCGGGCCCAGTATTTATTAAATCATAGAATTAATATAACGATGGCCTTACAAGGGCTACTCATATGATTACATGCATTTTCTGGTTTTACATACAGATTTTGCTTTCTGGCACATTATATTGCTTTCTAGTACATTATAATTCTGTTTGTTACATTGTTATTCGATTATTACATATGATTGTCTGTAATTACTGATACATATAGTACAGTCATTGGATTTCTGTTTATTAGTTCGGTTCATTGGCAGTAGTTCATGTGTTTCATAGCTTTGAGACATTCATAGTGTCGTCCATCCTCGGGTTCCTGCTGAACTTATTTGCTGCAGTTTATATTCACATCCCTTATTTGCTGCAGTTTTATTTTCATATCCTGTTGTGAACGCTTGCTTTTGCACCTGTAATGGTGCTTGCTATCAATAGAAACTTATTTACATATTTACACCATTACATAACTTTCTTTCCACATTGAGGCAACCCTTGTAATGTTGCTTGCTAGACTGAGGAGGCTTAATTACATATTTGCACTATTTATGCTGAAATCAATTTGCGACGCACTCGATTAATACTTTTGCATCAATCATATTTACATATTTACATACGCGGAGCATATTACATATTACAAGCGATGCTTATGAAATCTATTTACATATTTACATTCTTGAGTATTCTCTTAAATACTAGATCTATAATCTTTACTGATACCATTGTGTCTTATGATTGCATAAGATTTCTTATATTAAGGATGGCCTATATGCACTATATGCACATTTTCGAGTATACAGTGCACATTTTCGGGTACATATGTGATAATGCTGTGTGCCAGTAAATTGGAGTACACTTGAAAACACACTTGATTAATACGCTTGCTTATAAACACATTTGCACTGAGCATATTTACATGTATAAAGCGTTGTACTTTGAGGGGGATGCACTGTACATTGCTTGCTTGCACCACTCTACATTTATGTTTGCATTGCTTGTTGAAGGTATGACTCATGCACATTTATATAGTATTACTCGCGAGCTTATTATATTTATTTACATATTTACTTTCTTAATACTCTCATTGATTCTGGGTCTATAATTTTTACTGCTGACATTAAATCTTATAGTTGCATAGGGTATTTAATTTTGAGGATAACATACGCTTTATGTTACGGAGCTAAATTTGGCACAAATCCAGATTAAGTTCCGCTAATTCGTCCATTAGCTGCACAATCTTTTTAATTAGGTGCCGTTGCTTAATCAGATATTTACAGAACTGTTATTGGCTGGTAGTCTAATGTGGAGACCCTCAGTCAGCGGGCATGTCTCCAAGTAATGCTCTGGCGAGTCCGGTCCTCCACATGCGCACTGACTTGGCACTAACGTGGCAGAAACCACGTTTGTAGAAATAGTCAGGAAAGGGACCGTGCCCTGAGATAAACCTTGCGAGCTGCGAGTTTGCTATATTTCTGTCTGTGTCCACATAACCACAGAAGTAATGGGTCCTCCTCCCTGTGTTGCTCTCGTCCCATTCACATTGCCACTTCCCCATGGCTTTCAATCTCAGCGTACGCTTGAAGTAAGAACGCGGCCATGGTATAACTGTCTCTGCTATTGCTGTTTCTGTGGTGGCCTCCTTGGCAAGCTGATCTGCCATTTCATTCCCTAAGAGTACTGAAGACGGAGGACGTGACAGAATGTTCAACAAAATACAAAAACGTTACACTTAAATGATATTGAACTGTACAACTGCCTTTGTGAGTCATGCGAGGGAAACAAACTGGTATTAAAAAGGCCATTGATGTGAAACTTATGATTGTTTCTGAATGGAATTTCCGTTGTCAGATAGATCTTACCGATTCACAGTCTCGGCCAGATAGAAAATACAAATTTATTATGTTTACCTAGATCATCTCACTAGCCTTTTTCTCTACATATTTCAAATAACAGTTGTTTAATGGCATTTTTTTGTTAATTTTTCAAATTAACACTTGTATTTTTGAGGAATGAACATCTCTTAAATAATAGCTTTGTAATAACCTTTTTTTCATACTTTGCCTAAAGAGCATTTGTTATTCTATAGAATGCCTAGGGAAAGTATATAATAATTCTCATATTTAAATTTAATCAAATTTAAATTTTAACAAACATGTATATACGTAAAAAGGAAATTTAAAATTAATAATGTGCAAACATACAAAAGATTTAATTTTCGAACTAATCTACAATATCATTTAAATTCAGATAGCATAAATAAATCAAGTGCAAAACCAAACCATGAAAATAAATTCACCAATTTAGCAAATTAAAATTAATCTTATATATATATATATATATATATATATATATATATATTTAAACAAATTTAAATTCTTAACAAATACGTATAAAAGTAAAAAGGTAAAAAAGCAAATTTAAATTCTAAAAAAAGGAAAAAAGCCAAAATAATTTTAAAATGTGCAAACATGTAAAAGATTTAATTCTTGAACTAATCTACAATATCATTTAAATTCAGAAGCATAAGCAAATTAAGTGCAAAATCTATCCATGAAAATAAATCTACTAATTTAATAAATTAAAATTAAATTAAACATTTTTTTTTTTAAATGCATATGTGAATGATCGTAGAGTAGGCAGAAGACAGACTTATCAAGGGAAAGTTGCCTCCAAACCTAACTCTTCAATTATTCAATTCGTGTTTCGTCATTCATGCAGGCAAGGGTAAAAGTCAAAACCAAAAGTAATTCCAATAAAGTGGTACCCTTAGAAATTAACATTTAAGTATTAACATTTAAGAATTAAAGTTCAAAAAGGAATATGCTAATTAAGTCTTTTGAGAAACAAGCAAGTATAGTCAAGAATTAAACTTTTTCTTAAAAAATTAACTTTTTTAAAAATTAATTTTTTATAAAATAATAAAAATCTAGAAACCAATGTACTTCAGAAATCCTTGCCTACAGAAACTTTTTACTTTTATACGTATTTGTTAAGAATTTAAATTTGTTTAAATTTAAATTTCCTTGCAGCAATGGCACAAAGAATATTTAATTAAATATGTATTTAAATTTTATTTTTAATTAAACTCAATTTATTCTTATGAAACAATATATATATATAATTTTTTAAATGCTTAAGTAAATGACTATTGAGCAGGCAGGAGACAGACTTATCAAGGGGAAGTTGCCCCCAAACCTAACTCTCCAATCATTCAATTCGTGTTTCGTCATTCATGCAGGCAAGGGTAAAAGTCAAAACCAAAAGTAAAGAGTGAAGAATGTCCAAAAAACAAAGCGGCCCTTTTTGGAAAACTGGTGACCAAAATGTTTCGAATGCTGGTAAATAACCATTTAAGGATTTTCCACTCTAACGCCATTACCATCAAACTGATTAACTCGGAATTATTTGGGGTAGAGGATAGTTCTATAAGTGACACGGACTTTGCAAGAACAGATTAAAAATCTACTGAATGTATATAACATCTACATTCAGTAGATTTTAATTACGTATGCAATGGTTCCCATGCTTAAACTACTATTCTAGATTTTTAATTTAAGATAATTTCAATAAGGTATATGCGAGAATGTAGTTCTCCCCCACAGTGGAAAATATATAAGGAAGCTGGAGTTAGTAAGGAAGCTGGAAAATATATAAGGAAGCTGGAGTGTTTTGAAATCAGCCGTCATACTATCAGCGAACTATTTTATGTCAATATTCCAGCAAGGTGTCCGCCGATAACATCGCGGCAAAAACATCGCGGACGAAAACGTCGCGGAGAAAACAACGCAAGGCGAAAACATCGTGCTACAAAACATCGTGGGAGAAATCATCGCAAAGAGAAAACATCGCAGTCCTAAAACATCGTGGTACAAAACATCGTCGTCGAAAATAAAGCGGTTCAAAAACTTCGCAGTTTAAAAACATCGTTGTCGAAAATATCGTGGTAAAAAATAAAGTATCTACAAATCATCGCATGACGATAACATCGCAGACATGCTTTTTCCATACATGCTTTAATAACTTTAAATGAATATTCCCATAAAGATTTGTGAGCGCAAAATGTAAAGAAGGATAATTTTTACTTTCACATTTTTTATTAACTAATAAATTTTTTCTGAAAAAGTAAGAAGGAAACTTAAGCATAAAATTAAATGCAACTTATAGATTATACTTTTCACGAAAAATTACCATTAAAAACTTTATAAAAAATTATTTATTAATGGCCTTTGTTAGTTGACTATGTCGGTTTAAAATTCTATTAATTGCTATAAGTTGCATTAATTTGCTATGCTTAAGTTTCCTTCTTACTTTTTCAGAAAAAATTAATTAGTTAATAAAAAAATGTGAAAGTAAAAATTATCCTTCTTTCCATTTTGCGCTCACAAATCATTATGGGAATATCCATTTACACTTATTAACGCATGTTTGCGAAAAGCATGTATGAAAAAAGCATGTCTGCGATGTTATCGTCAAGCGATGATTTGCAGATACTTTATTTTTTACTACGATATTTTCGACGACGATGTTTTTAAATTGCGAAGTTTTTGAACCGCTTTATTTTCGACGACGATGTTTTGTACCACGTTGTTTTAGAACTGCGATGTTTTCTCTTTGCGATGCTTTCTCCCACGATGTTTTGTAGCACGACGTTTTCGCTTTGCGTTGTTTTCTCGTTATCGTCTGCGATGTTTTTGCCGCGATGTTTTCGGCTGTAACCTCCAGCAGGAAATTCCGATTCTTTACTCCAGCGACGTTGAAAGACCATTGTGGAAATATTCAAAGACTATTGTGGAAGCATTCAAAACATATTATCGACCATTGTGCCTTTGCACTGGTCCACGATTGATGTCCCCGATAGATTGACTAGTGGAAAGCTGCTAAAGATGAATGCAAAGTAATATTTTCAGAAATTGGACGAGAAATGTGTCATCATATAAAATAAAATATAATCTTATAGCCTAGCAATAGGGCTATCATATCGAATACTTAAACAATTAATATTTCTACATTAAATAGTAATTAAATGGACCTGAACTCATTTTAAAATTATGTTAACAGTCTGTATGTACGAGCACAGCCCTGTCAATACGTAATAATAAGGGGAACGGAAAGTAATGTCGTTTCTGCGCATGTCTACGACAACATACTAAGGGCAGAAGTGGAAGCAAATCCATGTCAAACACTCTTAACCAACCTTGGTCGACCATCCAAAAACATTTAAAGCAGAATGGAAAAATAAGAAAAGCAGGTGTTACAGTCCCCCATAATCTGTCCGAAAAGAACAAAGCCAACCGATCCATCACATGCAACGTATTGCTTCAACGGCACCCTACAGAACCGTTTTTTGATCGTTTGATTGCTGGAGACGAAAAATGGGTCCTATATGATAATCCAAAACACAAAAGGCAGTTTTAATAAGGGTTACAAAGGGTTTACATCCCGAAAAGGCGCTTCTGGTTATTTAATGGAGTGTTCGCGGAATTGTTCATTTCGAATTGCTGAAACCTGAAAAACTGTTAATATAGACCTTTATTGTGAACAATTGGGTCTAATGAACCAATCTTTAATCGAAAAATATCTGGCGATTGTAAACGGAAAAGGCATCATTCTGCAACACGACAATGCAAGAGTGCACTGTGCAAGACGAACACTGGAAAAATATAATGAATTGGGGTGGGAAGTACTGCCTCACCCACCCTATTCGCCCGCTATCGCACTCTCGGATTTCCTTTTATTCCGATCCCTACAACATTTTCTTAGTGACACCAAATTTGAAAATTAAGATGATGTCCAAAATGCCATCTCGAGATGATTAAAAACAAAAACTTGTTAAAAATGTATTCGTTTGAATTTAATGTAAGAAAGCGACATTACTTTCCGGTCCCTCTATTAGTTTAACTTTAGAAATGTTACTTAGGTCACTTTGCTTCCATTCTTACAACAGGGAAAAGAAGTTTTTTTGTTTTTGGTACTAGTAAAAAGGTTTTAGAAACAGCAGTATTTTCCCTTTAATTGTTCTGTTGAACTCTAATTGCTTTTCAGATTTTCTAATCCGCAATAGCTTTGTTGATATTGAATGTGTGTTTGAAACTGGGTTTGAAACAGTCTTTTAAGCTGAGGGTATTAAGAGCTTTTTGTATTTAATGTAAGCACCATTTTTCTTACAGTTTTAATAAAATTTGAGACCAACATAGAAATTAAGCCTCGGTTAAATGTCTTTTTTTTTTAATGCTTCCGATGCCAAACAATTACTTTTCCTTCACTTTCAACGAATTTTTAATGGAAAATGTTATAAGGTATTTTCTCCCTCCTCTCCACATGCCTTTGTGATGTAACAGTAGCACACTCGGCGCTTTTTCGAGAGGTCCAGGTTCGAGTCCTGCCGTTCCCATTGCTCATTTTTCATGTCCCCTGCTTCAAAATCCCTCATGACTCTACAGTGGCGCCTGAACTAAAACGTGGTGAATGATGATTCTTCACCACCAGGATTTGGCGATTGGGTCCCCTAGTCCCCAGTCGCCCTTTAAAAGTGGGAGTATATAAGGTACCAGAAGCTGGCGTAGTCCGACTTACCTAACCAAACAAGTTGGTCTTATGATCATAACAGGCCACGCCCAAGGGGTATACTTTTTCTCCCTGTTTTCTGCATGCCTTCGTGGTGTAATGGTTAGCACACTTGGCGCATATTCCAAAAGTAGAGGTTTGCGTACGGGGGAGGGCATTGCACATTTCTCACGTCTCCAGCATCAAAAACCTTAATGTTTCTACAATATAATATAGTTGACCGTCTGAAGCGCAACCCTGGTTGGCATTCTGCCAAAACACATAGATTCGTCCAAAAGGGGCGGTATTACTTGCTGCGACGTGAAAGGTCTTCGCTTCTCCGAAAAGAGCTATGCTGGAAGGAAAGAAAGTCCCCATCCTTCCACCCTATTTTGAGAATAATTCGGTCCGAATGGCGCATGTGTGTTTGCGATCATGGTCGCGGATGAAGCAGTCGAACTATATAAAAATCTGACAGGTTTCAAATTTTATCTCGCCACTTCCGTAAGGCACAGAAAGCTGAGTTTCAAGGTTTACTGTTCCCAAAAGGCTACATTACAGAAGTCTGTGGCCTTTTCTGGAAGAATCAAAGTATCCAGTGAAGGTTTATATTTGCCCATTTCAGCGACGCGTAAAAGAACTGTTATTCAGGTGTCTCGCCACTTCCGTAAGGCACATGAAGCTGAGTTTCAAGGTTTACTGTTCCCAAAAGGCTACATTACAGAAGTCTGTGGCCTTTTCTGGAAGAATCACAATATCCAGTGAAGGTTTATATTTGCCCATTTCAGCGACGCGTAAAAGGAGTGTTATTAAGCTGTCTCGCCACTCACAGGAAGCTGAGTTTCAAGGTTTACTGTTCCCAAAAGGCTACATCACAGAAGTCTGTGGCCTTTTCTGGAAGCAGTAACCCTTGTTTTCTTCGCAAGAAAATCTTCTGCTTGTGTGCCCACTCAATTCTTCACACAAGAGAGCTTGCTTAGCATGGTCCAGAGAACATTGAGTTTGGTCTAAGCGGTCAAAGCCGAACCTTATTTTCACAGAAGAGTCCCAGTTCGTTCTCGATGCACCTTCATATGGAGAGAATCAGAAACCCGCTCCCTTCCTTCAGCATTCTAAGAAAGGAATCAGTATGGCAATGGAGGTTTGGGTGGTTTGAGCAGACACAGCGCGCAGACCTACCTATCTTTGACAGAGAGCTGTGTTGTTGTCCTGTTTAGAGGTGCAATGTAAACACCTAAGGTATGGGTTCCAGATTCACTGAGTGGCTATAAATTAGGGAAAATAATAGATATTGGTGCTGAAACTGTATCTGTCCATTTACTTGATTCAAACGAGAACCGTTACCAGCAATGGCAGCACAGAATGCAGAAATGTGTGAATGTCTTTGACAGAAGCTTTGTGACTGTTAAATATTACGTTAAGGTAACTTTTAACGTAACTTCAGTTTGGTTAAAGTTACGAAGCATAACAGTAGAGATCACAGCTCCACATTCGCATTTTCAGGGGTTCAGTTGGCCCTCAGTTCGGTTTTATGGAAGAGAAAACTCGTCCATATAATGTTAATCTGATGGATGACATTAACTGGATGGACAGGCCAGCCAAATTTTTCGAACCAATTCTTGTAGAACAAATCTGGGATGGCCTTGGGAGCGTATATGCAACTCCCATAGCCCCTTCTCAGAGCCCACTATCGCCTGAAAACAGAGTTGCTGCCGGAATGAGACTAACTGCTACGTGAATTTGTAAAATGTCTCATTTCCAGTGTGAAGTGACGTTGTTAGAGCTGAATGACTTTAAAAGGGAACAACCCCCTTACTATCCTCCATTTTTATTCGATCTTGCAACCTCGTTTTTAAACCAATGAACCTTACGCATGCTCATGTCTGTCTACAACGACTGTTGCGTGGTACATGTTATTGGGTTATGTTGCCAAATCATGGTTTTATTTCAAAGCAGGAAATGGGAAAACTCAGACATGCCTTCCCTCGGAATTCGAACTCTGGAACTTCTGATTTCTAGCCAAATGTGCTTTCAGTTATACCACGAAGGAAATCACAAAGAAAGGAGAAAATAACTTATAATATCAGTTTATAAGTGTTTTGAATTTCATTAAAATATGCGCAACATTTCTTGAGATTATCTACCAAATATGAGCGTGCTCTTGATTTTAAACGCCAATCTCTACATATAATAAAAGAAAGAGTCTGCCTGTGTGTGTGTGTGCCTTTCGTTTGCGCTGCGCGTAAGCTAATAGACCCACGGCTACGAAATTGGGTACATTTAGGCAAAAGCCAGTGTACCTCGAAGCGAGTTTTTCGAAATTCGAATTCGAATTTTTTTATTTTATGTTTTGTGACGAAATCGCATTATTTTGAGACATAATGGGCTACAGGAAAGTGATATTTTACTCTAGACACTCCCTTTTCACATCGTCATGAAACGTAGGCACTTAGCTATTTTACGAACTTAAAATAAATTTCGTGTTTCAATAAATCGATTCAATACGAATTTATTTAACAAAGGGAGCTTAACACCTTTTCAATGGGATTTTTTTCTAAAAAAGTTTATTTTTAAAAATGCACAGTTTATTTTTCTTTGGTTTTTGAACAGAGTAAAATTCTGCGCGAAATTTTAGGTTTTTTGAGTTGCTTTTATGTTATTTTTTTGCTTATTTCACTGTTTGTAAGATATTGAAAAGTTTTGCATGATTTTTTTTCTTCAACGGAAAGTTTGTTAATTTTTTATTAGGATAATTAATACTTGTATTAAAGGATATAGCTTATTTCATTGTAATTTTTTTCTCTTGAAAATATAAGATAAAATATCATTAATTATACTTTGTTTTTCAGAATTTTTTGTTTTTTGTATTCTTTTATGTTATTTATTGCTCATTTCACTGTTTTTAAGATATTGAAAAGTTTTGAGTGATTTTTTTAGGAAACAAAGTTCTTAACCTTCTTTATACCATTTGAGTTCTTAAGATTTTGCAAAGGGAAGTTGGTTAATTTATTTATTAGGATAATTAATATTTGTATTAAAGGATATTGCTTATTTCATTGTAATTTTGTTATACGTAATAACTTTTTTATGAAGTTGTTCTGCAGAGTAAAATTCTACGCAGTTTTTAAATTTAACGTTTGGTGTCTTCAGCCATTTTTCTGGTACATTTAAAAGCCAGACGAAGGCTGGCAGCGAAGCTGCTAGTGTATTATAATGATAGACAAATACACAATTTCATATCATGAACATTTACATAAAATGTTTCCTGAATATTTTACGTAATTATTGAGGTGGCGACTAAAAAACTGATGAGAAATAAGGTTTAAACTTAAAGCCAGTTTTAAGAAATACCTCGTTGAGAAACATAGAATGAATTGTTTCTTAGCAAATGTAAATAAATGAAGCATGAAAGTATTTTAACTCATCTTTCTTTTAATTTCTTCCAGATATGCATCAATGTAATTTGCGAATACTTGGTAGAAAAACTTAATATACGTTTCGTGAAGTAATAATAACAAAATTTTTTTTATCGTACACTGATGTTTTAAAAAATGAGAAATTTCGATTAATGAAGCACATCTTATAATATAATAAGGATGGAAATTTTTCTCTCTTTTAGAATTTACTTATTTATTCGTTAGATTAAGTTTGCTTGACTAAAAGAGAAATGGAAAATATAATACGCGTATAATTATTAATTAAACTGTTTTCATACGAAAAAATATCAGTAATTTATACAGATTAGCTGACACTAATTGGAACTTTAATTTCTGAAGAAGAAATCCTCTTAAACGGTCATGCACGGTAAAAAATATAAAACGACCAAAAAAAAAAAAAAAAAAAAAAAGATCTTTGCTTCGTAAGCAATTAGGAAGTTTTGTCCAGAAAAATATATCGAAGGGAAGAATATTTCTTCTTCTGAAGTATTTTTTCAGTTTTCTGTTTTATTTATAAATTAGTAGAGCAAATCCTGTAGTTTACGCATTGGATATTGAAAAATACACGATATTTATTCTACACAAAAGACTTATTAAATTTAATAAATTAAAAAAAAGAACGCAATATGACATTCTAACATTGAGAGTAAAAAGTTTCAAATATGTTAAAAAAAATAAAAAAATTCAAAAGTGTAAAATATTTATGTTTTAATACGTATGTTTCTCGCACTGTGAGAAAAAAGATACGTAGAGATATCAAATTTTGAATAACCTAGTCTTCCACTGAAAGCCCAAATTTGGAATTTGTTTTATTATCTATTTCATATTTTGTAAAATTTTAACAAATTCTTGATTAGCAAAATCAACGACTTCAAAGCGAGCAATAGCAACGCTGTGCGGGAAAAAAACATTTTTATCTCCAGCGCAGCGCGGGAGACTGTGTATCGAAAATTCTAAAGATATGCGCATTTTAAAATTATTTTGCGATATTGCTCTTGAACTGAATTTTATGGTTTAAGTGCGAAGAACATGATATTTATTAAATAAAGGCAACACACAAAATGTTTAAAAAAAAAAAAAAAAAAAAAAAAAAAAAAAACACCTTTAGACTTAATATAATATGAAAGTTTTTTGATTTTTTACTTTTTTTTATTTATTTGTATTTATTTTCATATTTGAATTTAGTGGTGTCATCTAAGAAATAAATAACTGACTATAGATCGCAAACTATATCATCACCCATTTTTCTCGCTGAACTTTATTTCAGTTGGATTTTAAATTATTTCAGTTGGATTTTTACGTTGACCTCACCAGATACTCAAAATAAGAAATGGCTCATTTTATTGATAGAATAGTAGAAAAGAAAAGTAATTTATTAAGAAAATTTGGCGTATCCTTAGTTTTTGCTACGAACTTGTTCACATGCACTCTTTCTGTATTTGAGTAAGCTGATTTTCAGTTACTTGATTTATTTGCAAACGAAAGTTGTTGTTGAAACGTAGTTGAAGATAGCATAATTATTAAGCCATACTGCAAGCGATGACCATCTGAAATGGTTCTCTTTTGGGGGGCGGCGGACACTAGCCATTTTTCGGTGTTCGCTACTACTAAAACCAGAAGTAGTGGGTGATTTACGATGAGGCACCTAATCATGGAGGTAGGAAGTAAGATGGACAAGCCCTAAACAGGTTTCTCCCGTACCCTGCTCTGAAGCACCGGCGATCCCTACGTGGTGACCAAAACATTGGGTCATTTACCATTCAGTTCAATGGGTTTTGACGCGATCGGATGTAAATATTTTGTAATTACGTTGTAAATATACATATAAATGTATATATTTTCTTTTTCTACAACACTTCAGAGTCCTAAGTATATGAAAACAACATATTTTTAAACAACATTTCATTCTGAACGGAATTAAATGCTATACTTTTCACAGAACAGCTTTCTCAGAATGGTCTAATTTGAATGAAATATTTTTACAAGTTTTCGTTGGTAACAAGTTAGTAAGTTAGTAAGATGGACAAGCCCTAAACAGGTTTCTCCCGTACCCTGCTCTGAAGCACCGGCGATCCCTACGTGGTGACCAAAACATTGGGTCATTTGCCATTAAGTTCAATGGGTTTTGACGCGATCGGATGTAAATATTTTGTAATTACGTCTTAAATATGCATATAAATGTATATATTTTCTTTTTCTACAATACTTCAGAGCCCTAAGTATATGAAAACAACAGTTTTTTAAACAACATTTCATTCTGAACGGAATTAAATGCTATACTTTTCACAGAACAGCTTTCTCAGAATGGTCTAATTTGAATGAAATATTTTCACAAGTTTTCGTTAATTATATTAGAAAAAAAATTAAGGTAATTCGATTTCATTCGGTTAAGGTACAAAAATTAAGATCAAAGTTTGTTGTATTATTAATATTAAAATTATGCATTATTTCTTTTCTATTTATAGAGCTTCTTCCTAAAATACTTTCTTAAATATGACATGATTTTTTGGCTTCTGAGGCATCTTTTAAATCGAAAAATATAAGTCTTTATAATTAATGCTCTATTCGGTTCATTTTAAATTAGAGAATTATTAGAAAATTAGCGAAATACTTTAAATAAAACTTAACTTTCTCTGAACATTTATGAAAGTGAATAAAATAAGGATTTTATTTTTAATTAACCCAAACAAGTAAAACGTGTAAGCCCAAAGTGATTATTTTTCAGATATATAAAATTTAAACGACGAGTTTAAAATGAGGAGCAGTAAAACCTCTCCTCTAAAAAGTTTTAAAAGGTACATGTTACAATAATATATGGATGTGAAAAAAAAATTATTTTACTTAAAACATTTTGGCGTTTGGAACATAAAATAAAAGTAGCGAATACACTATCAAGAGTATCGAAAGACGTATACAATTTTAAAGGTACCGTAAGGTATTTTTCATTCTTTTATGCATAACATTTTTGTTAAAATCTATATTTTTGTAGTTCAACAGCTTAGAATTTCATAATCAAAATCGTTGTTGTTAGTTATCGAAAAATAACCTAGATGTGATTTTTGCGTAAATGTCACTAAACTATACAAATCCATCACACTATGAATGTTTCTTTCATGCGAAAGTGTCCCTTTTTTTCGATTTGTATGGAACTGTCGTGAGTCGAAATACTATCAGAACACTGTCAAGCGAGCTTTTGAATGTAAACAAAGAACACCCCATCTGGGGACCGAAGCTTCGAAGCAGTGCTTCACTTCTAGTGCCGGTTAGTCATTTCTTCCTTTCTTACCTCCATGCACCTAATAGACGGCCACCATCACCTCCTACGAGGGGACAGATAGTTTACATCCTTGCCTTCTCTGGTTTTGAGCCCGGGCCCTTCGGCATCGCTGTTTGCTCCCCTAACCACTCAAGCTTCCACAGGGAGACGTGTATATAATCTCATTCCCAAGGTCAAGACAACAATCCAAACTAATAGCAATTACATGACGTATTTCCTCACTGGTCATGGTGATTTCCCTTCATACCTCTGCCGCTTTGGCTTGAGAGAGAATGGCAACTGTGAAATACGCAGGAGGGTCATCCAGACCATCTTGAGTTCTCCTGCCCACACACAGCACTTAACAACCTCAAGCAACCAGGAGCCAGATTCTGGCCAATTTGGTTCCAGAATCTACAAAGTAACAGAGTTGCCCAGCGTAAACTGAAAACAATAATTGACTACTGTACTAGCAATTACTCTTCTGACGCTGGGAGATAGTAGCCATAAAATACAAACTTGAGTCGTGTCTAACACACATTAGGTTCTAACAATGCCATTTCTAACCACAATTCTCTTAGAAATACACATCGCACCTTCAGTATGGCATTAAATCTTCTTGAACTGGCACATTTATTAACCTGAAGACAGATTACTTGCTCTGCAAAGCATAGCAGTATGCACGTTAGAACTATATAAGCTAGTTCAATATGTCAGCAACAGAGTATGTGATGTGTATGTTCAGTATGTAATTTTGTATTTATACTGTGCCAGGTTTTCAGACACAAAGTTTGTACTGTACCTGAATGCTGTACTGTTATCAGGTTCTGTGTTCCTCCTTACTTGCTTAGGGAACATTGATTGTCCTGACTCGGAACAGGGAGCTTACTAAAGCTATGTTCAATAAATTTGGGAAGTAGACAATACACACAGGAAGGGTATACGAAACCCTTTATTTTTCTCTCTTTACAATGATTTCCGGACTTCGGAATACAGAGACCAACCACTTGTGGTCTGAACGTAAGAATATAAAAATATTAACTAAACTCTAACTAAACTTAACTTTGGATTAATCAAACAAGTGCCTACTCCAAGATTGGCCATATATTAGCAAAAAGCCGTATGTAGTACAGAGAACTGCTAACACTACGATACGTTTAAAATTATTAGAACCTCTGGCCTTGAAGGCAACCAGCAACCGAGTAAAACTACTATGGCAAGCGGCCTGCTTCTAATAGCTCCTTCCTCTCTCTTGCTTGGCAAAAAGCCACAACTTAAGTACTTGGCGTTCGCAAGACAAATTTGCATAAATAAGTTAAAGCTTTTAATTCTGGATGGAAGTAGAAAATAAGAAGTGATAGTAAAGATTTAAAATAAAATAAACGTTAGTAAAACTTAAGATCCTTACACTATATCTGTACATGTTTATATATCTTTTATTTATGGTACCTAATTTATATTAAGGATCACGCGTACCTCAATGACATGCTTCATGTAAACTTTAACTATCATGATAACGTATATGTATAGATGTATATATGAATATGAGTGAGAGTATGTATACTTTTATTTGTTTCGGAATATATACGGAATATATATGTGTATGTAAGTGTGTATATATCTGTATCTGAGTTGGTATTTATATGTTATATATACATATTTTTATTGTACTTTTCTTCAAGTGCCTTGTATGCACATGTATATTTCTCTTTTGCATTTTATAAATGTCGTCTGCTATGCCAGCGCTGCCTAGGGCTGCGGCCTGGCAGCTAGTGGTTAACTCCCGCCGAGTTGGTAACTAATTCTGTAACTAATACCTGGGTCGGAAGCCAACTCAACGGTGTACTTCCCTAACCACTATACCGTCTGGGCGACTTGCCGTAGCAATGCTGTTTATCACCAAGAGGAAAAAGCGCAGTAACTAAACTTTCAGATGAAATTATACAATTTAATATGTCCTCATTTCAAAACAAAATGCATTAGACCCTTTATGCGTAATGATTAGTTTTAATGTGCAGCATTTCTGAACGCACAAAATGTCTAAAAGCATTTCAAAACATAATGGTGCGTAAATACTCTTCTAACCATCGATATGACCACTTAATTGTCATTCATTGTATTAATTCTTTGAATGTTGCTACAACCCTAAGCGTTTTCATACAATTTGCAAGTATTTATTTATTTTTTTTTTTTTTTATATATAACCAAGTTGTTTTATATTCAACAGCTTTACTGTCTTTCTCCTACCGTTTTCCTGCCAGAATGTAAACCTTTAGCTCGCGCGTATTCAAATAAGGTAGACAGATCTTACATTTAAAGGAAATTTTTAAATTGTTTAATCAGAACGTGTTCTGCCTGCTAATGATCCCTCTTAGATAGTATTATGTCTGCGGCGTTGCGTTATTCTCGTCATTAGGCGCGTCACGCCGGTATTATGTTTGAGCCAATTTGCACGTTATTGATTCTGTGTAGCCCTTGGCTGCTTACGACTTAACTTATTCTGCTTTCATTATTTTTAAGTTACGCCATAAATGCTGGTTGGTTTTGTAAGAATAGGAAGTGTCTTCTGTTAAATTATCTGAGTTTAATAAAAGAGCCTTTTACCCTCTTCTCATGTCATCTTTCTGACTGAGATAAATCGCTTACGTTCAGACTGAACCTCAAATTAGTTTATAACATACCAATTTTTTCCATATTTGGATTCTACGACTCAAATTATGCATAGATGTTAAATTCTGTAAATTTCGGTGAGAAATTAAAAAATTTATCTTGGCGAATTTGTTTCAGTTTGCGCCAAGAATAATAATTCACTTGGCGAACTTCTTAGTTTATAGCAACCTGTTTTTCTTTTTTTTTTTTTTTTTTTTTATCCACGAGCGGAAAAAAAGTCATCGTTCGTATTTTCAAATAATTTTAACAAAGTGTGTGCACCACATTTTTGTTATTATCGCTTATAATAAATACGCCAAATTTCAAAACGCGCCAAAATGCAAATTGACATATATCTTAGAAAATTTTAAATACAAAAATCTACAAAGAAGGTGAGACGCTACAAATTAATTAATCAAGCAAAAACCTTTAAACACATTTTCAGTTTTATATTTTTGCTTTGAATTTAAGGCTGTTTAAGTACTGTATTTATGTATTCGTGGGATGCCATCATCCTGTTCATTGTCCTACAGGACAGCTTAGGTCAGGAGCCGTCTCGTCGAGTAGAGCTGTATTTATGTATTGAGGTATTATGTATTGTAGGTATCTATATATTGAGGTAAGTAATATGCTTAAAAAATGTAATAGCGGACATAAACAATGCAATAGATATATGATTTGGAAATAAAATGTGCTTGTCAGTCGTATCTAATTTCTAATGCTGTACCATCTAACATAGCAAAATTAGAATGATACACCAAAAATCTGATATTTCTTCTGGGTATCATGGATTGTGACTGAAGCACTGTTTGTGATTAATCATGAAGTGGCTTTGTTAGTAATAAAAGAAGTGAAAAAATGGGAAATTTCTGTATCTCCCGTACTACTGGGCCGATTGACGAAATTCAAACTGCGTCTTCCATTTATCGAAAGCGCGATTTAGGATATATATTAGATTTATATATATGTACCATTGTTCTAACATAGGTATTTTGACACAAACTCGGACCTTTTCTGATATAAAATACCATTTTTTTTTTTTCATATTTGGATTCTACGACTCAAATTATGCATAGATGTTAAATTCTGTAATTTTCGGTGAGAAATTAAAAACTTTATCTTGGCGAATTTGTTTCAGTTTACGTCAAGAATAATTCACTTGGCGAACTTCTTAATTTATAGCAACCTGTTTTCCTTTTCTTTTTTTTCATTGCCCACGAGCGGAAAAAAGTCATCGTTCGTATTTTCAAATAATTTTAATTAAGTTCAAATAATTTATCAAAGTGTGTGCACCACATTTGTGTTATTATCGCTTATAATAAATACGCCAAATTTCAAAACTCTCCAAAATGCAAATTTACGTATATCTTAGAAAATTTTGAATACAAAAACCTAAATTTTTGCAGGTATGCTTAGAAATACATCTACTTTAAGATGACGATAAAATTTTTATAGGTTATAATTCAAATTGTTTTCGAAAAATTTATAAAAATTGTTTAAAAATGCACATTTTAAAAATAAATAATAAAAAAATTGGCGAATTTTATTTGGAATTATTATTTGGAACCTAAATTTCGAATTCTGGAAAAAGGAATCAAGAAAGTTTAATAAGAAAGAGACGTTAATAAATATATTATCAAATTCAACTAACAATGAGGAGCTAAAATTTTGAGAGCTAAATTTTTTAAAAATACTAGCGCTATTTTTACAAATCTTACAAGTTTGGCGTAATTTGAGTCGTAGAATCGAAATATGGTAAAAACAATTGGTATGTCATTCCAAAAAAGTCCTATTTGGGGTCAAAATACCTATATTAGAACAATGCTATATATTAATTAATACATATCTTAAATCGCGCTTTCGAGACATAAAAAACAGAAGCTGAATCAGCCGAACGGAAGATATAGAACTGTCTCATTTTATTTTTTGCGCAGTGAACAGTGCTTCTACACAGAATCAAACGCCGATATTCATAATTTCTGCAGTGTATAAGTAGTGTTTTAATTGTAAATGAAAACATATTCGTTGAGTAAATGAAAACCACCGTGGTATATATCATATCACTTTATTAAATCATTTTAAGCATTTATGTAGCCAGCAGTGCAGCTGGACATCAGTTCCTGACCCTTTGATTTTGAATTAAAATCATCAAGCTGTCTTTTTTCAGCGTATCTTCAAACACATGCACTGCATGGTGGGAAAGTTTCACACTTACAAAAAAAAAATAGAGTTTTACAGGAAAAAATGTCGAAGATCCTTTCGTCAAAATATTTTTAAATTCTGCATGTTTTTTGCTTCTTGGTATAAAGTCATCCCCTAGAGTCACTGTGAAGACAGTTTCATAAATTCATGCGCTCAAACAGTCTCTGAGATTAGTATATGTGCTTGTTTGAAATGATATTTATCATATTCGTCATGTGAAACTCTCTTTAAATCTGCT
This sequence comes from Stegodyphus dumicola, assembly GCF_044657685.1. Lineage (NCBI taxonomy): Eukaryota > Metazoa > Arthropoda > Arachnida > Araneae > Eresidae > Stegodyphus > Stegodyphus dumicola. The sequence continues at coordinate 252,347,414 of NC_140771.1, read as the reverse complement.
AAGTCTAATTAAGATTATACTACAGAAACGTATTACTATCTAAAGGGCTGCCTTCCCCACTGAATAATATTTTAATTTCCATAGTAATCTTAATTTTATTCACAGTTGCTAATTGTGTTTTTTAAAAATAAAGTCAGAATTTTCATTGGTTATGGCTAACATCCTCCTCTTATTAACTTATGTTGATACATTTTAACGTAGCAATATAAGAATGACAAATCCAAAAGATGCCATTTTGCTAAATAAAAAACTAACTATAACAATTAAAAACTTCACAATTAGTTTTTAATATTAATATTATAAAAATATGAAAAATATTGAATTTGCTTTCGATATTTTCCACATTTTTATAAGTTTGCACCTTATGTTCTTTTTGTATGTAAAAGCGAAACTATACAATTACATTATTATTTTATATGTTAATCTTCAGGAATTTTAATTAAATCTGTTTATGTAAGAAGGTGGATAAAAAGTAAGATTCAAAGATAAAAGCCTGAAGGGTTATTTTCGAGCTTAATGTTTCTTCTAGCACAGCAGGATTTATGCAGATAAAGCAAGCTTCATGTTAGGAAATGGGCTTAAAAATGAGGGGTAAGTTCTCGCAGCTGTCCAAAATGGCATTAGAACCAGAAATTTTATCTTGCAATGAAGTTCCGAGTTATTTTTATGGGCTAAACACATTTCTTCTATTCGGATTCTTGGGATATTAATATAAAGTTGAAAGAACCTGAGCAGCTCTATAGAAAGCAGTATAAAGACATTCTTAGAAGAAATACAGAAACCGGTAAAAGGTACCGCAGTGGCTGGAGTCTTTTGAACTCTGAAACATTTACATCACATTGCTTTCCTGAAAAGCTTGAAAACATTATTGCAGATATGAGACATTCTTTCATATTCAGCTGCTTTGCTTGGAATAGGAACACTCCACAATCCTCAATGTCATCCGGGAAGAACTGCCTTACAGGAAAAAATGTGCAAGATGGTCGCCAATGTAGTAGTCAATGGACTAGCTTGAAAACATGATTTCAGATATGAGACATTCTTTCAGATTCAGCTGCTTTGCTTGGAATAGGAATAATCCTCAGTGTCACCCACGAAGAACTGCCTTACAGGAAAAAGTGTACAAGATGGTCTCCAATGTAGTATTTAATGGACTAGCTTGAAAAAATGATTTCAGATATGAGACATTCTTTCAGATTCAGCTGCTTTGCTTAGAATAGAAACAACCCTCAATGTCATCCGGGAAGAACTGCCATACAGGAAAAAATGTGCAAGATGGTCGCCAATGTAGTAGTCAATGGACTAGCTTGAAAACATGATTGCAGATATGAGACATTCTTTCAGATTCAGCTGCTTTGCTTGGAATAGGAATAATCCTCAGTGTCACCCACGAAGAACTGCCTTACAGGAAAAAGTGTACAAGATGGTCTCCAATGTAGTATTTAATGGACTAGCTTGAAAAAATGATTTCAGAGATGAGACATTCTTTCAGATTCAGCTGCTTTGCTTAGAATAGGAACAATCCTCAATGTCATCAGGGAAGAACTGCCTTACAGGAAAAAGTGTGCAAGATGGTCGCCAATGTAGTAAGTAGTCAATGGACTAGCTTGAAAACATGATTGCAGATATGAAACATTCTTTCAGATTCAGCTGCTTTGCTTGGAATAGGAATAATCCTCAATGTCATCCGGGAAGAACTGCCTTACAGGAAAAAGTGTGCAAGATGGTCGCCAATGTAGTAAATAGTCAATGGACTAGCTTGAAAACATGATTGCAGATATGAGACATTCTTTCAGATTCAGCTGCTTTGCTTGGAATAGGAACAATCCTCAATGTCATCCGGGAAGAACTGCTTTATAGGAAAAGGTGTGCAAGATGGTCGCCAATGTAGTAGTTAATAGACTAGCTTTCGTAAAAAAAAAATTCTTTAAACTGGTGCCATGAAGAGACAAAACGAAGAATGTATTGTTAATGTTCCAAATACACTGGAATCTTACTTTTTATCCCCCTGCTCATAAAACGAAGAATGTATTGTTAATGTTCCAAATACACTGGAATCTTACTTTTTATCCCCCTGCTCATAAAACAAAGAATGTATTGTTAATGTTCCAAATACACTGGAATCTTACTTTTTTCCCCCTGCTCATAAAACGAAGAATGTATTGTTAATGTTCCAAATACACTGGAATCTTACTTTTTATCCCCCTGCTCATATTAAAAAATCTGTTACATAAAATTAAACCAAATAAACTTATACTAGAATCATTTTATGCTATTTCACATGTTTCTTTTCCACATAAGTGTCACATAAGCTTCCCATTCTGCATATCTTTTTCCCCTACATATTTGTATCATTTTTTTCTCCTACCTTTTCTTTAAGTTATTAAAATTTTTTAAATGATAGTAAAACCCATTTTCGGAAGATACTGAAATCCTGATTCAGCTATTATTCTGTAAAAAAATTACATTTGCCTCCAATTGCACATTAATAATCCTTTATTGGTTCTAAATATGGTACATTTAATTTTGCTTTAACATTAATTTAACTGTTGGGATGTATGTGTGTATGTTTCTGCTATTGTTCCAAAATTAAGCTCTCCATTTTTAATACATCTTCTTTAATTACAATATAATTGTTATAAATTATAAATCCCGCTCAGAAAATGTACCCAAATGTTGAGAGAGGTGTTAGTAACTAAGCGAGTATAGTTCACTGTTGCCATTATGTTGCTATTTATTGACAAGTTTTCTTTTTTCTTTTCCCACATATGTTCAATTAATTCGTAAGTGCATATTTCGTATTTGATTACAACGTGTAATTTGAGTTCGAAGCTTATTGTTGAGCGATTTCCTGTAACATTCTGACGAGACAATCTTCGATCGCACAGGCGGTGTCTTAGACGTGTTGGATACTGATTATCTTATCGAACATGTTGGGTAGCAGCCACTCCTTTACATCAGCGGTGATTTCTCTGTCGAAGGGGAATCCCATTGCACGTCTGTCGGGGAATAGCTGGTCTTTGGCACCACAGTAACTGACAGCATCAATGCATTCACTGGTACGACCATGATCGTTGACCTGAAGAGGAAAAAGTAACCATTAAAATATTTTATGATAATACATTGCGCTGCAGCATCTGAAGATACAAAATAAATGCATTTGGACAGTTCTTGAATGATGTGTGATCATGAATAAAAATGTTTTTTTAATCATGAAAAGGAACGGAACCTGAATGTAGTTTAATCAAATACGATTTCGATTAACCACTTAACTGTTTTGCCCGAAAACCGTCCGGGTGACGCGAAAAGGGACTTTTTTAATTTGCCCGTGTACCACTCGGGCAGTGTATTCTCCTACACCAATCCACTGATTGTTCCGGCCTTTTCCCCATTTTTCACTTTGCAGTGTTTCTGATAGATGTCTGTAGTGGTCCAGGAGAGACTGGATTGTAAAATCAGTTCAAAGGAAACTTTTCCTGCTTTTCATTAGGCGAAGAAATTCAACGAGTTTGTTTGCACGTGTTCAGTGTATTAGGCTTTTCGGATAGTTATTTCTTTCCAATTTTGTCATGAAATAAAAGAACAACGGGTGACACTAAATGGCTCATAAAAAAAGTATTAATTCTGATATTAAATCAAATAGCAAATCTAAATTTTCTATAAATGATTCTGGTGGTTTTGAAAGTTCTTTATCGGAATTCCGTAGCGATGATGGGGAAACGGAAAGTTCAAAATGGTCTAACTCAGGTTCGGAACATTTGTGAAATGGATACTAGTAATCCTCCTCCACCACCGCCACGATTTTCTTTCACAACGAATTCACTTCTTTCACATTTATCTCTTGTAAAGTGTTCTTGCCAGTTCCGCAGTTTCGTCAGAGAAAAGCCAACTTTGAATAAAAATGCTTTAATTTCGCCGTAATTAAAAATCATCTGAAATTAATAAATGCAATACTTGTAACAGTTTTGAATGCTGATTCGAATTCATATAATCTATTAGAATACAAAATTGTTTATACAAAATATGCTTATTTTTGGTCACAATATGGCAGGAAAATGAAACAGTTAAGTGGTTAAGCAATTACTGTACATCTGGGGAACGGATTCGTTCATATAATATTAATTCCTACGAGAAAAATTATTTCCATTTACGAATATTTCGGATGACAAACCATCTTCAGGAATTGAATTAAGTGTACTAAGTAAAACAAACCAAAGTCTCACTCTGTAAAATGTTTAAGCAATTTACACCAAGATGTGCCTTTTATAAGAATGAAATAATTAATTATTCACTAAGTATCGCAATAAAGTTATGAAAACCAACATTCACAAATAGAAACTAAGACAAATCACAGGCCTGAGCACAAATCACAAACAAATCACAGGCCTGAACTTCTTAATTAATACTACATCTGTGTTTCTATTTATCAGCCATGTTTCTAATTTTTAATGTTTATCGAATTCAGTTATTCCACACAAATTTTTAGAATCGCACCTTCTCGAGAAGCATAAACTAAATCGAGACTCATGCTGGATTCTAAGCGACTGATTGCTATGTCCAGTAAGAAGACATTAAGATGATCATGATAAATTATAAAATTATCATAATTAAATTAAGATATTTCAAGTTCTAATGGAACCATTTATACTTACGGTATCTGCAAAATAGTCGGTAAGGATAGCGAAGAGATGGAATTTCATTCCAACATTCTTTCCTTTAGGCACCAAAAGATGGTCAGGCCATCCGCAGCTGCAATATTCATCGCCTCTTCTGTCAGCACCTTCACCTTTCAGCAACTCAGCTAACGTCTTCTGCTTGCTCAGTGTGACGCTGGAATCGATAGAGCGACGTTCGAATGTGTTCGAGCCTGGTTTCACTGCGTACAAGAATGAAAAAGACTTCAGCTTAAGAAAATAGACGCAATACAAGATATTTTCAAAAATAATTAATTAAAGTTAATATTATTAGTAACACCAAAGGCTGGCTGACTAACAAATCCTATTTTGGTTGCTAACTAGTAATATTTTTTTATAAAAATGACACTCCTGTAGAGATTTCTAATACCGAAAATGAATAAAAATGGTTAACAGCTGTAAGGGTTCCTAGCCTCCTCGTTATCCTTTAGCTTCAGCTTTGTGGCAACACAAAATAAACTTTCTGCCTTTCTACCTTTTTCTTTCAAACTGTCTTTAACTATTAATTAATCTAAATTTGGCTGAACATTCCATTTTTCCTTTTTTGCAAATTTTGGTCCTTTGCAAATACAGTAATTATTCATTCTCATTAAACATTAAAACTTCACTTCAAATGAAACACTAATCAGCAATTTTGAAAACTAAGTGATGTGTCTAATCTAATTTTTAAATTTTCACGGAAATTTTTCACCTTCAGCGATAAAATTTCTCTATTCAAGTAAGATCTGAAAGATATTTCAAAAAGAGCGAGCTTCTAAATATCTGTTGATGGACTACTCGCAGATGCATTGCCACAGAAGAAAAGGAATTAAATAATTAAACTTTCATATTGTGGTAATTCTGGTTACTTGGTGCCTTTTAATAAAAAAATTGTTCAAACTAAAATTTTTAAATAGGCCATAGCGAAGCATTCAGCCAATAAAATACAGTTCAGCCAATTTAGTCGAATAAAAAAATCTATCTCCATACTATTAAAATTATTCCAGACACAATCAATCAAAATGTTGCTGGATCTTTTGAAACAAATTGGTGAAGACAGCTTCAAATTTCCGTTTTCAAAAATGATAAAGAGACAAATCTCTGCCGGAAAAGTAAGATTAAAGGGGAAGTCTATTTAACCTTGACTTAAATGACTATATCGTTGAACTGGCGAGATATCGCCAAACTGGCGATGATTTTGCCGATTGTTTTTGTTCGCAAAGTTTGGCATGAAATCACCAGAAGTAGCCAAACTTGGCGACCACTTGAGGACATTTTGGTTCAGTACCTTTGTGATTGTAATTGGTATTGTAATTAAATAACTATAATTGATCCCTATATGTAACGGTAGCTATATCCGGTACGTACATAACTGTAACTAGTTTGAAGTGCATCTTCTGTTTGCGCTCTGTGATAAAGTAAAGAGCTGTACGAGTATTTCTGTGGGAAGTTCCAGAACTGTAAAGTGTTTCTTTTGGTAAAATAATTCTTATCGGCATCGGTTCTGTGTGCATTCAATTTATTACGAACAACATTACGCACGCAGTAATATTTGTAGGTTGCAAATTAGCTAAGTGATTAGTTATTGGGTTGCACTGCAGATTGGGATGGAGGACTTGCATAAATTAAAAAATATTTCTAAAAGAATTAGACAGTTCATGTGAGTGAGTGAGTGCACCGCTATGATGGCTTCCGACCACGGACATGAACCAAGCGGAATTGTATACCATCACGGCGGGGAAGACTCCAAAGTAACAAGGTTGAATATTACATACTAATAACAGTTTTTACATATTGATAACTGCGGGCACTAAGCGTTATTCTGGTTATCTGCTTTAAGTTCTGAACATTTGAAACATAATATTATTCACGGCTGTTTCTGTATTGTTATATGAAATATCTCAAGAATGAATGAGTTTGTAGAGACATTAGATTGTTTCGAAGCAGGAGAGATGAAAAATTAGCAACGCCTTCGCCGGGATTCGAACCACGGACCTCTGGAATACGCTCCCAGCGTGCAGATCACCACACCACGAAGGCACGCTAAGAAGGCGGGAGAAATACCTTCTAAATGAATGACTGAGAAAACAATACCTCAAGAGAATAGAAGAAGATATATCTATTATTATTCATCAACAAATCCTATGAAGGTAGCACAAATATATAGAAATCCTCATTTCAATGGTTCTGAATCATTAACATTAGATAAAAATGTACTTACATTCAACATGGAAGGAATCCAGTTCAATCATAAGTCTTCTGAGGTCGGCAAGTTTGATTTCATTGCCCAAGTGATCGTATTTTGGTCCCAAGTAGATCCTTACTTTGGCATGCCTAGTTTTCGTTCCACTGTTTGCCACTACAAACTTGTATATGAAAGGTTCGTGGTCCAAATGCTCATATCGGACCTAATTTGGAAATAAATATATTAACTGCATTAAGGTATCTGACTAGTTTCGAATAGTCAATTTTGAGGAAAAGTTTCGGTTAATCTTCGGATTATGGTAACTTGGCGATTTTTGGCGAAACTTTGGCGACCAACCCTGTACAGCAGCCTGCTAGTTTTGTTTTCATAAAGTAAAGGCATAAAGGCATGTTTTTTTTTTTTTTTTTACTCAACATTTTTTCCAACAATCCAACAATCTGCTAGCCGAATTACGCTTATGTACTAGAACTTTTATGGAACAAAAATGCTTAATCATGACGAAGATTAGGTGCGAAATTGGAAGAAAGTGCAGAATCGCCCACTGCTTGCAGCGTTTTTAAGAATTGCACATACACGGTATTCATGTACACGTCGACCTATTTTCACTTAAAAAAACATCCCAGAATTGCACAAAAATGGCATTGCGCACACTCTTGACTTTATCCATGTACACTGCTAAAGTCCTAGCTAGTAACCTTTATCGCCTTACCAAAATGTCGCCAAACTTCTTGTTACCATATTCCAAAGATTAGCCAATTTTCAAACAAAATTTTTATTTCTTTATTTTAAAGATTGTATACATTAAGCTTCCCAAAACTACTTTTATTTTGTCTAAGAAGCAAATCATGGCTGTTCTTCTTCTACGCCGTGAACCGAAAGAACCCAGAAGTTGATGTCTAAAGGTAGACTGACTACTCTAAATAATTTTAAAATAAGAATTTTCCATTTGAATAATTTTGGTGATGTTCAAAAGATGATTTTGAACCTTTCTGTTTGTTATTAAGTGCTCGACTACAAAATTATTTTTGCAAATTAATTTTCATATTTGACAAGATTTTCTTTTGTTCGTGTTTGCATTACAGTACTTTTTTTTTGAAGAACTTTATTTTTTTAACCTTCTCTATTACAAAAAAAAGCTTTAACTTAAAATATTACTATAGTAACTTTGTAAGGATCTTAAGTTTTACTAACGTTTATTTTATTTTAAATCTTTACTATCACTTCTTATTTTCTACCTCCGGCCAAAATTATAAGCGTTAAAGTATTTATGCAAAGTTTGTCTGGCGAACGCCAAGTATTTAAGTTGTGGCTTTTTGCCAAGCGAGAGAGAGGAAGCAGTTAGTCGAAGCAGCCCGCTTACCTTAGAAGTTTTACTCAGTTGCTGGTTGCCTTCCAGGCCAGAGGTTTTAATCCTCTTGATAATTTTAAACGTATTGTAGTGTTCACAGTTCTCTGTACTACATACGGCTTCCTGTTAATATAAGGCCAATCTTCCACGTTTATTATTTTAAAGTCAAATTAGAGTTTAGTTTTATTTTTATATTTTTACGTTTAGACCACAAGTAGTGGGTCTTTGTATTCCGAAGTACGGAAGTTATTGTAAATAGAGAAAAATAAAGGGTTTTGTATACCCTTCTTGTGTATCCTGTCTACTTCCCACAGTTATTGAACATAGCTTTAGTAAGCTCTCTGTTCCGAGTCAGGTCCTTGCATGTTCCCGAAGAAAGTAAGACGGAACATTGAACCTGATAACTTTCCACAAATATTCTATGCAATATTATGGATTAAATGGACTGAAAGTTTAGGTTTATACATAAAGCTAAAACTTTCTCATACAATTTTGTAAATTAAAAGCGAGGGGTAACCCCCTCCCCTTTTAATTCTTTTTGATGATTCCAAAAGGTGTTACGCTGAAGAATATCTCTTTAAACTAACAACTTTTCAACTCTCCATGATATTATTACTGAAACTAAATGCGCTATTTTAGAGCAGTTTGACAAAGAAAACAAGCGAAAGCATCTTTGATATAATGCATTTTAAAAACACGTAAATTCTACAATTTGACCACACAGTGGCGCAGCGGCTAGCGCGTCGTGCAGCTGCATCACAGGTCCGGGGTTCGATCCCCGGGATGGGCGAGGTTGACTCAGCCTTTCATCCCTTGAATGGGTCGATAAAATGAACACCAAGTTCGCTTGGGGCTAAACGCCGGAAATCCTGATACAAGCTGACCACTTGCCCAGGACATATGCTGATGCACCCCAGGCCAAAAGTCAAGGAACCAGATTTCGGGGCACTGCAGGTCGTGGCCCACTAGGGCTGTTGTACCACTGAGTTTAGTTGTTTTTTAATTCTATAATTTAGTGATCTTTTTATTAATATATCAAATGTAAAAATTACATACTCATTTCTCATTTGTGTCTTGCAGTTAGATAGATCAAATCTGTCGTACTTACCGCTCAAATACTTTTCTACAAAAACACTGAAATGGTTCACTCACCTTGACTTTTCCTGTTCTACCAAAGTAGAAAGCATGCGAAACATCAAGAACGTCCTTTTTGAAGAAAGTGGTGACTACGTCGGGTGTTTTGGCACGGACGCAGAGGTCTTTCACGACTACACCTGGGAACTCCAACTGTAACAAAATATATTTCTTTATTTGCAAAGGGAGTACTTAAATATATATATATATGAAACAGATATTAGCAACTTTAAGGATTAATGATACAGAAATAACCACCTATTATAAAGAAGACAGGAAGGGAAAAAACTTAGAAGAAACGAGTTTGATAAATCCTTATATTCATTTCTGCTGAGGAAAGTGAATCAATCTGAGAAAGCTAAATTTGGGGATTTCCTTGTGATTTATACCTTAAACTGCGTTGTAATTATATAGAAAACGCCTCGTATCATACCACCTTTTTCTGTCGTGTGTTGTTGTTGGGATTGATCTTTCTTGTCTGACAGCAACATCAGAACAAGCCCACGAAATTCATCATGGCAAGGAGTGCAAGATTGCGCCTGTCGCAATTCATCATGGCAAGGAGTGCAAGATTGTGCCTGTCGCAATTCATCATGGCAAGGAGTGCAAGATTGCGACTGTCGCAATTCATCAGGGCAAGAAGTGCAAGATTGCGCCTGTCGCAATTCATCATGGCAAGGAGTGCAAGATTGCGCCTGTCGCAGTTCATCATGGCAAGGGGTGAAAGATTGCGCCTGTCGCAATTTATCATGGCAAGGAGTGCAAGATTGCGCCTGTCGCAGTTCATCATGGCAAGGGGTGAAAGATTGCGCCTGTCGCAATTCATCATGGCAAGGAGTGCAAGATTGCGCCTGTCGCAGTTCATCATGGCAAGGGGTGAAAGATTGCGCCTGTCGCAATTCATCATGGCAAGGAGTGCAAGATTGCGCCTGTCGCAATTCATCATGGCAAGGAGTGCAAGATTGCGCCTGTCACAATTCATCATGGCAAGGGGTGAAAGATTGCGCCTGTCACAATTCATCATGGCAAGGAGTGAAAGATTGCGCCTGTCGCTGGCAAGAACCTTTAGCATCATACAGGTGAAAGTAGGGCTTTGCTCAGTTCAACCCCCAAGTTTAGATCCCCGGGGGAACAGTTCCGACGGTCTTCCACCCTTCTTTTAATTTAAGGCAAGATTTCAAAGTAAAAATTTCAAACTAATATAGAATAAGGAGATTAGCATACAGCTAAAAAAAATAACATAGAAACTTCTTTTCAAACAATTCCTTTTATACCCTAAAAAAATCTGGAATATTTCTTTGAAAAAGGAGGGTCTTAAAAAACTAAACATGGCTAAAATATATGGACTGGTTTGTGTTGAGCTGCCATCTACTATAAATAAAGAAGCTTCAGAGTAACCTATAAATCCTTTTTCATTCAATTTTTCTGTGCGTACAGAAGGAAATTTTTAGGTGTGTCCAGACCGGACACACTGTGCCGCAAAGGGTTAACAGCTCACTGTAATTAGCTCTCATTGCCAAGGATCATTCAAGTGACAGAAAATTTTAAATTCGCATTATCCCTGAACTTTTCAATTTTAAAAGTATCAAAGCAAGATTTCTTACATACGCATTAAGTTATTTCTGTTCCTTGATTATTTAATATGATAATAAGATGTTTTCCTAAATAAAAATGACCGGTCTCAAAATTTTTTATTCACTTATTCAAAAATTGTTCAATATTGATAGATAATAAATAGTAAAAATCGTCCAACTGTGAATTTAAACAAATAAAATTCTTCTTTGAATTCTGACTTACGTCTTCATGGCTGTAGACGGGAAGAGTTCTCTTGTAGGTCTGGAATAAGTCATCAATGAATCTGTGCCAGCGGTAAAAGATAGGATCTCGCAGAGAGGTGGCCGTGTCGTCCATAACTCCTGGGTTCAGCTATAAAAAAATGCGTTTATTGAATTAATTTATGTAACGAATGTTGTTTATTCAAAAATTAAATCACCTTCCTTGCTCATTAAATTTAACAAGTCTGCAATGCTTGTGCTATGGTAAATTATAATTCTTCACGAGAATTTTTCGAAAGTTATTAAGTATTTTGAACTATTTTACTATGAAAAAGAGCGGTTGGGAAAAATTTACGTAATGTACAGAGCTCTATTAAGTCGTATTATTCATTAATTGTGTCAGTGAACAAGATTTAAATAAATCCATTTACTAAATATTTAATGATATGTAAACTATTAGTTAATTTTTTCTAGAGATGAATAACACTGAGTTATTTTTAATTCCTGAAAAATGTCATCTCGTAATTTAAATTAGCTGTTAAGTTTTTTAATTCAAAGAATTTCGTTTTCAGCTTTTTATTACAGGAAAACCGGTTCTAGATATCTCAAAAAATATACAGTAATTTTTTTTGCTGTAAAAAAATTAATAGTTTACTAGACTTTTACACAACTATGATATGTTTCAAATTATAAAATTCAACGTTTTTTGGTCACTTTTTATCAGCGTCAATGTTTAAAACTTTCAGAATAGAATAAAGTTGCAAAAATATAATAATTTATGCTATTGAATAAGAGAAAAAATATTTCTTTTTATCAACTTATAATTTTGCCGTAAATGTGAAATGAAAGCAAATTAAACAGAAATGCTAAATATTTGAGGTATAAATATTTGAGGTTTCTTTTCATAAGGACTATTTATTTTACATGTTAAAAATTACATTAAAACATTTTGATGGTGTGATAAAACTAACCTCTCTTTCTTTTAAAACAAATAAGAAGGGTTGAAACTGCATCAATTACTCGAGAAAGCTCTCATATTCTGAGAGAATTTCACAACAAGTAATCACCACAGTTTTAGAATGGTGTTGGTGTACTTAATTATGGCAAAGCACACGAGGGCTATCTGCCTAAGGGGAGGGATGCCTTCGTGGAGGACTTTCTAAGGGAAACTGGCTCTTATACACGTTACACATGGGGAAAACCACGAAAACGCCCATGCAGCCAGCCCGTTCGCGCAATTCGAACCTCGGACCGAACTACCAGTGTTCAGCGACTTTACCGCTCGGCCGCTGGTGGGCTACAGTTTTAGAATGAAGCTGAATCGAAAACGAATTAACATTCAAAGTGGAGACGGACAACTACGTTTATGCTACATGCAATTCTTAAGTCGAATCTTATTTAACGTGCATTGCGGTTTTCCTTATTTTTGAGATATTTTAAGAACTGTAAGGATCCTAAGTTTTACTAACGTTTATTTTATTTTAAATCTTTACTATCACTTCTTATTTTCTACTTCCGGCCAGAATTAAAAGCTTTAACTTATTTATGTAAATTGTCTTGCTAACGCCAAGTACTTAAGTTGGGGCTTTTTGCCAAGCAAGAGAGAGGAAGGTGTGGTGTTGTGTATTTAATTATGGCAAAGCACACTAGTGCTATCTGCCTAAGGGAAGGGATGCCTTCGTGGAGGACTTTCTAAGGGAAACTGGCTCGTATACACGTTACACATGAGGAAAACCACGAAAACACTCATGCAGCCAGCCCGTTCGCGGGATTCGAACCTCAGACCGAACTACCAGTGTTCAGCGACTCTACCGCTCGGCCGCTGGTGGGCCCTTAGAGAGGAAGGAGTTATTGGAAGCAAGCCGCTTGCCATTGTAGTTTTACGAGTTTTCACTCGGTTGCTGGTTGCCTTCAAGGCCCGAGGGTTAGTCCTCTTGATAATTGCAAACGTATCGTAGTTTTAGCAGCTCGGCGTACTACATACGGACCTTTGTTAAAATAAAGGCCAATCTTACTGCTAGGCACTTGAATACTAATTCAAAGTTAGTTTTAATTAGAGTTTTAGTTAGTATTTTTTATATTCTTACGTTCAGACCACAAGTGGTTGGTCTCTGTATTCCGAAGTTCCGGAAATACCTGTAAAGATAGAAAAATAAAGGATTTCGTATACCCTTCCTGCTTGTGTTGTCTATTTCACACCTTCCTGAACGTAGCTTGAGTAAGCTCCCTGTTCTTATTCAGGACCATTCATGTTCCCAAAGCAAATCAAGAGGAATACAAGTCCTGATAGAACTATCTTTTTCATTTTCTTTTATTGTTCAATCAAACGGTGTAAATATGCTTTATCGAAACAAGTCAGTAAATATTAATTCAGAAGTCAAACAACAAAAATCAGCGTTATGTTTTCAAATTTTCACAGTAACACACTGAAAATTTGAAAACATAACGCTGATTTTCGTTGTTTGACTTCTGAATTAATATTTGTTTGGCCATAATTATACACCGTTTTTATGGTATCTTAAGTCAGTAAATGATAGCGAGGAAGTGATTCCAACAGACCTTGAATCTTCCATCAGGATCATGAGCTGCAGCCATGAGGACATGTCCCCAGTTGTGGAGACTTCCATAAAATGGTGCGTTTATTGAGTCATAGCTGGATTCAATTAGATTGCCGAGAATATCGATGCCATGCACTTCGTCTAGGGGTGTCTCTGCACCATTCTGGTCAACTACAAATCCCAGATCAATGGCGTCTAAAATTCTCTCACGCCATCTGTCCAAGTCATGAACTGCGCATTCTGGAAGATCGGCCAGGCGTCGACCAGCATTACGAGATGAATAAGGCAATCCGTTGATATTGGAACTCAGATGAGGAGAATAACCTTCCAAGGGTTCATCGAAGTTGTGGAAAGGAACCATCTGAGGCATGTTGTTAGACAATCGCTCGCAATCGTACCTGAAAGAGGAAGATTGAAATCGATTTATGAGTAACTCTAAGCAGTCAGATAGCAGCTACAGAATGTTCAATTCAAATACATGCTATAGGCATTAAATAATTATCAATTTAAAAGATTCTAGTGTTAATTAGAGTAGTTTTGTCTTTAGCTTGACAAACGTGAATTTTGATTATCAATTTATTAATTTATTATTGTCACTTTACTTTGAAGATTTTTATTTTGCTTTTTACTTTTCTGCGTATGGGAGATTCTAAGTTAAAAAGAAAATGGTTCAGAGTTATTTAATAAAATATTATTTTTTTCTATATACTTCAAACAAGGCAGATAATTCTTTTTTGCAATTTTAGTACCTTCCTTCCCATTATAATACCAAAAATAGTTTAATTTGAAATTAGCAATTTATATTACTTTTCAGCTTCTTTAATTACAAAATGGCGTATAAATACATTTTTTATCGATTCATTTGCCATGAAGTTTTTTTATCTTCCCCACGGGGAAGTTTAACCAGAAACGTAGATATCTGATGATAAGTGACGGAATATAAGAATGATTACTTACAAAATTCAAAGGTTATGTAACTTATTTCATAAATTTATTTCTAATAGTTATAATATAATTTTGGTCATTTTAATAATGATAAAAAGTATTTTTTCTTAGAGATATATTTAATAGTATTATGCGACTACAAATAAATATTTAAGATTTAAAAAAACAGCAGTAAAATATTTTCATTCCAAATCCTCTTATACTGCATTCTTTATGCTTGACCTTTTTTTTAATAGAATCGTTATAAATTTAACACCTTTATCTGTTCTATTTTTAGCTCCTTTTAAAAAATTATTAGTTACTAAAACAATATTTCTATATCAGTTTTCATTCAAAATTTGTTATCTTAAAGACATTATTTCTACAATTCCTCTTCTATTAATCGGTGTTTTTCAAGATTCTTACCATATAAGCAGTTTAGCTTTTTAAATAAATCCAAGATTTTAAAATTTTAAATAATTAGCTATATAAATAAATGTAGTTTTAAATGCCTCTGTATGTTTCTCTTTTTATATTTAAATATACATAGATGATAGTAATATAAACAGTAATATTTTAATAATTTTTTAACATAGGAAATAAGCATACATAAACTAACAGTATATTATGATGTTTCATTTTTACAGAACTTACCTTCATTTATCTTGTCATTAACTGCCCTTACTCACCAGACTTTGACTCAAGTTGAGGGAAGCGTGGCTCCTGTTCGCTTACAGAAATAAACTAATTTATAAATAAACGATACCTTTTTTAGTTTAGTTTGAAAATTCAAGTAAAGTCATATTTAGCATAAATGAAAGTAAAGTATATATTTACATTACCTGAAAAAAAACTGATGTGGCTCCCTTTTGATTTAATGTTGTTAACAATAATACCCCCCCACACACACACATACACTATTTCAGTAGAATTAATATAAGTAAAATAATTGTAGGGCATCAAAGTTGACGTCATCTTGAGAGGAAAACAGGACATAAAACATTTTATTCCCTCACAAAATGTAATCACTCTGTAGAGTCATTAGGTTAATTGGAAGCAGAAAAGATGAAAAATATGCAACCGCCTTCGCCGGGAATCGAACCACGGACCTCTGGAATACCGGCCCAGCATGCTACCGTTGCACCACGAAGGCACGCTAGGGAAGTGGGACAAATACCTTATATAATCCCCTTTTTAAAGGGCGACTAGGGTTTTAGGGGACCTAGTCGCCAAATCCTGGGAGCGGAGAATCATCATCCACAACTCTTTTAGCTCGGGCGCCACTTGTAGAATCATTAGGTTAATTGGAAGCAGAAAAGATGAAAAATATGCAACCACCTTCGCCGGGAATTGAACCATGGACCTCTGCAATACCGGCCCAGCGTGCTACCGTTACACCACGAAGGCACGCTAGGGAAGTGGGAGAAATACCTTGTAACTCTTAAGAAAGGATTTTTTTAATGTGAACGTCTTACTGTCTGCCCTATTTGTGATGATCCACTGTCTTAAATGGAGAAAATTGAATTCAAAAATTATTTACTTGCCAAGATTAGAGTAAAGTGATAAGAAATTAGTAGTTATTGAAAAGATAATTATTTTAGTAGGACCGAATGCCTGAAGATTTTATCAAAATTTTTTACGATATTGTAATAAACTCGCAATATTTTCTCTTTCGTACCTGCATGGCTTGGGTATATATTTTCGTAGTAATTATCATTAATTATTATTATTATTAGTCATGAAGAATTTTTCACTGCATTATCCTTAGAATATGCAGTCTGCGTTTTTGAATATTTCTTACAATTACTTTTCTTAGAAGGATAAAAAAAAACTATTGTATTTCCTCGTGCGTACTGCAGTGGTGTAAGTGGTTACTACGTTAAACTGACAATTCTTAGTTTATATCCTGGCGAGTGCATAGTTGAAATCTTATGCTTCGTAGTCCGAAACGTCTAACGGTCTCTGCAATGACACACAAACTATATTATGGCCGATATAATTCGTCACTACCAGGATTTAGTCGATTCGGACTTAATTTCGGCATTTAAACACAGACGTGCTCTCCTTGCATGCTCTACTGTTGTTGGCAAAATGGTTAGAAAATCTAGCCAGTAAGCTGAAGATCCGGGGTTCCCTTCAAATCTCGGCAAGTGCTCTGTTAAGTTATCTCGTTCCCTGTCTGAAACTTCTAACGGTTTCTACAAAATCATTACCTTCTCTGAAAGGAGAATTACACAACAGCTTTCGTGATGTCAAGAAAAAATAAGAACTAGAAGTTCTTAAAGAAAGGCACAGAACTAATTATATTTTCTATAACTAAATAAATTTCATTATTTATGTAACTAAAACACAATTACGGTTTGATTTTTATTGAAGTTATTTTGGAAGCATTAGCGTTTTTAGAAGGGCCTCATAAGCCTTTTAATATTTTGTCATAATCGTAAATGTTGTTCTTCTGTATATGAAATTACTCACGGCTGTGAAATCTGACAACTTATTTACCCGTTTTTAGAAGGATTTGTGGAAAAAAAATAAAACAGTTTATATGTTCTGAAATATCTCTGGATCAATAATAACAAAAATAATAATAAACAAAGTCGTGTGCAAATTAAAATGCATAAAGCCTTGCTCTTGGTTTCTGCTTAGGCTTGGAGCTTGAAAGCAGAGAAGTTGCATCATTTTTTATCAAAATTTTTAAACCGGGAATAAATGGGTAAAATACTATATCACATTTGATGAACGTTGAATCAGTAGAGATGAGTCGGTACTACCGAACCGGGTATTTTGTAACGGGTACTTAGTTGTAACGGGTACTGAAAATCGGTACATCCAAGTACCCGTTACTTCAGTACCGAAACGGGTACTTTTCGGTATTCGTTACTTCTGTACCGAAACGGGCACTTTTCGGTATTCGTTACTTCTGTACCGAAACGGGTACTTTTCGGTATTCGTTACTTCTGTACCGAAACAGGTGCTTTTGGGTATTCGCTACTTTGTAACGAAAATTTGCGTCTGTTCTCGGTATTTCGGTATTCGTTACTGGAGGATCGATGAGGGTTCAGCTCACTTCGGTTTTGGTACGAGGACAGTAGTATCTGGTTGTATTTGCGAAATGGTGATATGCGCTTCTTGTGGCCATGAATGGCCTGCTCCTCAGACACTTCCGTAGTTGACATGTTTTCTGATATTCACAATCTTACTCCGTACAGATAAAATCAAACACGTGGTGACGTGGCAGAGTTCCTTCAGTGCGCAAAATCGTTAGCTGCGTATTTCGGTACTCCAAATCGTTACTAGGGTACTTTGGTACTCCAAATCGTTACTAAGGTACTTCGGTACTCCAAATCGTTACTAGGGTACTCCGGTACAGCAAACCGTTACTCCGGTATTTCGTTACTTCGGTACTCCAAATCGTTACTTGGGTACTCGGTACTTGAAATCGGTTTTCGGTACTTTTCAAAGTAACGGTTACTTGAGTAACGGGTATTTTGTACCGGGTACTTGTCTGTACCCGTTACTCTCGTACAGGGTACAAGAAAGCACCGAAGTTGCCCATCACTATGAATCAGTGTTATAAAAAGGATCGACTTAATATCGCAGAAGAAAAACGGACCGAAAAACTTTGCTTTGAGAATTTAAAGAAAACTTTTATTTATGACTGCTCTGCTTTCCCATAAACGGAAAAATTTGTAAGATGTTCTTTAATTTTATAACAGTTATTTTTAATTTTGAAATCCTTTCCTTTCAGTTCCTGTTTCCCCACTTACAACTCTGCCAGAATGAGTTTTTAGAATTGCGTTGAATGCAAATGAGTTAGAAGAAGTATTTAAAGGAAGCCGAACTTAATTCGAAAAAGAGTCTTTAGGAGTCCTGGCGCGTGTTTGCCTTTTGGCTACTTTGTGCTTGAATCTATTACGCACTCTACATCTATTGCGCTACCGCCGCATTGTGCCTGTTAATAATCGCCGGCTAAGTTAATTTAAGGGCCAATTACATTAGGTACTTGTGTCTAGCCTCAGTCTATTTAGTTTAGTATTAGATTAGTTTCTCGTTTTCTTACCCTGATTTAAAAGCCCAAGTGGAGGCTTTCTTGTAAGCCCGAAAAGGGGCCATCCATTATTATTTGTGTGAATAAAAGGGTATTTTAACCCTTCTCAAGTCTCTATAGTAGTAACTATTGGAACTTAGTGATAATTCTCTACTTATTTCACTAGGTTACTCGACGTTATAGCTAGACAAAAGTATCGAGAAATATTACAGATTAAAACAAGAATAATGAATCACTGATGTCAAAAATATATTAATAAGAAATCTTTGTATCACTAAAATCAAGTTTCAATTTTTATTTAAAGAATAAATGCCATCTCGCAACTGTTTACGATCTGTCGAAGGGTACAACGTCATCAAACTACTAAACACTCATCCAAATCTATTTAATATTTTTAATGAATATGTAACAGGCCTATATAATGTTTCCAACAAATTCTCCTAACGTTTCATGATTGGACGACTAGGTACTTTCGAATTCACACAAACAGTAATTCTCAACGTAGATATAGCATTTCAAATATAATGCAGTAAATTCGTTGTAAAAAAATTTTCAAATAGCCTCTATATATTCCGCTCATAATTCTATACCGTATGTAATCAACGATTTATTTTCCTTAAGTGTAGTTTAAAAAAATAAAATACGCATAATGAACGGGAAGAAGCAGAAAAATTAAAAATACTTTCTAAAATATTTTGGGGGACAAAAGCATGCGAACACTTGGCTTCGAGTTCTTCAAGGAAATATTGCCGAAATTTTGATAGAGGGAGCCACATCTCGGAGAAAAATCTCATTATTCAATATTATATCTCTTTTAATAATATTTTTACTTACCGCGAAGGGGCAGCACCTGAGGGTTGTAGGCAAGTGACAAAAAGAAGCTGAAAAATTATTTACTTTTATGTAGTGTTCCGGATGTTGTTTCCTTTTACGCATAGGGCATACTTGCAACTAAAACTTTTAATACTTTTTTCTTTAGAAGTTTCTAACCTCTCTGAAACTGGATACTTGCCAAAAACCCTCAAGGCCCCCTTCACCTTATTGTTTATTATTCTGAAGAAACGAAAAATTTCAAAAAGTTATGGGTATTTTTTTTTTTAGTAAATTTAACGAACACTTGCCCACAGCGGCAGGAGCCACCCCTTCCAAGTCATGCGTCTGGGATCATCAATTCTGTAATTTAAAATGAAAATACTTACTGATAAACAGCTGATTTATTTGCAGTTATTTGCATCAAATCCAGTTTAAATTCAATCGGAAGTGAATTCATTCGGTTAATCTTTGGATTATGGTAACTTGGCGATTTTTGGCGAAACTTTGGCGACCAACCCTGCTACAGCAACCTGCTAGTTTGTTTTTGGACGCCATTTTGTTTTCAAGAAGAAAAGGCATTTTTCTTTCTTAATTAACATTTTTTTCCAACATCTGCTAGCCGAATTACGCTGATGCTAGAACTTTTATGGAACAAAAGTGCTTAATCATGACGAAGATTAGGTGCGAAATTGGGAGAAAGTGCAGAATCGCCCACTGCTTGCAGCGTTTTTAAGAATTGCACATACACGGTATCCATGTACACGTCGACCTATTTTCACTTAAAAAAAACATCTCAGAATTGTTCCCAAAAATGGCATTGCGCACACTCTTGACTTTATGCATGTACACTGCTAAAGTCCTAGCTAGTAATCTTTATCGCCTTACCAAAATGTCGCCAAACTACCATATTCCAAAGATTAGCCATTAATTCTTCTATGTATTGAATTTTGTGAGGCGCATTTCTGCAGAAGGTTACAATTCCGATACAGTAAACTTCAGTTGTATGGTTCATTTTCAGAAAACATTAGGAAAATGTAATAAAAACTACTCTTACGTTTATCAGTTCTTTAAAGAATGTTAACCATTTCTTATTTTGTGAGAAATTTAAGCACATTTTTATTCTTTTGGTTATTTTTTTATTACCGATGAAACCAAGTGGTGTCAAATACAGAATTTTATAAAAAGTTAGACCTTTCTTCATAATTAAGTATTTTATTTATGGTGGGAATATGTTTCGGGGCATTATATTGTGATGCAAGTTGCGTATTTTATGCTAGCAAGCGATTTTAACGTTTTTAAATTCCTGCTATTAGCTTACACTCTCCCGATATATTGTTCAAATTTTCAATCGTTAATAAAATACTTTTTATTCGTCCACTCAAGTTCAAATACATTTTTTTAAAACTTGTAGTGGATGACACTTGATGTTAATACAGTTTTTTTTCGCATATTAAAGTCAATTCCTACTTATTGATTCCTGTTTATCGGAACTAAAAATAGGCTGTTTTTATTAAATAAATATGTTATAAGACTTACAAATAATGACCCTTTATTAGGAATGCTCACGCGCTGTAAAAATTAATTTTAAATAATAAACATGACTGTGATCAATGGGAATGTAATATTTAACAAGAATAAGTGGCAACAGTAAGTACATTATTTATTAATGCACATTAAGTTCAAATTTTTGCCATTATGGACAAAAAGTTTTTAATAAATTTTCAAACTGCTAAAAGGAATTTTAATTTAACAACAGAATTTAAACAATATTTTACTTTTCTATGTCGAAGACAAACTAAAATTTTTTCTAATATTCTTCTACCAAATCTACGTCAAAATAAGCATAGTTCAAGTAAGTTTAAGAATGTCTACTATTTTAAATTTTCTTCAATATTTGCAAATAATTGCCTATTTCAGCATTTATAAAATATCTCTAGAATTTTACTTGTATTCATGATTTTGTATCACACTTTAGTTAAAAATGTATTTACATGATCACTATTTTATGTTTAAACAATTCTCCGAATGCAGGAAGATGTATTAAAATAAGCAGAAAGCGGCCTTTCATTAGTATAGAATTTGAATAATGGGTGCTACTTTGGTAGACGGTTGCACGGATTTTTGGAGATTTACGTTGGCGCAATTGTTGGCGCGATTTCTACAAACGTCAGCCATCTTGAAAAACGCTGTTTTTACGCATAGTAAAGTATTCGAAACTTTAAAAAAAAATAAATATCGTTAGAAATAATGGATTAATTTTTTTTTTTTTTTTTTTTTTTTTTTTTTTTTGAAAATGTCGTTTTTAAAGATGGCAGGCAAGTGCAAATAAATACATTTACTATGAGTATAAAATACAAAAGTAAGGTTATTATTACTTTCATATAGCAAAGAAGAGAATAAAAACACCGCTATAAAAACATTGTGCCAACGTTTAATTAGATTAAAATATTACTGAAATTGAATATCGAAATAAAATACATCATCCAACATTTAAAAGAATTAGAATATTATTAAATTTAAATACTTTAAAATACGTTATATAGAATATATATATATATATATATATTATAAAAAAAATATATATATATTATATAGAATAAATACGTTTACTACGAGTATAAAATACTAAAGAAAGGTTAAATTATTACTTTCATATAGCATAGAAATAGAATAAAAATACCACTATAAAAACATTGCGCCAACGTTTAATTGGATTAAAATATTACGTAAATTGAATATCAAATTAAAAACCATCATACCAACGTTTAAAAGAATTAAAATATTACTTAAATTAAATACTTTAAAATAAAAGTAAATAAGAACGCTTCGTACACTAGAGCTAAAATGACAGCAATTAGTTTATTGTTGGTAAAAAAGGAGGAATGTCTAATAATTTTCTTACCGTTACAGCGGTTATTTCTTCCAACATGACCACAATATCATATACGGCCGTCTCAGAATCGGCTGTTCTAACGGTCTTCATCTGTGATCTACATTTTCGCACTTCATTGAAGAAACAATTAGCGACGTTGCCTTCAAAAATTTAAAATAAATTTCCTCTGACCCTTGTAAGAATTTATAAATAAATCTTTGATTAGGAAAGCCAGGCTGGCGAAAATAAGGTCTCAAAGGACAATTTTTTGATTCCGAAACCAAAAATTCTTGGTACTTATCAAAAACAACATTCATCTTTGAAGGAATTCGAAGATATGAATTAAATTTTAAAATGGCGCGGTAATGCACAAATTTTCAGCAACCTATCAGGGAGCTGATTACAGCTCATTAATGCACAAATATTCTGAAACCAATCAGAGAGCTGATTACATCACGCCTAGAATTAAAATTATTTAAATAATCATACATAATAAAATCATTTTAAAAAAGAAATGCAAAATTAAATTGTATTTTAAATCTAACAGCCATAAATAATGTTTAAAACATTAGATTAAATTTATAGATATTAAAACCAATTACTTTTAAAGTAAGGTGACGTCACTAATTACATCATCCACAGCATAAAATTTCATAAAATATGATAAAGAATAAAATTTTTATTTCAAATAAAAATGCAAAATTAAATTGATTTTTAATATTTAGAAGCCATAAATAATATTTAAAACACGGAATTTATGCATAATAACACGCATTATTTTTTAAATAAAATGTCAACAAAGTATCGGTTACCATAAATAACTTATCCAGCAATGGGTTTACCATAAGTCGTATTACTCGCCAAAAGAAAAACTGCCAAGAACTCGCCAAAATCCGTGCAACCGTCTACCAAAGTAGCACCGAATAATGTTTTATCTATTTCGAAAATGATCAGACATAAGTCCTTTTGGTACTTTTCCATTTCGCCGGCGCAAATCTCGCCAAGCAGACTTTATTGGCGACAACATACAGTATACACATAAAAAATATTTTAAAAAATGTTAGTTTTAAGAATTCTTTTTTTAAAGACATAAACATTTTAATATCGCTTAAAATTTTATAAAAAACGATAAATAAAGACAATAAATTTGTAAAAAGACATTAATTTAAGAATTTACTACGCTTTCATGGTTCAGCATCCTGATTCGCCGGTTCATATCACGTGACCCCAAGCGATCTCATCTCACGTAAACTACTCTCTACAAAAATCTAATGCTCTCAGTAATTATCTACATTAATTTCAAGTTAAATCTTAATTTGGAACACAAGTTTAAATGCAAGAAATATTTCAATTCGTACGAATAGCTTACTCAGAAATTATGTAAAACTGCAGTACTTTACTTCGCTAATGCATTCTCATTAGAATTGATGAATTGAACTCTCGACTTTACCTTTTCTATATTTTCGGCTTCGGGTAAGCGCTGTGATTGCATCCTAATTGACTTAATTACCGAAAATGGCCTTGGACATAAAACTGAACTATCTGATAAAAATTCTATGTAATTATATGTCAGTATTGAAAGAAACAATCAATCTGATAAGAAAAAGCTGCGACTTGTTTTGAAAATGAGGCGTAAAAGGTTACCAGCGAGAATATTCCGTTTGGCATCGGTTGCACCATTATTAGCCACTTTATCGCTTGCGCCGGCAAAACGGAAAAGTACCGTCCTTTTTATCAAAATAGAAAATGTTTTTGAAATTGGGAGCAGCCATAACTATGTTTCTAGTGAAATTAATAGATGGAGCAAAGAGAAAACGACGTACCGTCATTTATCAAGGAAACAAGTATCGAAAAATCAGATGAAATGCTAATTAAGTTCAGATATTAAAATTTTGAAAGCAATAGCGATCATGTTTCACTAAAAGCTTGTTGTTGTTGAGGCTAATGTCACTTGTTTGAACTAATCAGAACAAGCCCAACGAATTTTAACGTGGAAAAAAGTATAGGATTCCATCTATCGTTGCCAAGAGCCTTGGACATCATACAGGTGACAGGCCGACTTTGTTCAGTTCCGACTAACTCGGACTGTCACCTGCATGGTATTTAAGGCTCTTGCCAACGGCAGTCGGAGAGCTATTTGAAGGAGAGCACCCCCTATGACGTGCCCTTGAGGACCCAGTTTTGAAGGAGAGCAACTTGGAGAACGTTTCTGAGAATCTCCCACACATCTTCACTTACCCAAAATCTCTCTAGAGGACTTTCGTCTCACCATTTAGTTTGAGTTCCCTATGTCGCACAGACATTATACACTTACGATTTTTCATGCCTTCTGCGGGATTTGAACTTGGGCCCTTTGGTACGACAGTCAGCTTCCCTAACCACTTTCCCGTCATTGCAGCTCATTATAACTTACCTAAACAAATAGCTGTATGTTCATTGTTCCTTTGCTCCACCTACTGATTTCGTTATAAATATAGTTACTGCTCTTCCCACATTTGTAAAAAATTTTTACAGAATTTCAGTTCAAAATCTACACAGCTGTAATGCTGCTTTTCTGTGTAACTTGAAATTCTTTATTTATGTATTTTTCTTCCAAATCGAATATCTTGAAAAGTTTATCCTACCTGGCGCACATTTGTTGATGCATATAGAAAAAGATTTCGCCTTTTCGATCTTTGATCCTGCCGATCACTTCCGACCTCCAGGTTGCGGGATACACAAGATGCCAGTGCCAATGATGTGCGTTGATGCCGATGTCCTCTCTGTAGTAAGCAAGGTTGTACTCTGGGTCCATGATATTGCCAGTCTTCTCAATATTGATAATGACCTCCTGTGAAATATTTTTTGTTTAGGTTATATTTTTCACTATTTCATCTGTTTCTTTTGAAAACCACTTAGTAGTATTACTTTTTGGTAAAATCCTAGTATACGGCACAGTCTTAGCGCGATTTTGAAAATTGTCGCCAACACCAAAATGGCTCGTTTACTGCTCATCATAAATACCGCGTTTAGTGCTCATCACAATGTCGCCAAAGTCGCCAAAACCCGCGTGTACCGTACACTAGAATCAAACCTCACTTTTAAGTGCCTGTTTGGTGTGCCTTTTTAAGTGTCAGTGTCACGACCTTTTAAGTGCCCAAAGTAGGGTACGCGAAGTGATGCTTGGAGGTGTACGCCAAAGTTGGCTCATGATCACTCCCGAGTAATTGGTTGAGTATTACGTAAGTGCAGGGTTCTCTCACTGGTCGCTGGGTCTGGTTTCAGTTGCGTCTGGGGAGCTCTGCGTAACTGCACCGGTTTTAACCCTCTGACCGGCCAGGGTTTTCGCCAAGAAAGCATAAATTTCCCAAAACTACTACGAGAACAAATTTTTTTCTTGATTTTAATGTAAAAACTCTGCTGGTATTTTATACCTGGATTTGTGTACTTTTAATATATCGCCTTCATTTTTTGACATATTTTAATATGCACGTATATATACGTTCTTACAGATATCACAAAAAAATATTCTAGGCCATATATATACGGCCTTGCCGGTTAGAGGGTTTTAAAGCGCATGCATATTATATTATGTTATATTATACTATATTATATTATATTATATGTGGCACAACTTATAATTACTTTTATCTTAAGGGTACACGATAAAAAAAAATTTGAATATCGCTGGTCTAGATTTCAGAATTTAGCTGTCAAAAGTAATTCTGAACAATGAAATAGCTAACCATTTTATTCTCGTTTAAAGAAAGTTGCAACTTATTTGCTTTTCTAGCTAAGCATTTATCATATTTTTACACAGTTATCTTAAAGTTCATTACTCTGCGTATTTGGATTAAGTCACAAATTAGTCTCTGAACCTCTTCGACCAAAACGGTTTTCTTCAAATGCTTCACATATACGCAGGAATCAATTTACAGAATTGAAGTCTCAGGGGAAAATATCTTTTAGAGGCAATTAAAAATTCGTAGTTTAATTTCTTTTTCATTGTCACATATCAATGATTAGGATTACTTAAATATTTCATTAATTAACCTAATAATTCGATATCTTTTCATTTAAAGCTCATGAAGCAAAACATTTTGACCTTTTTGTTCTTTTGCCCCATAGTTTCAATTTATTAAGCTTATATATTTTTAACTATGGTCTTATTTTTTCTAGAAAGTTAGGTTAGGTTAATTGCTTAAAGAAAAAACACATAAAGGCTAGCTACCAATCCTTTTTGTTTTATTATTTTTCATTGTTTATTTTATTTTATTTACTTGTTTACTTGTTATTATTATGTCTAAAACGAGCTCGAAAAAAGAAAAATCTTAGAAATTTTAAAATAATAAATAAATAACTTAAAAAAAACCTGAGATTGGAAAAAGTACATTACAACTAATATATACGATTAATTATTGTTATTACAACTAATATATGACGAGTTATTCTCGTCTTGCTTTCGAAATTCTACGCTGTTTTCCAGAGAGAGGAATATGTTATAGTTTCTGTGCATTAACCCTTTGACTGAAGCCCGGGGTTTCGCTAAGAAAGTACAAATTTCTCAAAACTATCATAAGAAAAATTACTTTCTTGGTTGGATTTTAATGGCAAAATTTCTCTTGTACCTTATATTTGGATATAATGCCTTAATTTCTTATTGAATCAGTATACCCGAGTATAAAGTACAAGATAAATTTTAAGATAGACGTATATATACGTTCTTACAGATATCACAAAAAACATTCTAAGCCGTATATATACGGCCTTTCTGGTCAGAGGGTTGAAGACTTGAAAATATAGATATTAAATTAGGAATCAAATTTCCACATATGTCAAAACGTATATCCACTCAAATGAAATCATACTTACATCTTCAGGCGCATGCAGCTTGGTCTCCTTGTAAGCTTTGTACAGAGTTTCTACCGGAACGAATTTGTCCGGAAATATCTCTTGTACTGGTGGAAGGCTCACTCCACGGCAGTCTTTTCTGTGCAGCAGGGCTACAGATACTGCATAAGCATATAATCCTTCATTTACGTAATCTCTGCACTGATGACATAAATCTAAGAATTCTTCGAATGTCGGTGCAGCTGAAAAAGAAAATTTGCTGCTTTATCTTCCGCCCATAACAAGACGTTCAAAAAGCACTTTCTGTTTAACTGATTAACTGGTAACGTTTAAATGGTTGCGGAATATACTTCTGTTAAAGTTATTGGAAAAGGCCTGTCACATGCATGAAACTGGAAGAAGTTGAATTTAGCTGTTGCAAGCTGAGTTCATCATATTCTTTATAGCAGTGATGTATCAAGTCACTTCATGCAGAGAAGCGTAGCTTGTGTTGTAAATGCAAATGAGATTTAAAACTCAATGTTGCTGCTTGTGCAAAGAATTTTGAGCGTCTTCGATCAGGAAAACAGATTCCCTGTCACGCCATAACTATTTTATTTGTCAGATTTCTTCCCCTCTAGTTCCTGTGTTTTTTCTTTCGTAATAGTTCTACAAAATGAATGCTTTCCAGTGCTTCTAACTATCCAAAAAGAAATGTCGACTAATCACCAAAAGATACCGAACAGGGTGTTTTACCTGTACATCCATAAATCTCCTGAGTTATGCAGAACATGTTTGTATTCCCAAAGGGATTATTTAGAAAGTAATTAGGTGAAAATATTTTGCATTTCAAATAGTGTATTTCAGCTAACGTTGTGAATACGTTTTGAAACCTAAATTCTTGAAATCACAGAGCACAGTCAAACGCTTACGTTTCATGGTGAAAGAATATTTTTATCATTCTTAATCATTACTTGCACTCGGATAAATCTAAGAAAAGATTTAGAACATGAACTAGTTTTGTACTGATAATCCATGTACTGGAGACAATTCATTTTTTGAAACATTAAATTCTTTTTTGCTTTTACGTAAATTAATATTATCTGCTAGTAGATGGCGACACCATTCACTGGGGATTAAGGCTTAATTTCTTTCTCCAAATGTCTTAATTTTCCTACCTCCTTCACACTAAAATTTCAGACCTAGCTGGCAGAAACTTTTTTTATTTCGAATTATGTAAAATATTATACTAAATTCTTGAAGTGAAATTTATAATCATTTTTTTTTTTTTTTTTTTTTTTTTTTTTTTTTTTCGGATTTCTTCAGCAGCGAGCATAAAAATTTTCCATTCGTCAGTAAATTTACTGTCGCCATCTATCGGGAAAAAAATGAGTGTTAAATTCTGAGATTAGTTAACAACGTCTTCCTTATACATACGAACCAAGCTACTTTGGGTAGAGTCCATTCAGATAGTAAAACTCAAATATTATTTTAGTTACTGTGTACAGTACTACGTAATTTGTTTTGAAAAGTAAAAATTGAGCAAATAAGGAAATTTGAACTTACACCATTATATATATATTCAACCATCTTTATTAATACTTCCTATAACGTCTTAGATCATTTTAATTTATTTAAATTACAGTTAAAAATCTGTTCGCTTCCTTTTAATAATAGATCTGTCAATACAAACATGTTTTCTACTTTCATATATTCATTTGTGAATAAAAACAACTATTTAAGAATATAAATCTGCTAGGCACGAAAATCGAAGGAAAATATTCGTATATGGAACGTATTTCTATTTAATAGAAAATATAACACTGATTTTTGTTGTTTGACTTCTGAATTAGTATTTGTTCGACGTGTTGTGTCTTAATATTTCTATTTGCTCTACTGAGATGAGCCTTCATTGAGTATAAATATTGATATTGTCGAAGATGATACTAAACTAAAATTTTTGCAATCAATTCCAGAAAATAATTTACATAGGTAATTTCTACTTGGATTAAAATATAAACTCTGCCCTTTTTGATATTAACTTGCACAGATCTTCAGGAAATATATATAATTTTTTAAGAATAATTTCTCTATATAACATAATTAAATTTTATTTAATAATTGACTTAGCATAGGTAAGTTTTTAATTACTAAATATTTATGCGTTTAATTTCATACGGCTATTTTTAATTATGCAATTTTAACTAGCCCCATATAAATTTGTATCAAGTATGTTGAAACAGAATAGCGTTAATTAAAAATTTGAATTTCAATTTGTCTATCACTGAAACTGAACATTTGAACTTTAAATAAGCAGAAAAATCCACTGCTATCACTATCGTGCTTTAATTTCTACGAAATTATTAAAATGTTAATGCGATCATATGAGGCATTATCTGTTGTTTTAACTAAATAAAATAATAATAATAATATGCTCTACAGTAGAACCATTTTGTTTCTGTTTAGAATTAAAAGTTTTTATCCTTCTTTTTTCTAGAAGATCGGTATTTTATTTAGCAGTTTATAATAAGTTTTTTTTTTTTTTTAATTTTTATTTATCTCTTTACATTATTTTAAATTTCAATATAGTAATTTTTAATACCGAATTATTTTATTACTTATTTCATATATTTATTTCCCCTTCTTCCTGACCGTGATCCATAGGTCTCTGGCACTTCTAAGGTCAGATATTAAGCCCTGCCCATGCATGATATGGCATTAGAAAGCACGCAGTCACGAATCTAATACTTAAACATAATAGAAGAATGTGTGTACATACTGAGAAGAACTTCATACAGTTGAGTAGCTTCCTGCAAATGGTCTTCATGGAAGCACGAGAAAAGGACTCCTCTGCCCAGGATACCCAAGCCAGCGAGCCGTGGGTCTCGCTGCACCCGCATAACGAATTTATCCCTTGTAGAAAAAGACACATGCTGGAACAGCGGCAAAAGTCGCTTCTGTTTCTCCACAGCACTGGACATGGTCTCCAGCGGTGATCGGGACAGCTGATTCAATCCAAACATTGAGACTCACGGCTCCTCTAATGCACACGCGTATGTGACGGAAATCGCGAGTTTTTATATCGGCCGCGTAGAAATGCCTTTCGGAGAATTGTTATTCGAACATCTTATTTCCCGCTGTGATACACCAGATTCTTTCTACGGAAACGATATGCTGCGAAGATTTTACGAAAACGACGTTCTTTTAATAGATGCGGATGGGGTGTGGTCAGCGACAGTCTTCGACGAGCTGCTGATTTGGGAGATGTTTAAAGTTATCTCGTAAATAGATGATAAGTCATGCAGACTTTAAAATGTTATTAAAATCATTACCACATCTAGTTTTTATTCTTTTTAATCCAAAGGGATTTGAATCCCGAAGGACTATTAGTTTCGTTTTGGCATTTTGCGTCGGACTCATAAATGTCGGTTCACTTTTCAAACTGTTGCCACAAAATGTTAGAGTCCTGCATTATATTTGAAGAAATTAAATAATGAAAAATCTGCATAAATGTATGTATATTTCTCGTATTGTGATAAAACAACGGTACATAGAGTCATCGAATTTTGAATAACGTAATCCTCCAACGAATATGAGCATGTGGAAGACCAAATTTGAAATTTGTTTTATGATCGATTTCCTATTTTTTAAAACTTTGACGAATTTTTGATTAACAAACTCAAGGATTTCAAAGCGAGCAATGGCAACGTTGTGCAGAAAAAACATTTTTATCACCAGCGCGTGAGTCTCTGTATCGGAAATTCTAAAGAAATGCTCGTTTTAAAACTATTTTGCGATATTGCTGTTGCACTGGATCTTATGGTTTAAGTGCGAGGAACATGATATTTAATAAAGAAAGGTAACACACAAAAAGTTAAAAAACGCCCCTTTGGACGTAATTTAAAATCTGAAACATTTCAGATTTTTTTTTTTTTTTTTTTTAATCCGAATGGGCCTTGCCCCAGAAGGACTATAGTTTTCGTTTTGCGAAATCACTCTGAATGTCCGTTTCGTAATTTAAAATCTGAAACATTTCAGATTTTTTTTTTTTTTTTTTTTTTTTTAATCCGAATGGGCCTTGTCCCAGAAGGACTATAGTTTTCGTTTTGCGAAATCACTCTGAATGTCCGTTTCATTTTTCAAACTGTTGCCACCCAATATGATCAACCTTTATTATATTTGAAGAAATTAAATAATGAAGAATCTGCATAAATGTATGCGTATTTCTCGCACTGTGATAAACAACGGTATACCTAAAGCCATCCAATTTTGTATGACGTAATCTTACTGCGAATATGGGTACCTGGAAGCCCAAATTTGAAATTTGTTTTATTATCAATTTCATGTTTTGTAAAACTTTAACAAATTTTTGATTAACAAACTCATGGATTTGAAAGCGAGCCATGGCAACGTTGTACAGAAAAAAAAACATTTTTTATCTCCAGCGCGGAAATTCTAAAGATATGCTCAATTTAAAATTATTTTTGGATATTGCTTTTGAACTGAATTTTAAGGTTTATATGCGAAGAACGTGATATTTAATAAGTAAAGGTAACACAAATGTTAAAAAAGTCCCTTTGGATGTAATTTAAAATCTGAAACATTTCAGTTTTTTTATTATTATTATTATTATTTATGTAAATTTTCTTAATAAATAAATTATAACTATTATTGACTATTATTTCACTCTGAATTTTAAAAAGCAAAACCTAAAAATAGTCATAAAAGTTTTAATTACGACATTATTTCAGTTTCACATGATCTTCACGTCTGATTTGGTTCATCAAAACTTCTAATATTTATTACGAATATTTTCCAGAAGTATATCAAAAATACCTTTTTCTTTTGTTGTTAATTCTACTATCACAAATCTTCGACCATAAATGTCGTAAACAGAGCATTGGTTTTCCATGTGATTGGGTAATGCAATTAAATAAGTAAGAAACACTGTAAAATTTTACTAACTGTTTATGAATATTCATACCACAGCAGATTTTAAAACTCGTAGTATTGTTTTACATAAATAAGAAAAATGTCCCGTTTAAATTTTTTTCTACTTAAAGGAAAGTAACCGTAATTTTTATTTATAATGCCTCATTTTAACAAGTTAATAATTTTCTTTAAAAAAATTATATGTTTAGTTTACTTTATAGGGTTTATATTTATTTTAACTAACATTTATTTTAAGTTTAAGCTATCTTTCCTGCCAAGCCTTTACTTTCCCCTAGAATTGCCAATGCCAGAGTATGTAAATTATAGTAGAACGCGCAGTGTATTCAAATTTTAGCAGAAGTAAATTGAGTTTAAATAGAAGGGAAACGAGATTGTAAGTGTGCTTCTTGAATCACGAGCGTGAAGGTTGCTAGGTAGAAATTTAAGAACCGCGCGTTTCGGCCTGTGTGCCTATCTCGGCAGTTCGTTGAATCTTTCAAATTCTTAATCAGAAAGTTTGCTGAATCTCAGCTGTACCTTAGAACGCGGTTAAGTTAGTTACGATTATAGAGCCTCGTAGGTAGTGACTTCGTTATTTATTCATCCTGTCATTTATTTTTAGTTGCATTTTTGTTTATTTTGTTCAACCGCCGGATCGGCGTAGTTTCTGAGCGTCAAGTGAACGCAACTGTGATTTCTAAAGTGAAATAAAAAGGGATTTAAACCCTTCTTACGAGTTTGTGTAATTTCCAGTTCATAGCAGTCACTACTATTGTCGCTGACAAGTTGGGGCCTCCCAACATCATAACTTGAAAATAAAGAATCTGTTTTATCACCAAAATTCATGAAAAGCTCTGTAACTATAGTTAAGCTAATCCCAACCTTATATTTAAAATTCACAGAAAAATGTTATGAATTTGAAGAAGTCTAATGCGGAGTTATGCCAGGATTGTGTTCTATAAAATTGGTGTCCACCTAAAATTGTATTTTGTCTCATTTTAGATTTTAAGTTAGCGTTAAAATTCCAAATTTCAATAAAACTAACTTAACCTGAAGTTGAAATTTGACTAAATTCTGAATTTACATTATTCTTTCCTATCCGTTATTTCAGTAGATTTAAGCATTCTTTTGTAAGACACTTATATCAAGAATTTTGTCCTGGTTTTTATTCACGGAGCTGACGTCAGATTAGATTACAATCAGAACTTAAAAGCATATAATAGATTAATATTCTTGTTTCGAAAGATAAGCTTAGAATTCATTTTTCTTTTTTCCTCAGATATAGTTCCAGAAAAACAGGATGCTATAAAACGTATTGCTCTTAATAAGTGTTATAAATTCGTTTTAACTTATTCATAACATTATAGGCTTTCCAACTTATATAAAAACATTCATATGATAATACACTAACAATCGTTTTTCACTGGGGAAAATGTTTAGCTTTTCTAATAATTGAGTTTGTCTCTGTATATTAAATTAAAATAAGGGCATTTAATGTTGTTTACTTTATCAATTTAGATCTTTATTTTCGCTATAATTATGATTAATAAACTATAGAAAGATTTCGAAACATAGAAGTATCTATTCACAGAAAATGAGAACTAAGTTGGCACTTGGTGTAAGAATTCCTCCATATCATGCTTCAACGAGATGGATGTTTAGAAGATAACTATGATGTGACATTTATTTTAAGTTCAATGACATAATACTAACTTTTAAACGAAAATATTCAAATTTAATATATTTTCCTTAAAATATATTAAATTTGCTTAAAATATTAGATGAATATTCCTTAAAATATTAGATGAATATTCCTTAAAATATTAGATGCAAGAGATGCACGGTACATTTAATAATTATCGAAATTATCTTCCTTTTTACTTCCTTGAACGAAGTAAAAAATAAGTATTGTAATCGCGAAAAGTTTCAGGCAGCATATTTCAACGAAAATATCCATTTTGACCGCTATCGAATGCAATTTAACGATGTTTTGCATGATATCTGTACGTAAGAACATAATAAAAAACTCGTTTCCTCAAAAAAAATTATAAACCTGCTTTAAAATGAATTCTGAAGAGAATTGTTTGTGGCGTCTGTACGAACGTATGTACGTACGTATCTCGCATAACTCAAAAACGAGTAGCCTCAGAACGTTGAAATTTTGCATATAGGACTACTATAACATGTAGATGTGCATCTCGTATTTTGGTTGCAATCGGCCGCACCAAACGTATATAAATACGTTTACATATATACACTCTGTTACCCGGCTCAGTGATCTCAGTCTCTACATTTATATGTTTGTAAATTGTACATTTTTTGCTTTAAAAATTATTGAATTATGTTGTTCTTATCTTCCGGTTAAGGTTTTTATGCCTTTAGTAAATCTGTATGCAATATTTTTAGAATTATCAACAATTTTAAAGTTGTTTAAGTGCCGCTAAGCCTTTATTTTCATGGCGGCCACTGATTGTTTACATTTGAAACAGCAAACTAGTGGATTTGTTGCCAATCTAGAGAAACTTAGCTTCGCAACAACAAAGATAACGCCTTCATTTATTATTGCCAATTAAATCAGGCTTAATCCTTTCTGGAATTTTTTCGAGGAAACGAGTGCTTAAGATTTACTTCGTAATTTTTAATATAGATATTTTGAGTTTTTATGTATTTTTGCCTTCTCGCGAAGTGAGAACTGAATTAATTGAATGAGAAATACTCAATCGTCTGTGAAAAACTGTTTCTTTTTTGTTTTGTTTGCTTAATTTCTTTTACACATCCTTCTAGCTTTATTATAGTATTTGAATAGAACATGTGACAACGATTAGATAATTCTATTCTTTAAATGATATAAATTTTGTGCATTATGAGTTATAATATGAACGAAATATAATACTGTTAAGTGAACCTAGCGCCAGAGTGTCGCTATGGTAAACAAATAGAGTGAATTTTAAAGAATGCATTTATTCTATTGTGGTTTATGCGCTGTCGGCGAAGTAGATTTAATTCAATCCAATACGTTTAAATGAAATGCAAGAAAAAATGCGTATAATTTAATATTCCGTACAAGGAAGTCATGTGGTGTACACATCAGATTTTTTACTTCCTTATCCGAAGTAAAGGAAGTATTATAATGGCGAAAACATTCTGTGTGTTCTCGAATCCATTTGGGCGACTTTTTTTTGCGTGAGTTTTATATGTACGGGCAAAATAAAGTACCCTTTTTACCACAACAGATTGCAAAATGGATTCAAACGGGATTTTTGTTTCTTAACATCTGTACATACGTACGTACGTATATACAATATGTATTAAATTAACTTCAGTTATATCCCCCCCCAACAACAATGTCTGTTACATTCTGATCGTTAACCGACATTAAATTACGTGCTGCCGTACCAGGCGGAAAGACCGTCGGCACATCCTTGTAGTGTGATGCGAACTAAAACCTCCCAAAAGTTTGTACACGCATGATGCACAAAATTCACGGACTGTCCATTTACATTTATATAAAATTTTATGAACAAAAAAAGCGTATAAAGCAGATATAGGAATTATGAGACCACTCCAGTTCAGCATGGATTACATAATACAAATAGAGGGAAAATTAGTAATTTGCATTGTAGAGTCATTAGGTTAATTGGAAGCAGAAAAGATGAAAAATATGCAACCGCCTTCGCCGGGAATCGAACCACGGACCTCTGGAATACCGGCCCAGCGTGCTACCGTTACACCACGAAGGCACGCTAGGGAAGGGGGAGAAATACCTTATATACTCCCTTTAAAGGGCGACTAGGGTTTTAGGGGATCTAGTCGCCAAATCCTGGGTGCCGAGAATCATCATCCACAACCCTTTTAGTTCGGGCGCCACTTGTTGAGACATTGTTTTTTTTTTTTTTTTTTTTTTTTTTTTTTTTTTTTTTTTGAAAGCAGACAAGATGAAAAATTAACAACGCCTTCGCCGGGAATCGAACCACGGACCTCTGGAATACCGGCCCAGCGTGCAGCCGTTACACCACGAAGGCAAGCTAGGGAAGTGGGCGAAATACCTTATAATATAATCACCTAAATTTCGTATAAATTTAAAAATATTCCCTGACATTCATGTATCAAAATAGGATCGAGTTCAGTCATAGGGTACACAGGGAGCCGCTCAACGACTCTCAAAGAAAGGTAGATAAATAATTTGCTCTCACGAACCATAGCTAAAAGAAGCTAAATTTCGTTTTGAATTATTAATATTTTTAATTCATACAGCCAGCCACTAGAGCCTAGGACGCCAAAAATATTGAAACAGAGCTTATATTAAAATGTTGTAGTAAATGCTCTATTTGAATTATCTCTGTTTTTAGCCTCAGAATCATGCAGCAAAAGAATTATGTAGCAGAAGATCAGTGAGCGTAATCCTTTAAGGCCAACGGAGATTTTTAGCACAAAGCGCGTTATCCCAGAAGGGCTAATTTTGATTTGGCATTTTGCGTTGATTCACTATAAACGTCGGTTTACTTTTCAAATTGTTGCCACCAAATATTATCACCCTGTGTTTTATTTAAAGAAATTAAATAGTGAAGAATCTGCATAAATGTATGTATGTATGTTTCTCGCATTGTGATAAATAACGGTACCTAGAGCTATCCAATTTTGAATAACATAATCCTCCACCGATTGTGGGAATCTGGAAGCCCTAATTCGGAATTTGAAATTTGTTTTATTATCGACTTCATATTTTGTAACGAATTTTTTATTAACAAACTTAACGACTTCAAAGCCAGCAGTGGCAACACTGTACAGAAAAGAAAACCTTTTTACCTCCAGCGCGCGAGGCTGTGTATCGGAAATTCTAAAGATATGCTCACATTAAAATTACTATGCGATATTGCTGTTGAACTGAATTTTATGGTTTAAAGACGAAGAACATGATATTTAATAAATAAAGGTAACCCACAAACCGTTAAAAAAAAAAACACCTCTTTGGGCGTAATGTAAAATCAGACAGCTTTCAGATTTTTAGTCTAAGGGAGCAATTTGCTCAGAAGGATTATTAATTTCGTTTTCGCATTTTTCGTCGACTCACTTTCTGCGTTGATTCACTTTTCAAAATGTTACCACCAAGTATTAGAGCCCTATATTATACTTAAAGAAATTAAATAACAAAGAATCTGCATAAATGTATGTATTTTTATCGCACTGTTATAAAACAACGGTACCTAGAGCCATCAACTTTTGAATAACATATGTTTCCACCCGAATATGGGAATCTTGGAAGTCCAAGTTTGGGAATTTCTTTTATTATCTATTTCATATTTTGTAACAATTTAACGAATTTTTTATTAACAAACTCAACAATTTCAAAGTGAGCAATGGCAATACCATACAGGAACAACAACAAAAAAAAAAAAAAAAAAAAAGTATCTTTATCTCCAAGACTGCGCATCGGAAATTCTAAAGATATGCTCATTGTAAAGTTATTTTGGGATATTACTGTTGAATTGAGTTTTATGGTTTAAGTGCTAAGAGCATGATATTTAATAAATAAAGGTATACAAAATGTTAAAAAAATGCCCCTTTGAGCGTAATGTATATAAATCTAAAAGCTTCCAGAGTTTCTATGTTTATTTTATTTAGTCCAAAGGGGCAATTTGCCCAGAAGGACTATTAATTTTGTTTATGCATTTTTCGTTGATTCACTACAAGCTTTGTTTCACTTTTCAAATTGTTGCCACCAAATATTATCACCCAGCTTTAAAGAAATTAAATAATGAAGGATCTGCATAAATGTATGTATGTTTCTGGCATTGTGATAAAACAACGGTACCTACAGCCATCAAATTTTAAACAACGTAATCGTCCTGCGAATACGGGCATCTGGAAGCCCAAATTTGAAATTTGGAATATGTTTTATTATCGATTTCATATTTGTAAAACTTTAACGAATTTGTTATTAGCAAACTCAAGGATTTCAAAGCGAGCAATGGCAACGTTTTAAAATTATTTTGCAACATTGCTGATGAACTGAATTTTATGGTTTAAGTGCAAAGAACATGATATTTAATAAATAAAGGTAACACACAAAACGTTAAAAAAACGCCCCTTTGGACGTAATTTAAAATTTGAAACAGATTTGATACAGTGGATTTGATTTGATTGTTTGTATATTCTTGAATTAATTAATAAATTTTTGCTGAAAAATTAAGAAGGAAACTCAAGCATTCAAAAACGAAAAGTGAGTTAAAAACTAATGTTACTTATAATAGTTGGAAAATTTTATATTTTGATAACAATTAAGCAACTTTTAAGCAATTTTAACAGAAGTAACCCGCATACAGTTACTCATCTTCCTTTTTCTAATCGTTGCTTTTATGGGCCCACCAGCGGCCGAGCGGTAAAGTCGCTGAACACTGGTAGTTCGATCCGAGGTTCGAATCCCGCGAACGGGCTGGCTGCATGGGCGTTTTCGTGATGTTTCCCCATGTGTAACGTGTATATGAGCCAGTTTCCCTTAGAAAGTCCTCCACGAAGGCATTTCTTCCGTTAGGCAGATAGCCCTACTGTGCTTTGCCATAATTAAATAAACCAAACCAAACTTTGCTTTTATGTTTAAATGTTTGGAAAGTCTTCATATCAGTTCTGAAATAGTCTTCCTGCTTTTCAGTTGCCTTTCGTGTGCTATTGTAACTCCAATTTCAAAGGGTTTTAAGGGTTTCACTGGAGCGTCTACTCTTATAATGAGAGAAGAATCTGTACTTGATATAGGAAACGTAGGAGACCAAATTTCTTTCAGTTCACTTAATTCTAGTAATTTCTTCCGTTATTTGCATATATATATTTTTTTTTTCTTCTGCACATTTCATGTAGCATTTTCTGCTCCGTTTATTCGCTGTTCCATACAGTGGATACTTTCCACTAGAATATCATTTCATTTTATTCGTAAATTACATCATGCAGTGCTTTAATTTCAATTGCGTAAATAGAATCAAAGTTTTAAGCAAAATGACCAAATATATCTTACATATTTATCTAATTACAAAACAATTCTTTCGAAAACAAAATATAAAATACCATCTTAATTTTAAATTTTTTGTATTATCTGTTTAAAAGTAAACATTTTGATTTAAATTTTTCACTAAACTATTTTGTTTTTTTCACTTCCGTTTTCAGTTCTTTTAATAAAACAGAATTCTCTTTATTTAAGGATATTCTACTTAGAATTTACTTTGTTTTTTGCTTGCTTTGGGGAAGGGCCAGAATTTTCGGATGAACTATTATAGTTAAAATACATTGAAACGGTTCATCGGCTAATTCTGGAGACACAAAAGCAAGGATTTTTGTTGAAGGGCGATTTCAATTGATTTCAACTTTCCTCCTTCCCTGACGAAGTAGCACTGAAGATGGTTGAATTCCTCTTCTGTTTTTGTTCATGTTTATTTAAATATCATTAATTTTTTGAAATGGTGTTTTGTTTGTTTGAAATAGTTTTGATTTTAAAATTTTTAAATTCTTTGTTGCAATTATAAGATTATTTGAAATTGATTAATTATGAGTTTCAAAATTTCGGTCTTTGTAAAAAATTAGCTCTAAATTTCTTACTTTACATATTTATTTATATATATGTATTTTTTAATTTTAAAGTATATTTCTCAAAAATGCTTCGAAAAATTCTTGAAATTTTGAATTTAGAAAGAAACAAATGTACTAGATTAATTGATATTACTTAAAAATAGTATTATCACTGAAATCCCTTTGCATAAAATATCTCCTTACCCACATTACCTTGCTTAGAACTTCTCTTTACGACCCTCCCTTATCTCTCATTATCTTGCTTAGAACTTCTCCTTACGATCTCAATGGCAGATTGGGTAAACCCACTGAATATTATCCACTGCCCTGCGAATGGAATAGTTGAATGGGGGCTTTTGTGGGTTTTCCGTATAACCCGAATGAACCAGTTTCCCTTAATAATCTCCCATTCTCTCCTCCTTTACGCAGATAGCGTTCGCTGACTTTATGCTTAGCTGGCTAAACCAAGCCAAACCCTGAGATTTCTGCGTTTCTTATAACCATATACTGCTCTGTAAGAATTGTAAGAATTGGAGGCTCCCTTCAGCCCACCTGGACACGAGTGTCCCCATAGCTCAAAAGAAGGGGCCCCGTATCTCCACAAGCGAGGGCAGCCAGTAACCCAGCCACCCCCAAACAACAATCAACAATACTAAATCAAAAATAAGTAAGCACATCTAACACAAAATTACAGACCAACAAACAAACAAAAAAATCCATTAAACACAAATTAACAGCATAGAACACCACAGATATCTAAAACCCATTTAAATACAAAATTCAGTTTTAAGAGAAAATTCCTACCAGCGCCCTATTTTTATTGATAAACTTCATTAGAGCAATAGAATATGATTTAAAAACTTTAAAATTAATGACACTTACATTAAAATCAGTAAGGTACTTACGTATTAACGCAACCAGGCCAAAATTCGCATAAATCGCCAAATTTGGCAACCCTACTTACGGCAACCCTACGTGTTATACGTGTTATACGAAAGTTTATTTGTAAAAAGAAAAAATAACACTGGGAGTATACTACCACACCAATGGGTTTTCGGCGGAATTTGCCGAGAAAAGAAAGAAACTTTTTTGGTTACTGTACCTAACAGGTGCGCCGTTACTTTCATGGAAAAAATTTGCGAAAATATCAAGGAAGGAAGCATCATTTATTCGGATTGCTGGAAAGGATACAATACAAGTGAGTTTGAAAATGCTGGATTTCTGCATGGAACTGTTAATCACAAATATTTGTGGATCCTAACACGGGCGTTCACACACAACATGTAGAGCGCATGTGGAGGCTCAGCCAAATGGCGCAACAAAAAACAGAGAGGAACAGCCCGTCATCATCTTGACTCATACCTTATCGAATTTATATGGCGCCAAGCTCAAGCTGTTAATGGCGAAGACGGTTTTCAATCAGTGCTAAAAGCAATAGCCAAAAGATTTCCGCCGAAAAAATAATTCTGCAACTTATTCAAATTCGAAACCGGAAGGGTTTAATTGCTATTTTATATTTTAAAACAAAATAATATAAAAAACTCTATTAAAAATTATCTGTAATTAATAAATGTACATTTTCTTTCTATTCATACTTTTTTACTCAAACTTACAAATAGCGCCAACCTGGTAATACGTAATACGTAAGTACCATCAGTAATGTTAAAAATCTGTCTAATAGGGGCTGTTACATTACAATCAACCACAAAATGCCTAGCATCACCATCAACCTGACAACTATTACATAATTTATTTTCCTGCAGATTAAATCGGTTGAAATAGAACGAAAACCTACCATGTCCAGTTAAAACCTGATTAACATCAATATTGTTCATACATTTTAATTTATTTGTGATTTTAATGAGTTCCATAAATCCTTTGTTTTTAGGTGAAGAGATCCACTATATTTTCCATTTGTTAACGTAAAATTTTTTCATTCTTCGAATTGCAATTCTTTTCGAACCTGTTACTTCAATATCCATTGCACTTTTGAGGAACATTTGAGACCGCCTGCTTGGCCAGGCTGTCGGCCCTCTCATTACCCAATGTAGCTTAATATTTAAATATGAACTTACGTTTCTAAATTACTCTTATTTCGAGGATTAATGGAGTGAAATTATACATTTGGATAGATAATAGTGCTCTGTATAAGAACTTGGAAATATAACTATTTTCATCACTTCAAAGTGCAAAAGACGCCTACAAGAAATAACGGAAATTAATACAATGTATCCTGTACAATAATAATCATCTCATTTCCCTGATAAGCCTTTTTCTCAATATTTTTATATAGGAAACAAGACGTTTAGGTTCACATACTTAGACCAAAAAATCACATTCAAAATTTATTTAAGAGCTTTTCAAAAAAATGTATCATTATTCTAAGGCTATGAAATAAGAAAATCATTAAGAAATTAAAATTAATAACAAGAAATTTAACTGCATGAATGTAATATGAAAAAAATGACATTTTTAATTTTCTTATACTTCAAATCAACAAATTAAGTAAAAAATTTACGCACTTTATGAGTACAATTATATTTTACGTCTAGTGGTACACTTACGTATTACGTACCAATAAATGTATAATTACAGGTATAACTGCACAATTACACATAACTGTATAATTACACAATTACTCACTTTATACGTACAACACTTGAACATTTCAATCGAAATTTTAATTTGCTACAATATTAATTTGGAAAAAGATATGGCGGTTAAATCTCTTTGAAATTCCATCTCTCATTAATACTAATAATTCTATCTGCCATCCATACAAATAACCAAACATTGTTTCGTTCTTTTCTACGTTTCGAGACTTGAGTCTTAAATGACTGCCTCTTTTTCTCTGACACATGTTAGTCTCCCTTGAAATGTGTAAGAGTTTTCTGCTAAATTTGTATTTGAAGAAAATTTTAATTTCATATGATTTTAAATCATACGAAATTATTATTATTTATGTAGTAAGTACAAATTGTTCTCTCTTTCTCTCTCCCCCTCCAACCCCTCTTTTTCTCTTTCTTTTTTTTAACGCTTTAAATAAAGAAAAATATTTTCATTATTTCTTTTATGAACACTGTTTATAATGCATTAAAACATCTTATTATTTCAATAGTTAACGGCTGAAATTAAATACAACTATAGAAAAAAAAAAAATCCGAAAAGTTTAGGATTTTAAATTACGTCCAAAGGGGCGTTTTTTTAACGTTTTGTCGTTTTGTGTGTTACCTTTATTTATTAAATATCATGTTCTTTGCACTTAAACCATAAAATTCAGTTCAATAGCAATGTCGCAAAATAATTTTAAAATGAGCCTATCTTTAGAATTTCCGATACACAGTTCCGTGCGCTAGAGATAAAAAGAGTTCCTCCCCCCGTA
The DNA here is from genome assembly GCF_044657685.1 of Stegodyphus dumicola. Classification (NCBI taxonomy): domain Eukaryota; kingdom Metazoa; phylum Arthropoda; class Arachnida; order Araneae; family Eresidae; genus Stegodyphus; species Stegodyphus dumicola. The sequence continues at coordinate 252,304,386 of NC_140771.1, read as the reverse complement.
GAGTGTTGCCATCGCTTGCTTTTAAATCGTTAAGTTTGTTACTCGAAAATTCGTTAAAGTTTTACAAAATATGAAATCGATAATAAAACTAATTCCGAATTTCAAATTTGGTCTTCCACATGGCCATATCCGTAGGAGGATTACGTCATTGAAAATTCGATGGCTCTATGTACCGTTGTTTTATCACAATGCGAGAAATATACATACATTTGTGCAGACCTTTTTATCATTTAATTTCTTCAAATATAATGCAGGACACTAACATTTGGTGGCAACAGTTTGAAAAGTGAAACGGACATTTATAGGAGTCCGACGTAAAATGCCAAAACGAAAGTAATAGTCCTTCAGGGACAAAGCCCCTTTGGACTAAAAACAATGTTTGCGGCGAATTAATTCAATCATCATACAGCCTGTGAAATGTCGAATGTTGATATTCCCTGAAGCACTAAATCTTTAATTCATCATTCATGCAGCTTTGCAATTGTCAGTTCTCAACGATGGTGCATTTCGACTACACGATATATCATTGACTTAACTTTAAATTTCATAGTAATAAAGTTTGTGATTTAAATACTATTTACAGGAATCTTATTATACCATTATTTATTTTTTATATGAACTTCTAATGTAATTTATAATACATATAATTCACATAACTATTGACTAATCATTCACGTGTTTGTATGTAACTGATGATTTTTATAAACATTTATGTAATTATTATTAGTTCTAAACATTTAATGCTAATATGCTGCCCTAATGTCATTTTGATTAAAGGAGCCGAATCTGTAGCCTTTTGCCGAAGTTCAAATACGGTAGAAGGCACAGATGTTTGTAAGCCTGTAGTGCCTTTGCGGCATGGGGGTTCTTAAAATAACATGGGGCATGGGGGTATCAAGAAGCGAGCGGCATGGAAAAAGAGATGGGGTACCCATGAATCCGGCCCTCGGCACTGTCGCCATCGAAACTGTGACGAAGCTACTCATTTCGTCTTGTGGTGCACCCTGGCAACGTTTTTAGTGATGAGACAGCTAAATGACCGATGGATTTTGACCATTCCCGACGAATGTATTTAGTTGCAAGTGTTCGACCCTTTCAGATTGTAACAGTTATTATGATCAATAAAATATGTTCCTAAAGCCATATATTAAGCACTTCGGTATAGAATAAATATTTGCACTCCAACAACGTTTACTAATTAATGAATTATGGGCGACTAAGAGGTGACATTAAAAATTACGGTACTCTTCCGTTATAGGACCGAATTCAGAAATGTATGTATGCATGTATGGATGGATGGATGTGTTCATGTGTGCAAGCCTATATGTTCGTACATATGTATGTGTGTGTATACACCCATGTATATATACACTGCTGGCTATTAAAACTGCAATACCATGAAGGAAAGCAAATACAAAATAAGACATTTATTGTACGTAAACAGTATGGCATGAAGACAAAATGATTAAATTTGTAAGCAGTTTAGGGGTTTACAGGGATGTGCAATTAGTAGAAATAGCTGCCACTCCTAGCAGGTAAAACGGCCCTTACCCGGTTAGGCATGGAGTCGAACGGGGCTTGCATGACAGAAACGGGCAACTCATTCTATGCTGCTTCAAGTCTATGCCGCACTTCATCAACCGTATTAGCTGGCGATGAGTGGCAAGCTAGTCTCTCAGCAACCCAGGGCCAGATGCTTTTAGTGGGTGACAGATCTGGAACTCGTACAGGCCAGGGCAACAATCAAACCCCCTGTGTATCGAAGAAGTTCAGAACACGACGTGCAACATGCGGTCTTGCATTATAGTGTTGGAAGATGGCGTTTGGCAGTCCTCGAAGATAGGGCACAACCACTGGACGTGAGATGCCAGAAATGTACCGATCTATATTCAAATCATCATCGATCCGAACTAAAGATGTGCATGTCGTGTACCCATTGGCTGCCCAAACCATCACACCAGGTGCAGGGCCCTGTGTCGATATCGAATGCAAGCAGGCGACGTGCGGTCTCCACAGAGCCGAACATTAGAATACTGCACCAGAACCAGGACTCGTCTGAACATTCCAGCTTTGCAGCTCGGCGCACAATTGTCGCCGTCTCCCTCTATGCTGCATTGACAAGGAAAGACGAAGTAATGGTCGCCGTACTGATAGTCCACTGCTGCTGGAAACGTTGATTTACTGTATGAGCGGATACTGGGCGTGCTGCAAACATGCCCATTTCCTGACTAATGGTCCTGATGTGGTCACACAATTTTGCAGGGCTGACCTCACAATGTGTCTGTCCTGTCGGGCGTTAGTCATGAGAGGGTATTGAGATCCTGCATTCAGTATGACCCTCAGTAACCCATTGTTTCCATATTCGCATGACAGTGGTTGTATGTCAACCATTGCGACGAGCATATCACGGAACGGTAATCCGCAGGATCGTAGAGGTAGACGCAGGATCGTTGCCTATCGAGAGTGTGGCTACCGAATTCCAATACTTGCTTCTTATTATTCGAGGCATAACACGATATTCTGAGTAAACTCCGACCTTACAAAGCGCTTTCCGAACGAGAAATCCTCTACACAAATTTTCTTTTATGCGGGCTTCAAATGCCGTTTCTTCCTCCTGTACCAGCTAAATGCGCTAAAATACTAATTGTTAAAAAATTTTATCAACTTTGTACTATTAAAATTTTTTGATCATTAAATAGATAAGTGAAAGTTCACTTACCTTCTAAATAGGGCTGCCCTGAACTGCCTTCTTTCCTTCTTGTCGGTATCCGTCTCTATAATGAACTTCGATTCATTGCGAAACACAGCCATAAACTTTTTAAGAAATTTTAATTCATATGAAAGATATCTACAAAATATTTACAAGTTATAATGATTACAAGCATAATTTATACGGAGACGGTCTATCGTTATACATCTGTTAGACGCGTCAGCCGTTCAACTGACTACTTTTAGTCTCTTTTGCCAGAGGGGGTTCGTGGAAGTAAAGTTTTAGTAAGCAAACGCGACACTAATCATTTGCATATCGAAACCTCGTCATCCTTTCATGTGATGTTGACATTCATCACATCATTCCTTCCTGGTGTTGCAATTTTAATGGCCAGCAGTGTATTTGTACGCACATACATGCACACATGCAACATACATACACACACTCATACACACATACATACACACATACATTCATGCACACGTGCAACATACATACATTTCTGAATGCGACACCGGTAACAGAAAAGTACCAAAATTACTTCAGTTATTTTTTTGTTATGTGAATGTAAACAGCCAATAGCAAACTGAATATTGTCTTTTCAAGTGCGAAACCATCAGGAAATATGTTTCATTCCAAAATGAATATGAATTACAAAAATACTGGTTGATAGTATGGCATTCAGTATTGTATTTGTAGAAATCTAGAATAATGCCGATTTTTTAAGTATTTCTATTAAATAAAAATCTAAATTAAAATTCATAAGAAATATTTAAAAATCCTGGGAAAAATGCTTCATGCTTTTCTATTTTTACCATATTCAACAATACTAAAAAAAAGTACGATTAGGATACCATCATATTTTTATATATAGATAAGACAAACAAGAAAGAAAAAATAGCCGATAGGAAAACAAGTGCCAGTTCTTACTAACAATCTTACCGAGCAGTGCCGTATTAAGCCGAGCAGTACTTAGCCGAGCAGTGCCGTATTAAGACCATCAGAAGACCTAAGCACTTAAAAGATTTTGGTGCCCCCCACATATGTTTACGCCAGTTTTTTCTTCATTCATTCTCTCTCTCGGTTTTGGTTTAGCTGCATCATACATTTCATGGTAAAACTGGCGATTAACACCTTTTGGCGAATATTTAAACTGAGGTTTTGGGATTTGAGACAGACAGTATTTCTGGCATCATGTGCACCATGCGTGGCTGGTTTCCTGCCAGTTCTAATATTTGTAATTATTCGGCTTTCCTGCTTCTCGCTGGTGATATTTTAATTCTGAGCTCCGATACAGTTTCTGAGCTAGTTTCTAGTAGTGTATAATTGTGTATTCCTTGACTACTTTTTGACGTTACCGTTACATTGATGTTCTCTGCTAGTTTTTCGTTACCGTGAGTTGTGGTAATTGTTGCAGAAGAGCATACGCTTATGTTCCTAATTCTCTTTTAAAAAAACTTTTGTTTTAACCTTCTCAAAACATCATTGTTCACAGACGTAGGGATAATTCGCTTCACTTCTGTTAGGATTATTAGATTAAAATAGTATTATATAATAGTGTAGTAGTATTATATTAAAACTTATTATCCAAATATAACGAATTTATCAGATCTTAATCATTTCCTTTGCGATTTCGTAAAAAAAATAATAATAACTCTCGTTGAAAGAAAGAGAACAATTAAATAAACTCTCTTATGACACCGGAATTAAAATTCGCTTGTACAGTTTCTACAGGTGGCTAGATAAGTGGAAGAAAACATTGAGATATACAGCAAGTGTGATATATGGATATGTGGAAAAAAACCTTTCAGCAAATGATGACTCGTTGAAAAATTCAGAGATAAGTTTTATTAGTTGTTGGACAAGTAGCGCTTGACTGGTGACCAAATATTTAATTACAAAAGCGATGGGACTAAATTACAAAGTACTGCCTGCTGAAACACTCGCAGCTATGTCTGAGCACTCGGTTGCGAATGAAGTAAAGAACGAGTAACAATCCTTACCTGTAGTGCCACATCAAATCTTAAAAGGAAACTTACTGTTATAGAAAAATAAAAAAAGTCCAATAGCTTTCAAGAATGCTTTCACAAATGCTTATCTAATTAAATATTTTAACGAAAAAGTTCCAGGATGAATTCAGGTATTTTTAAAGAAAGGATGTTTTAATAACTGTACAACGGACCGATAAGTTTTGAAAAAGAATAATTTGCCAAGAAGAGCACTATTGCTTTTGGCTAATGCTTCTTTTCACATAAATGAAGAACTTGAAGATGGAGAAATAAAAGCCATGTTTTTACCTTCAAATGCCACAGCACTTCGTCAGTCCATGGATAAAAAAATTCCGCAGACTTTAAAACAAAATAATCGCAAGAATCTTTAGTCAACTTTTATTGATTCTAGTCATCGATGATAATATGATCGAGACTTTGCGGCATTGTAACTTAAAAGTCATTGCCTACTACTTAGCTTGTAGAGTCATTAGGTTAATTGGAAGCAGGAAAGATGAAAAATATGCAACCGCCTTTGCCGGGAATCGAACCCCGGACCTCTGGAATACCGGCCCAGTGTGCAGAACCACTACACCACGAAGGCTCGCTAAGGACGTGGCAGAAATACCTTATAAGCTCAATAGAGGAAAGTGTCAGCTCAACCTTAACTGAAGAATCTTGGAAAGTTTTGTTACGTGAAGGTGAGGGACAGGATGAAGAATCTCCAGGAAGAGTTGAATTTGAAAAGGCTAATCAGGAAGGCATGTTGTCTATGCTAAAAATAGTGCCTGGATATGATGAAACAACAGTGGGGGACTTAATGAATGGTTTTTTTAGATGAGTAAAGTGGCAGACGAAGGTTATAGTATGGTGCTGGACGAGAAAGATACAAAAAGTAATGAAATGGAAATACTGATGGCAGAAAGAGAGGACAGAATTTCTCACACCGAAGGCAACAAAAGCGAATTACCAACTTTTTCGTTAGTTTCGGTTGTTCTTTGTAGATAGTTATTTTCGTTGCGCACAGTATACATCTGTAGTTTGTTCAGGTTACTGACATGTTATTTTTGAAATAATAAATGTATTTTGTCAGATTAAAATGAGTACTTTTTTACTTTCGGCGTCCTCTGACTGGACCACAGCCCGATAATCGAGGCTGTACTGTGTGAAACTTGTCACTTTTAATTTTGTTTATTTAACTATTTGCATGCTTATTCTTTCAGAATCAGACTTAATAACTTCTTTTGTATTACCTGGGGGCGGGGGGCGTTCGGATCCCCGAGAACAAATGTCCAGAACCGACCGCATAGCGGGAGGAGACCTGGTGTTTGATCTAAGGCCCGAACGCGGGTTTCTGACCCGGGGGTCGGATGTCCGGAACCGGTTGGAAACCACTGTAGGCGGCATGAACCGTGCGCGGGAGATCGTCGTAGGCAGTGGCGGAAGACAGGAGACTCGGCGTTTGATCGATGGCCAGGGACTGTGGGTATGGCTTCAGGTTTGCCTGCTTGCGTTTCCAACAGCTCAGCGTCAGCCTCCTCGTGGCCGCGCTGGAAACTAAACGGTGCCTTGGTCCAGGCCCTGGCTCGTATAGGCTAATGACGCTGAGCAAACCAATCCCAGGGGATCGACTGGTGGGAATTTCCGAAACCGACCATTTATGGGAGGAGACCCGGGGTTTTCCCAGACCACTGGCTGGACTTGTGTCCTGCCAGTTTCGATGTGTTGGGTAAATAATCAGATTTCACAGGACTAGAACCATAGGTCCATCCTATGGTAGGCGCGGGCTTGGCAGGGACCGTACTGGTACTGTCGTGTTCCTTGCCTTCGCTGTGGGGACGCTCTCATGCAGATTTAAGCGCTGTGCCGGGGGGTCAGTGTGATGGATTGTGGCGATGAACATGAGAAGTCCCTGCGTGCTGTTTGGTGGGTTAGCACCCCACCGGCACAGTCAACCGAGGAAAGCCTCTGTATCATGTTAAGGCGCTCTAGAAGCCACCAGGTAATGTTGCCCGACTTGGAGTTAATGTATTACCTGGGAGGCAGTAGAACCCCTTTATATGATCGGGCATGTTACATTACTAGATGTGGATTACTAGATGTGTATATTACCAGATGTGGAACATAGGAAATGTTAAACACCGTTCTGACTCTAAGAAGATTAATATTATTTACATTTTTTGGATATAGAATAATACAAACAGAAAATCAGTCATTGTTCCCTTTCTTGAGGAAAGGGGGAGGCGGAGCATTGTCGGAGGCTTACTGTTGCCACTCTGGCGAAAAGAAAATTGCATGCGATTAGTTTCACAGCTGGCACTTCATTAACGCAAATGATGTCGCCACACACGCCCCTTACCAGTATTCCCCGTTATACCTCGTAATCTTTCAGGTATGCAGGAAATATCACCCTTCGTCCAGCTTTTGTGTTTCTAGGATCTTTGGAAGTATTTTCTAGGATTTTTTGGATCAATATCTTTGGAAGAATCGTTGTCTCCAGGAAGTGGGGGTGAGATTTTGGAGTTTTCAGCTTCACATCTATGGAGATTTGTTGTTTTTCATCTTTGAGACTGTATCTATTGATATCCTTTTCATTTTACCTGAAACTTCCACATCGAAAAATTTCTCAAAATGATTTTTAACTAAATATGATCCAAGATAGCGTGGTTGTAGAGAAGATGAAATTATGTTATTATAGATGAATACGTGTAAACAATTTGCTAAGTCCTTGTAGACGAAATTTTTTTTCATGGCTGGCTGTTGGTGTTGGTTTCAGGTTTTGGATGTGACTTTTGCAATTTTTGTATAAAATCTGAATGCGTAACAGTGGAGGTATTACTGAAAACTTCTCCAGGCAAACAGATTGGTGAACCGTACACAAGTTCAGCAAAAGAACAATGCAAATCCTCTTTAATGGCGGATCGAATGCCAAGAAGAATCAAAGGTACAACTTCAGTCCAAGAATTAGACGTTTGCAGGTGGGATTTAGGCTGTTTTTCAGGGTTCGATGTTGTCGTTCGATAAACCACTTGATTGTGGATGATAAGCCGTGGTGTTGTTAGCCTTGAAGCCTAGGTATTTGCTCAAGAATCTGAAGAGTTAGCTGTCAAATTGTCGACCTGTGTCAGATGTTATCTTCTCTGGAATTCCATATCTCGAAATCCAAGTCGCGACGAGCGCATTTGCGACGGACTCTGCAGTTTGGTCTTCCAAAGGTACAGCTTCGATTAACCTAGGGAATCTATCGATAATGGTAAGCAGGTGCCTAAAACCTTTGCAAGATGGTAAAGGGCCAACAATATCAATATTAAGGTGCTTAAAACGTTGATTGGGAACTTTGAATTCAGCAGCTGGAACATGGGTATGTTTGTGAATTTTGGCTCGTTGGCATTGCAAGCATGCTCTAGACCACAGCACGCTCTTTGTTCATGCCAGGCCAAATGAATCTTTTTGTAACCAACTTTGATGTTGCACGAATTCCAAGATAGGATAAGTTGTGTATTGAAAAAAATACTTGTTCGCGAAATTCTTTAGGAATGTATGGCCTCTTAAAATTAGTGGAGGTATCACAGTAAATTTTCTTATTGCTATCCAGAATAGGAATTTTTACTATTATAAAACTGGAATTTGATTTGAGAATTCTGAGGTCTTCATCCTCCTGGCAATCTGCTATAACTGTATAATCAATAGGAGCTGGGATAGCGATGGTGTCGATTCTCGATAAAGTGTCAGCTACAATGTTTTCATCTCCAGAAATGTAGCGTATGTCTGTAGTGAATTCGGCAATGTAGTTCAACTGTTGTACTTGTTTTGGAGATGCTTTATCTAAATTCTGGTGGAAGGCGAAAGTGATAGGCTTATGATCAGTGAAGATAGTAAATGATCTGTCCTCTAGAATGTGTTTAAAATGCTTCACCGCTAGGTAGATTGCAAGTAGTTCTTGATCGTATGCACTGTAATTTCTCTGTATTGGTGATAGGGATTGGGAGAAAAAGCTTAGCGATTATTTTTCATTATTGGATAGTTGATGAATTATGGCACCCACGGCAGAATCATTTGCATCTGTAGTTAGGGTGATTTGCGCCGTTTGATTGGGGTGAACTAACATTACAGAGTTGCACAGTGCGCTTTTGATATCAGTGAAAGCCTTCTGCGCATCTTAGGTCCAAATTAAAGGCTTTTTTGTTGTTTTTCTTCACTCCTTTAAGCAAAATTGTCAGGGGCTGCTATAGTTTGGTGCAGTATGGAATGAATGAAACGATGGTAAAATTTCACCATGCCCAAAAATCTGCGTAAGCTTGTGAAGAATTCTGGTTTAGGATATTTTTTAATTGCATCGACTTTCGATGGAAGAGGCTTGGTTCCTTCCTTCGATATTTTATACCCCCAAAATTCAACTTTTCTCAGACCAAATTTGCATTTTGCAATGTTTATGCACAGTCCATAGTTATTGAGTCTTTGAAAGATTAATTCAAGATGTTTTTGTGTGTTTCAGTGTCTGGAGAGGCGATGAGAATGTCGTCGAGATAGCAAAATACAAAGTCTAGGCCGCTAAGCACTGTGTTCATAAACCTTTGGAAGGTTTGTGCAGCATTGCGTAAGCCAAATGTCATATAAGAAAATTCAAAAAGTCCGAAAGGTGTTATAATGGCTGTCTTCGGAATATCAGCTTCATGAACAGGAATCGGTTGACAGGCTTTTATCAAATCTAAGGTTGTAAAAATCCTTTTTCTGTGCAGAATATGAGTACAATCCCTTAGAAAGGGTAGTTGGTAACGGTCTGATACATTATTTGCATTAAGGCCACGGTAATCTCCACATGGTCTCCAGTCACCGGATTTTTTTTAAAGTGAGGTGTAATGGACTTGACCAGCTGCTTTTGGATGGTCTGCAGAGACCTTCTTGCAGCATATAATCGAATTCCTTTTTCTCGGCAATCAATTTTTCTTGAGAAAGTCATCTGACTTTATAGGATACAGGGTTACCTTTGGCTTCAATGTAATGTTGCACATCATGCTCCTTAATTTTATTGTTTTATGAATTTAGGAGTGATGCTATTGTTACACAAAGTACCTTTAACCGTTAAAGAGGTGATGCCGTAGATTAATTTTCTGTTTTTACTATCGACTAACAAATTAAAATGTGAAAGAACGTCTATTCCCACGATAGGTTTATTAAAATCTGCAATGATAAAAGGACAGTTAAAAGAGCTGCGTAGCCCTAAATCTAGTTCTAATAATTTTTTAGCTTTGATTGTTGTACCGTTAGCAGCGAATAACTCAAGCTTAGCCACAGTTCTCTTTTTCCGATGGTGATGGTAGAATAACCGATATTTCTGCTCCAGTGTCAATTAAAAAATGGGTTACTGATGCGTTGTCACGAATATATAGATGACTCAGCTGTACCCCTTGACTTTCTGTCTTCATCGAAGATCGGGGATTCAGTTTTCCTGTTTCGGGACTTGGTAATTACATGGTGGGGTGCCTTTGTAGGCTCTCTCACCAAAGCGTTGATGAAAATAACAATTATTTGGGTCATTGTTATTTTTTAAACGATTTCTAGAATTCGACCTGTATCGTCGTCTTTGTGGATTGGAATTTCTACGTCTATTCATTTCTGTTATCTGCAGTGTCAAGTTTTATATCTGTTTCTATAAATCTTCGGCTATAATGTTATCAGATGGAGAAGAAACAATGCGAGCTACCTGGAGTGGATTGGGATTTAATTCCCATATTTTGTCAGCCATTGTCTACAATTTGGACAAATTATCACTGCTTACAGATAAAATGCTCCGCATAATAAGTAGTAGTCGTTGCATCCACAATGTTTTCAAAAATTCATCTGGTACTTTCTCAGCCGCCAAGTTACGAATTTCGCAGAGAAGTTGGGATGGTTTCTCATCACCCAGTTCTAATTCGTTCAGAAGTTTCTGGGTTTTCTGTGTTTCAGAGTCGGCACAAATTTCAATATGCCTCTTTTTAATGGCCGGATATTTGCCGTTGTCTGGTGGTTTGGTGAGAATATCAGAGATTTGTGACAATGTCCCTCTTTCAATAGAAATGACTACATAATCGTATTTTGTTTGATCAGCCGTAATTCCAGCATTGCGCAATAGGGCTTCAATCTGAGGAAACCATATTTTGGGGTCAAGTTTCCAAAAAGGAGGAACTTTGATGCTGACCTTGGCGACAGTTGCAGATATTGCATTAGTTTCGGTTTGTTTACTTTCATCTCCTTCAGCCATAGTAGAATTAGGCTTAACGGAAGTACAGCTGCCTTTATCCAAGTTTTTAATTTTATTTATAGCTTAAGCTCTTCCAACTAAAGTTTGCTTAGTAAAAACTAGTTAATTTATTCTTAACACATTTGATGCATTCTGAAAATTCTGATTGCATTTATTACCGCTGAAGACATATTGCAATATAGAACAAAATTAAAATTATTAAAGTTGACTTACTATTGCAGAAGTATTTCAGTCCCACGTACGCTCGGAGTTTATATTTCAAAGACGTATAAAAAACAATCAAACCATCTATTCTTGATGTAATCCATACGCACCAGAAGCACTTCGAACTCGAAACTATCACTCAATCCACTGTCGAACTCAGGAAAAGAACTGTGGAACTTTAAAATGGGTAAGTAGCTGCTTACGACGCTGTCCGTAACATATATTTGATACAGATGACTATAAACAGATACAGATGACTTATAAAGTGCGTATAATGTCAATATAATGTCAATGACATCTCGTTATATTACAAAAACATCGTACATTCTTTTTCCATCTTACACTTCATAAGTTGAATTGGATCGCATCTGGGTAAACCAGTGTGGAAGTCTGGAACATAGGAATTGTTAAACACCGTTCTGACTCCAAGAAGACTGATATTTATTAACATTTTTTGGATATAGAGTAATACACATAGAAAATCAGTCATTGTTCTTTTTCTTGTCGGAGGCTTACTGTTGCCACTCTGGCGAAAAGAAAATTGCATGCGAGAAGTTTCACAGGTGAATTCTGTGAACTTGCATTGCGTAAGAGATTGAGCTCATTCTTACTTATACAAATGCTTATAACTTCCTTTTCGATAGAACATTTAAACACTCGATTTTTGCTAAATTTATAAATAAAGCCCATTTTAAGTTTCATTCATTTCGCAAATTGACATTTTGGTATTTGTCAAAAATGAAGTGAAGTAACTTTCAACAACACTGTTCTATGGTGTTTTGTGGTGCTTTTACGCGGTGATGCGAATTAAATAAGTGTTTTGAAAAGCCGGATTTGATATATACAGGTAGTAATGAATAATTTTTCGATTAAATAATAAGAATCAAACTGTCTCCATATTATAACTGTGTATTTTTATAAGAATTCTCGCTTTATTGATAGTTATATTTTATTTGATATTGAAATGGCGGTTAGAAATGTTTTAGGCTTACTAATAGTTTCGCTTGTAAAACGCGTCTTTTACTGTATCAATTAATTTTTAAAGCCACCTAATGTTGCTGCAATATTTTTTCTGAACTTTCGAAGTAGAATAATAGATTGTTTAGGAAACGATTGTGAAATGATTTGATTTGATCTCTTTTGATACATACTAACTTTTATCAGTTAGTATGGCAGTTATGTATACTTTTTTAAAATGCTTTGGAATCAGTTATCATAGTCCTGCAATTTGTATTAATATTTCCAAAACTTCAATAGCTTCGAAAACAGATGTAACGGAAAATAATTATATTTTAGATTTTAATGTGAGCCTACCACTTGTAGATAATTTCAAGGTATGCAATTAGTAATTGTAAAGAATTCCGATATAGGCGTACTTTTTATTACCTTTGCGGAAGTGCTTCCAAATTCTTATTTACCATAGGATTTCATATGAAATTTCCAAATAAAATGTGAGACTTTAAAAAAATTATAATTTCTTTCATGTGTCAATGATGGGCATACTTAATTTATGATTACCTGTATTAAGTCTGTCTAAAAGAAACTACATAGATATGAGATTTAAAAGGAATAACTTATATTTTGATGTAAAATTTCATTAACTTAATTATTAAATTATGTAATATATAACTGGATGCTTTAAGTCTATTTTACTTCAATCCTGCAGCTATAGCGCAGTACAGTTTAAAAATTTTTTAAAAAAAATTTTAGCGTTATTTTGCTCAAGGCTTCAAAACACTTATTTTGACAAGCTCTGTTTAAGTATTAAACAAAGGAAATTAATTTTTTTTTTTTTTTTTGATATATACAGATTTCCTAATTTTTATATTTTTTTCTCTTTTAAGTGAAATTTTTTTATTACAATTTTGTAATTTAATTTGCATTTTACCAGTTTGTTTTGTTACACAGAGAAAATAGGATTAACCTTCAAATATTTAATACGGCATTTTCTTTTTCATTCTTGTTTGTGAGATTTTGATTTATTATATATATATGAATTTAATAAATACAATATCTCATTCATATAAGGTATATTAAAATTTTAGGTAGAACTGGATATTACGGTCCAGTTTGCCGAGTTTTCAAAAAATTGCTAAATCGGTTGTTTTCGTGCATTTTAGAAAGTTGCTAACTCATCGTATCACCATATTAGATGGTTGCAAATTTGAATTAATTCTGTAAACATGCAAAAATAGATCATGTAAAGGGGAAAGTGCAGAATCACTCACGGCTTGGTGCATTTTTAAGAATAGCATATACTCGGTATCCATGTACACATCAACCTATTTTCACTTTAAAAAAAATCTCAAAGTTGCACACAAATGGCATTGCGCACTCCTTTGACTTTATCCATGTACACATCGACCTATTTTCATTTAAAACGACAAAGAAAATTGACAAACATCCAGTTCTTCTTACTCTTGTAAAAAGTGCCAACCAAATAAGTGTGCGATTCTGCGCTTTACCCAAAGTATTTGAAAGCTAATAACTATGTATTTTATAGGATAAACAACATTAAAAGTTTTCATAATATCATATACCATTTTTAAGACAGTAGCAAAATGGAGTAAAGCGTTTCATCACGAAATTTAAGAAATTGTAATAAGCAGTAACTGAGCAATAAATGATCAGAAAACATTGATTCATATTTAAGCCAGATTTGGCACGACTTTGGTTCACTTGTTGACTAGATCATAATCTCCAGTCTAGCCAAATTTTAAATTATGCAAATTCAATTCCAAACAAAATAAATTGATTGAAAATTAATCGATAAATTGATTAATCAATGGCTGCAAACTAATTTGCAATATCATTAAATTAAAAAAAACATTAGTAAATAAACTGCAAGTATGTAAATACAAGAAAAACAAACCACAGTCCTAAAATTTTATCTAAACACATTTAAATTAACAAAAAAAAAAAAAAAGAAAAGAAAAATTAATTTACGTAAAGTGAATAATTGTTGAGCAGGCAGTAGACTGATCTTTTCAAAGAGAAGTTTTCCCAAAACCTAACTTTTCAATTACCGTTTCATAATCTATATAGGCATTGGTTAAGAAATACACAAAACAAAAAAGTGTGATATGTAAAAATGAGAAATTTCCTTGAATCTTCATGAATGTATTCTATTTTTCTGACATTGTGAAAAAATGACACCTACAACCCTCAAATTTTGAATAATGTAATCCTTCACCTGAACATGGGCATCTGGAAGCCTGAATTTTGAATTGGATTTATGATCTATTTCAGATTTTGTAAAACTTTGATGAATTTTTAATTTACGAACTTAATGATTTCAAATTGAGCGGTGGCAACATTGTATTGGGGGGGGGAAGTAATGTCCAGTGCACGAGATGCCTATCATAAATTTTAAAGATATGCTGTTTTTAAATAAGGTTAAAGTGTAGAATGAACCACATATTTGGTGCGGTGTGTTTAGCGCTTTTTACAAGGTTGATAAGTATACCAAATGTGGTATCTAAGTTGATTTTGCTGTTCTGAAAGGCAAATTTCGGAGCATTTTCACGCATGCGTAGTATGTATTTTAAATTGAGAATTTCTTTTGAGCACGAAATTTGGAGCATTTTTGCTCGTGCTCAGTATGTATTTTAAAATTTTGAATTTCTAATTGGTGTAGAAAATAATAGATGGTAGAGGTGCAGTTATTTTAAAGAATAATTCGAGAACATTTTGAGAATTCGTTACTTTTCGTTCATTGGCTTAGCGGTGCAGATTACCCCTTTTCAGGTAAATGAAAGTATTTTAAATATTCAATGTTTTGTAACGATTTTAAGTGTTTGAAACTTACTATGTTTTTGAAACGATTTTTAGTTTTTAAAATAATGTTTTTGTAAGGACTGGATTTTCATATTTTAAAATTTTTTGAAAGTATTAATTTTTCAGGGTTTTGTAAGGATTTTATGTTCTTTAAACTTATTATGTTTTTGAAACGATTTTAGTTTTAAAGTTACTAGGTTTTCTTTTAAAGGATTTCCAGTTTTAAAAATTTCCCACTTATTTGTTTGGCACTTTTTACAAGAGGAAGAAGAATTGGATTTTTTCAATTTTCTTTGACTTTTTAAGTGAAAATAGGTCGATGTGTACATGGATAAAGTCAAGCGAGAGCGCAATGCCATTTTTGTGCAATTCTGGGATTTTTTTTACTTCCTTGTATGAAGTAAAAAGAAAGTATTGTAATTGCGAAAAATTTCAGGCAGCATATTTCAACGAAAATATCCATTTTGACCGCTTTCAAATGCAATTTAACAATGTTTTTGCATGATATCTGTACGTAAGGACAGAGTAAAATACTCTTTTCCTTCAAAAAAATTATAAAACTGCTTTAAAATTAATTCTGAAAAGAATTTTTCGTGGCGTCTGTACGAACGTATGTACGTACGTGCGTACGTACGTATCTCGCATAACTCGAAAACGAGTAGCCTCAGAACGTTAAAATTTTCTATATAGGACTGCTATAACATGTAGATGTGCACCTCGTATTTTGGTTGCAATCGGCCGCACCAAACGTATATAAATATATTTATATATATATCCCTATATTACCCGGCTCAGTGATCTGTTTCTTTACTCTTATATGTTTGTAAATTGTACATTTTTTGCTTTAAAAATGATTGAATTATGTTGTTTTTATCATCCGGTTAAGGATTTTATGCCTTTAGTAAATCTGTGTGCAATATTTTTAGAATTATCAGCAATTTTAAAGTTGCTTAATTGCTGCTAAGCCTGTTTTTAATGGCGGCCATTGATGTTTGCATTTGAAACAGGAGACTAGTGGATTTGTTGCTAATCTAGAGAAACTTAGCTTCGCAACAACAAAGATAACGCTTTCATTTATTATTGCCAATTAAATCAGGCTTAATTCTTTCTGGAATTTTTTCGAGGAAATAAGCGTTTGAGATTAATTCATAATTTTTAATAGATATTTTGAGTTTTTATGTATTTTTGCTTTCTCGTGAAGTGAGAACTGAATTAATTAAATAAGAAATACTCAATCGTCTGTGAAAAACTGTTTCTTTTTTGTTGTAGTTGCTTAATTTGTTTTATACATAGTTCTAGCTTTATTATGGTATTTGAATAGAACATGTGGCAACGATTAGATAATTCTTTAAATGATATACATTTTGTGCATTCTGAGTTATAATATGAATGAAATATAATACTGTTAAGTAAACCTAGCGCCAGAGTGTCACTATGGTAAACAAAGTGAATTTTAAAGAATGCATTTATTCTATTGTGGTTTATGCGCTATCAGCGAAGTAGGTTTAATTCAATCTAATAAGTTTAAATAAAATGCAAGAAAAAATGCATATAATTTAATATTCCGTACAAGGAAGTCATGTGGTGTACACATCAGATTTTTTAAGTAGGTTGATGTGTACATGGATACTGAGTTTGTAAAATTCTTAAAAACACATCAAGCAGTGGGTGATTCTGCACTTTCCCCAATTTTTTTATAGGTGAATGTATTTTAATTCTTCAGGGTTTTGTAACGATTTTAAGTTTTTGAAGACTATTTTTTCTTAACCTTGTTTGTTTTTTAAAATTATTATGCTCTTTTTAAAGGATTTCCAGTTTTCAAAATTTTGCTTCAACTTTTATTTTGTATTTATTTTACTTGTTCGCCATTGTAAATGTCACGCCTTGCGTAGTGTCTTCTGGAGGGGTTGTAAATCCAGGACGTGAGAGCGCGCTAAGTTGGCGATTTTGAAAAATGCACCAAGCAGTGGGTGATTTTGCACTTTGTGACTTTGTTGTTGAATTGAATATTATGGTATAAGCACAAAGAATGTGATTTTTAATAAATAAACACACAAAACGTTAATAATAAAATGTTTTAAAAAAAAAAAAAAAAACGTTTTGAAAAGCCATCATAGTAAAAAAAACTGAACATTGATATGATGAACTGAGAAAAGACTGAGGATGGGGAACAGAAAAATGTATGGCAACACATGCTACATCTGGAATTTTAAACATGTACTTCTATGTTAGCTGACTGTTAAAATCTGAAACCTTTAAGATTATTTATTTATTTATTAGTATTTTGTGTATTTTTTAAAACCCAGAGACATGGAATATGGTAGAATAACATGGCTGTTGCCAGAAAGAAAAAGCAAGCATTAAATTTCACGTTTAAAGTGAAATAAAAGTAAATGGTTTCGGGATTTTATTGAGTGGGTTTTGAACTGCATTCCCAGACCAGAAAACCAAATCCCAGGATCCTCTTTGACTGTTCATTGTATTTCAGATTTAATGACGGTCTCTTTATATGGGAAACTTTAAGACAATTTAATTTTGATGAGTATAATAAAATGTTTTTGGAATCATTATTCAGCTATTTTAATCAAGATCAGCTGGCAGAGAAAATAATGCTTGTCAATTTCTGGCATAAATTGCGCTGTAAAATAAAATTTACTCGGTAATATATAAATTTACTCTGGAAATGTTTTTTTTTTCTTTGAAAACGTAAAGTAGTTTGATATCTTGTATTTATAACACATAACCCCTTTTTTAAAAAAATTTTATTGCTGAGCATTGGGACATTATTATCCTCTTAAAATATGGGAGCAAATATAAAAGAAATATTTGAAATATTCTGCCATCATACATTTAAAAATTTCATCTTCTCAAAAATATATTCCAAAACATAAGACTGCAACTACAATGCAATAACTTTTTTTGGTACTTTTCCGTTTTGCCGGCGCAAATCTCGCCAAGCAGACTTTATTGGCGAAAACACATAGTATACACATAAAAAATGTTGACAAATGTTAGTTCTAAGGATTTTTTATTTTGAAGGTATAAGCATTTTAATGTCGCTTAAAATTTAAAAAAAATCTTATAAATAAAGACAATACATTTGTAAAAAGACGTTAATTTAATGATTTACAATCCTTTCATCGTACAACATCCTGATTCGCCGGTTCATATCACGTGACCCCAAGTGATCTCATCTCATGTAAACTACGCTACAAAAATCTAATTCTCTCAGTAATTATCTACATTAATTTCAAATCAAATCTTAATTTGGAATACATGTTTAAATGCCAGAATTATTTCAATTCGTAAAAATAGCTTACTCAGAAATTTTGTAAAACCGCAGTGTTTTACTTCATTAGTGCATTCTAATTATAATTGATTAATTTAACTCTTGACTTTTACTTTTCTATATTTTCGCCATCGGGTGAGCGGTATGATTGCATCGTAATTGACTTCATTACCGCCCGTGATAGTCCTTAGGGCATAAAATTGAACTATCTGGTAAAAATTATATGTAATTTTATACCAGTATTGAAAGAAACAATCAATCTGATAAGAAATGGCTGCGACTTATTTTGAAAATGAGGCGTAAAAGGTTACCAGCGAGGATATTCTCTTTGGCATCAATTGTACCATTACTGGCGACTTTATCGCCTGCGCCGGCAAAACGGAAAAGTACCCTTTTTTTTTATTCATTTCATTATGAAGTTCTTACCAATCATATCATCTTATTTCAGTTACCAAAGTAACTGAAATACCAAAGTAACTGAAATAAGCAATATAAATTTCTTGTATGGATTCATATAAAGCTAATGACTATACATAGCATAGGCGGCAAACTTAGTACATTCGAAAAATTACAAATCCTGATAAAAGACTTCTCAATAATCAGTTTATCCTTATTTCACATCAAGAAGTTTATTTCAATATTTCTACATTTTTAACATTTCTGTAAATTCCTGACTTGTATTTCACATATGTGAAGTAGAGGAATTAAATAGGATAAAATTACTTAAAAATACTGTGATCATATACTGCGTATTACATGGTAGAATATGATCTCGTACTTTATTTATTATGTATTAAAATTTGCCTCCTAGGCTAGTTGTGTGTGCATTTATAATTTTCTTCATAGTAATATCATTGCATAAAGAAAGCAACTTCAATGGTTTTTTTCCTTGAGTGATGTTTTCACCGATAGTTTATGGCATAAATAATTACTGATTGTATACCAGATTTCCTAGATGTCCTAGAGCATTAGAATTTATATGATGCAATGAAATGCATCACTAACATTTCGTCATTTAATTCTTTTCTGAAGCAGATAATACATTCCTGATAATTTTAAGTTTTTATTTTCACAAATTAATTATATTTATCAGATATTTAGAAATGATAGTATACAACATTTGGACATTAATGTTTCAAAATTATTGGAATTTAGTTAATTCTTTGTAAAAGTGAATATTCTAAAACAGTTCCAAGTAAAATTTTAAAACAGTGACATAAATTATCCAACAGTATTTCAGCTACTGCTTTATAACTTATATATTGGCTTAATTATAACATCTTAGATAGCTAAAATATCATTAGAACATTAAAAAGAAAAGTGCAGTTAGCCTAAAATAAAGATTTGCCTGTTGCTGCACTTCATCATAGCTACATTATTATTTCTTGATGTATTCAGCCACAGAAGGATGAAGGACATGCATTGATCCCTGAAAGTATAAGAAGTTTAAATTGTCGTGTGGGCCTTTTACAAAAAATGTATTATTATAGTCAGTTTTTTGTTTCTTGATCTGCTAAAGATTGTTCAGAGGCTGTTTATGGAAGATGATACAATAATGAATAAAACTGTTCCAGAAAGTATTACCAAATTCATATTATTAAAATCACTGACTTTTCTTGCATTCAGGAAGCGAGTAGTGTGAATATAGGGATGTAATAAATATCGAATTTAATTAAATAAAAGTTGTCAAAATTACATATTTAGTTAAATTCATTTTTCAAATTGAACAGTTTTGTAAACAGTAATTTGACAGCGTTGGTTCTTAATTAATGTTTTTTTAATATAAAAGCCATATTTTAGGAGTATGCATTCAGGCATTCAATATAGAGTGCAGTATGTTAAAATGCATTGAAAAATTTTGTCTTTGAAAATTGTAATCAAATAAGGATTTTTCCCTCTGTCTTATTTGGCTGTGAAAGCTATTTTTCTCCTTGGCATTGTTTTTAAAAGAAGTTTATATGATTAGTGATTTATAAGGTATTTCTCATGCCTTCTTGACCTGCCTTGTAGTATAGTGGTCAGCACGCTCGGTGCGTATTTGAAAGGCCAATGGTTCGAGTCCCGGCGAAGGCATTGCTAATTTTTCATCTCCTGCTTCGAAATAACATAATGTCTCTACAGATTTAGTAAAATTCTCTGTGTTTTTGCTTTTGGAAGGGGAATATAGTATCTCAAATAGTTAAAATGAGTTATTGTGGTATAATTATTTTAAATTAGCTCCTGTTTTGTTAGAAACAAAATAACTGACTAATTTTTCATTTCTTAATTTATTGCCTTAATTGAATATTGATATTGTAATTAATTGTAGCGTAAAAATGTAAATAGAGGAATATTTAGATTTTTAAAATTATTGGTTATCAAAAGATAAGTGTTCATGAAATAATTACTTTCTATTATGCCAGTTTTAGGGTTTGCAATGAGTTTCCGTAGCAGGGATGATGAAGGGGGAAGCAAATTAGATGGAAATGAATCTAGAAGATTCGGAGGTATGGATAATGAAAAATCCATGAGAGAGGATTCCGAAGAACGTCTTTCCAGATTTGGTAAGTATATTTCCTTCATTGTTGATATAATTCTTTAAATTATTTTTCTTGAAATATACTGTATTAAACTTTCAGATATATTGATAAATCTCAGACTATTATAAGAAATCTTTAATGTTAAGGTTTATTTAGAATATGTATGAAATATTATCTTGTTTACTCCTATATGAAAGGTTTTACTTAGTTTCTAAAATGGAACAGTTCTGAAAAAGTCTTTCTGTCTGTCGTTAGCATAGTGTAGAGATGTTTAAAGAATATGAAAGAGGATGTCTATAAATTAGAAACTAGAAAAAGGGGCTTCTTTTCTTATATATGAGTTCAAATCATTCCTAGATGAAGATTTGAACATCATTTGTCTTTAAAAATCATTAGTCATAGTCTTTTCCCTCACTGTTACTTGCTATCCCTATTTACAAAAAAAAAAAAAAAAAAAAAAAGAAAGAAAGAAGGAGAGAGTTGTCTTCTCTTTCATAATAGTTAATTTTGCCGAATATTTAAATATTGTTGCAGATTAAATATGTCTATTTTATCTGTCTATTAAAACCAAAAGTAAAAATGAATTAAAATAAATGTATGTATTAAATTTATATTTATAAATTAAATATATACTTAAATTGTGCAAATTTCATTCAATTCAATAATTTAAATTGCGAAAATCTTATTTGAAAAATTAATTTCATTTTATGGCTAAAAAAACAATTACATTAAAATTGCGTTATTTGGTCATTTACAAGGAGACAAGTCGAAGAACAGGGAGCCTTCCATTAACTAGGAGAGTTGGCAGCTACAGAGCATAGGTTCCCAACAGAGGCAGTACTGCCCTGCAGTGGGCATTGGAACCTTCCATGGGGAAGAGGGCAGTAGCGGGTTCAAAAGCCCCATTCACATGCAACGCTCCTTCACACAGCTGCCGTTAGCAAGAGGAGAAAAAGGAGACATGAAAGAGTTTCGTCTTTAGGACCCGTTCAGAAGACCACCCTCTGACTTCCCCTTTACTCCTAAGCCCCTCTGTGAACAATCACGTCTCCGAATTGGCAGATTTCTAATACTGTTTACACATTTTTAACGTTGTTTATTTTTGTTAATTTTGTAATCTGTACTTTCGCAACTAGTACCTGAACTTTCGTAATGGTTCCTGAATAATATATGCTTTTTAATTATTATTATTATATTTTATAAGCTGTTATCTTGGTCCTTGTCGCTATGGTTAAAAGATGGTCATGGATTTTTAAACTGCTTCCCAATAAGATATAGAACTCAAACTTTGTACATACACTACTTGTGGATGTGGTATCACGCTTTTGATTTTTAGAGGATTAGATTTTTTTCAAATTTAAAGTCGAAAAGACTTTTTGCAAATACTAACAAATAAACTGAGAATCTCAGAATATTATAGTTTGCACCATAACGCACTGTGGAGAAAAAAAATTAACTGAAATTTTTAGCGTAATTTTTTTAAAAAATATTTTGGGAGAATTTTTAAAAATCGTTCATATTTTTAGACTTTTTGACGCCCATTAATTTTAAAATTTCATATCTAAAAATATATCGGTTACAAACTTCGACGTTTTCACAGCTTATAAAACAAACTTTTCGCATTTAAAAAAAAAAGGATAAAGGAAATTAATTGGAAGATTTTTTTATTTTTTTGAAAGATATGCAATGAAGCAGAATGGGAAATATTGGTTCTTCTTGGCATCAATTCGAAACATCGGTTTCAAAGTAATAATCTCATCATACCACACTATTTTTATGACATTATTTATGCTATGTAAGTTGTTATTGTTGCCAGTTGTTAGTTCAGCGTGAGATTGGAGATATTTCTGAGTTAACTTTCTCTTAAGATGCGCTTTGCATTCCGTTGTGTTTAACGTTCTTATTAGATTGAAGCATAACTACTGATTATACTTAGTGATATTCTAAACACTTGTACGAGTATTTCTGTGGAAAATTCCAGAACTTTGAAGTGTTTATGTTGATAAAATAAATTTAATTAAGCTATCATCGGATTTGAGTGCAATGACAATCATTTACGAACTATTATCAATCTATTGCAAACCCGTACGCACGCAACAATATTATAATTAATTATGTATTAAAATTGTTTTGAACGTGTTTTACAAAACAAAAACAGGTAAAGAAAAATTCTGCTTGCGTTTTATAAGTTTTTGCAATTTTTCTGGCCGCATAAGGTTTTAAAAAAAGGTTTGTAATTTATGTTTACATTTACCAATTGAATAAATAGCACTAGGTTTGATTTATATACATATGTGTCTATTGAAATTCAGTAATAAAATTTTAAAGATTTGAAATGATTAAATGTCTATTTAGACAGTTTGTATTCTTTAAATTAAAAATGCAAACTGAGAAACTTTTTGCATTTTTTTCAATAAATCCTTTTACTTAAAGTCCTAAAACATATACAGGTATGGACTAAATTTTTTATTAATTTTACTGCTTATTTAAAATTATATACTTTATAGAAACAAGAATGGGTTTTACAAAATACTGAAAGGAAAAATTATTTGAAATCAAAATGTGACTGAGATCATATTTGTTTTAAAGATTTTAGATAAAAGTGTACTTTTATTTTTTCTCAGAAACTAATTCATTAACTGCAAAATCATTCCTTGAAGTTATTAAAAACACTCTAATAAATACAACAAAAAAAAAAACCTGGGGGGAGACATTGAAAATTGTAGGAGAAGAAAAACATTTTAATTGTAAAATTTTTCTTCAAAAATTTAAATTAAAAAAATTACTAGCAAAAACTTTTTTTCAGCTTAAAATTATTTTGTCTCTCAAAACAATTTAATAATATTCATAAAAAGTAGATGAAAATGCTTAAATTTTTTTAAAAAAAATCATTCAAAAGGTATCGAGTTCCTTGTCGCGTTGAAGCCGATATGCACTTGTCTTAACTTTAGATTTAATTTGAGCGATATTTCTGGAATACCTAGCATCAGATAACCTTGTCTGTATTTGTATATAATTTTCATATCTTGTACAATTCTATCTAATTTTTTGGGATATGCTATCGCATCCCCAGACATCTATCAGCGCGATTGTTTCGCTGACAGTCCAGCGAGCAGTAACTAAAATTAAGTGAAGCGCGCAGTATAGTACGGGAAATCTCCCCATTTGACCTGCTCCCGAGAGGTAAGGAATATTCAACCAAGTTCTACCTCCAATTCGGCGAGGCAGTTAATGCTTGTCCCATGTGAACGGGACACGTTGGAAGAACCGGTTTTCACTACCGGTTGAATCTGCTCTTGTGAATGAGGCTAAAAAGAAACCAGAGGTGTTAAAAGATAGTCAAGAGAGTGGCTGTCAAATCTATCTATTTAGGAACATCTAGGAAGCTAAACGAGAATATCTAAATAAATTTTTTAATGCGGGTCCCGATATAACAGAAGAGTACTAGAAATTGCTTTTTAAAAATAAGTTAACAATTTGTTATTTTGGGGTTCTACTTTCGTTAACATCAGTCACAAATTGCTATGTTTAGTAATACTCAGTCTGTTCCTTTTCTTAGACAGTAAATTAGCTACTGTATTAAGTCCATGCTAATCCAAATATAATGAAGAAAAAGCAATTAAAAATTTCCATACTCTTGCCCACAATCCAGGTAGATAGCTGATATTGATTTTAAAAACCAGAAATCTTGGTATCCATTTTTAAATTTAATGAATATGCTGTATCTGCATTCGTGAAAGAATCTAAAACCCAACTGTGTACAGTCATGTTTAAATTATCCTGAAATCACTTCATAAAATCAGGATAAAGAATGTCTAAATGTTAGCAGAAAGTAATTAAATCTTCCGGTTTTGCAGAGACTGCTGATTATGTGGGAATGTAGTTGTATTCACTTTTACCTGGATTTTTTTTAATAATAGATATTTTCCACAAAAGCGGAATGACACTATGACACTTTCTGTTATAATTAAATTCAGCTCATTTCGTTGCAGTTGTAAATTGACTTCATTAAATATTTCAGACTGGTCTGTCAAACAAGTGATGTCATTTTGGGGTTTAATCAAGTTTTTGCAAAGTTTTTCATCTTTATTTTTAAGAAAGTTGGGTAGAATAATAGATTGGAAAAAAAAAAAAAGATTCAGACATTATCTTTTAAGAGCCATCGAATTCCTATATGCAACAGCAGGTGATTGTAATTGTCATCGTTTTCACATTGAAGTTGGTCAAATAATCCGTCATACAAGGAATTGCTTTGAATCTTATTGTTACTGTAGTAATGTAATAAAATGACTTATGCTGGCATTCATTCAAGCTTTTTGCAAGCAAATGGTGGTGATGAATAACAGTGAACAGTGAGTACATTTTGTTTATTTTATTTCAAATGGACTACAAAACCCTTATGATACTCCATCATTGCTGGAACACCATCAGTAGCAGCCAACAACATATTACAAATAGGAATTCCTTTCTCTTGAAAAGAATTGCTCGCAGTGTTAAATATTGATTCTCCCTTTGTATCAGTTTCCAAATTTTTAGTAAATAATAGTTCTTGACAATTTTTTTCAGACCAACATGCAAAGACTTGTAGGACAATACTAAACCAAATTTGATTTATGTTTATTTAATGCCAATTTAAATTTCATAATTCTTAGTTATGCGATAATAATTTTAGATAATTGCTAAAATGTTTATTCATAAAAACAGTAGATATTTTCAAAATATTTTATTACATTAGTTTCCTAAATAGATAGATTTGACAGCCACTCTCTTGACTGTCTTTTAACACCTCCGGTTTTCTTTTGAATCCGCCAGTGCCCACTACGGGGCAGTACTGCCTCCGTTGGGAACCTATGCTTTATAGCATAGCTGTCAACTCTCCTAGTTAATGGAAGGCTCCCTGTTCTTCAATTTGTCTCCTATATGCATATATATGTTACGGTGAAACACCGAAATTTGAAGAATGTCGACTTTCACCGGTGAATGTCAGCATTCACATAGTCGCTTGGTGTATGTCTGAAATATTTTCAAATACTCTTATTTCTGACTTATACCGGTCAATGTCGACATTCACCATGTGCTAATGGTGAATGTTGAACATATAAGAATATCATATTTTCTTCTCCGTAATTCAGTCACGAAAAACACACTTGAGACTTAAAATAAGAACTTAAGAACATAAGTACTTAATACACACAGTATATTCAAAAGGAGAAAGAAAAATAATAGAAGTTAAAAACTTACTTAATTATACAGTACATTCTAAATGAGAAAATAAAATAAGTCATAAAAAACTTTCTAAATTATGTGATTCAAATCTTATTTATTGCAACAACTTAAACTATTATGACACTACTTTGAATTGCACGAGGCCCTTGCTTTTACAACTGCATTTATTTGTGGAACACTTCCTTTTGGAATGACAAGCATGTACATATACTCCTCTATTTTCGACCTACACCAGAGCGTATCTGTGATTGTTGCCATATACTGGTGAGGGTCCGAATTTACAAGAATTTAATGCAATATTTGATCTTTCACCAGCGTATTTGGTGAATGTTGACATTCTCCGGTGAAAATCGACATTCTGCAATTTCAGTCTTTCACGGTAACATATATATTAATGACCAAATCACGCAGATTTTAATTTGTAGCCTTTACTAATGAAACTGTTTTTTTAGCCATAAAATGAAATTAATTTTTTCAAATGAGATTTGTGCAATTTTAATTATTAAATTGAATTAAATTTTCACAATTTAAGTTTTGTTCTCCACCTATAGTGATCTTCAACATAATTTTTTTCATTAAATTTTATTTGATCTGAATTCTCTTAATCTACTGTAGACATTATAAAATTTTATATGATGATTCAGTCAAATGTTTTATCAGTAAATATTTGCATTTAATTTTGTTCTGTATATATTGCGCTACTACATTTATCCACACAATAATATGTACCTTAATTATTAATCTGTTATTTATGTATGTATTTATCTTTGCTATTGAGTATTTTCTGATTATGCCATTATAAAAGTGTAAGAAAATTGCAAAAAATTAAACAAAGAACATACACTTTAGAATATGTAATTAAATAAATATATTTTATGTCAAAATAATGTAATAAATAGTTCAGTAAGTTGAATCATGCATTATAAAATTAATTGTGAGTTCTTTTTAAATGATGCCACACAGAACAGAAACTACTACTCCTTTTTTTTTTTTTTTTTTTTCCCCCCTGTATTTCAAGATTGGCTGCTGTGAGAAATATGTCAGCTTAGCTTAGATGCAAAGAGGTAAATGATGGTGTAGCATCATCTATGTTGACCTGCTTTTTATCAAAGAAATGCTGCATCAATCATAAATGGTAGTATTTGCTAGAATTCTCTAGAGAATAGGCTGGCTATCGCAACCATGCAAAAAGATTACTACTGTAAAAAGCCGTTGAAAGAATGGAATGTTGTAAATTAGAAGCAGCTAAAAGGAACTATTCATTTTACTTACAGACAAGTGCAAAACAATCTGATGTAGTGTTTCTGTCATTGGCAGTGGCCTTTTCTTTTTGTTTGAATAACTGTTGTATGCTGTCTTTGCAAAAACATGTTAGCTTTTATAAAGAAGTAAATAAATGTTTGCTTTATTTGTATTGACTTGCAGTTCATCCGGAGATGCTTTGTTGATCATAAAAGTGATAATTATTAAGAGTAATATCTAGCGTTCTGGAGAATAGACTTACAATAGCAGCAGTTCCTAGAATAAGTTCTTGGATCTTATTGCAGGTCATTTTAGCAGTGTGGGTGTCACTGCGTCTTGCTCGTAAAGTATTCATGTGTACAATTTGAAATATCTACAACAATATTATTCGGGCATTCTAAAATAGAAATCAGGGAAGTAATAATCACTCCCTTTCTTTTGTTGTAATATGTCATAATCAGAGGGCATAGTTTGTTATCTTTACTTCCATCAGTACTTAGAGCAGATGATATATTGGACACTGAATTTACAGTATTGACAACAGTACTCTCTTCGACTGCTGCTAAATGTTTTGCTGTGGCACAGTCTGGAAACGTTGCATCGAAAAACAGTTTCGAATGGTCCGAAACAAATTTGTTATTCTTTAGATTTTGCAGCCATAAATTTATTATGCTTTTGAGAAAGCATGTACCATATACAGTCATCCTTTCCATCCAACTGAGAAGTCTTTGTTGCATACTCTGTAGTATGCATGAATCAAAGAAATTTCAGATGCTTTAATGCATGGGAATTCTGTAGAATATAAATCTTTAAATTTCTGATTTGATAATTTTAGCTAGTTTGAGGCTGCATAATTCAGCTGAATCACAGTTTACAAGATGCACATGCTGCACTCTAACCTAAAAGTAGAAGCACTGTAAACAAGTCCCTCATTGTAGAGAATTCGGTTACAGAGTTTAACAGTCAGGATTTACTGAAATCTTCAAAATCAGCAATACTATTAACACATTATAAGATATCTCCACCTTCCTTTCTGCATGCCTTTGTGGTGTAACGGTAGCACATTCGGCGTATTTGAGGGGGTCCCGCTTTGAGTCCCGGCAAGGGCATAGCTCATTTTTTTTCAAGTCTCCAGCATCAAAATAACTTAATGACTCTGCAGTGGCACCCAAACTAAAAGGTGGTGAACGATGATTCTTCAGCACCAGGATTTGGTGATTCGGTCCCGTAATCCCCAGTAGCCCTTTGAAAGGAGGAGTATATAAAGTGTTATCTCCCTTCTTTCTGCATGCCTTCGTGGTATAACGGTAGCACGCTCTGCATATTCGAGAGGTCCAAGTTCTAGTCCCGGCAAGGGCATTGCTCATTTTTCATGTCTCCAGCATCAAAATAACTTAACGACTCTTATGGCATGACACATGATGTCAGAAGTATTCAACCAGTCCTCAGATGAATTAGTTTATTCCATTTTGCATACTATATCTTTTGTCCTCTTTCTGTAAAATCCATTGATTTTTCCATATTTTCTGTAGTTCATAGTTTTTCAGGAACTTCCGTAGAAACTACAAAGGATCAATGTAGTAGTTGGAGTTTGTTATTATTAATGTTTTTCAAATAATAATATTAAAATTATAAAAAAAACTTAAGCATTACTACATTTTAAAATTATTTATTCTTCAACTATAAGATCTCCATCATATACTCATTAGTGTGATAGTTTCCTACACAGTTTTTCTCAAATCATAAAAATTCATTCATTTTGTGAAATTATATAGTTTCTTTGAACCTCATGCAAAGTGCAGATTTTTTATTAAGCAAAATTTTATTGTTTTATCTTAATCATCTGCTTTATTATTCTATGCAGATTCCAACAGAGGAAGACGGCCTCCATTTGGCAGAGGCAGACGACCATCACCAGGGAAAGAAAAATCATTTAGCGATCGATCCAGGTATTTGGATGTCATTTATGTTATATATGAAAATTCCTTTAATAATTTAATCGCTTCAAAGTTCAACTAATTTCGAGAAAGCCTTTGTCTTAACAAATTGCTGGAAATGTGAAAAGTAGTATCCAAAAGAAATCTTATGTGTCATAGAAAATGAAATGAATAAAGAATTTTTTTAAAAAAAAGTTCGTTTGATAATTGAGTAATGTCATTTATGAATTATCAAAAAGCTAACTAATAAAAATGAAAATCATAATCAAAATACAAGCTTTAAAAATGAATTCCAAATTTTGGCAGAATGACATACATACAGGTAAAAATATTAATTTTTAATAGTTTTTATAATGGTAGGAAAAAACTTCAGCTTGCAGAGGCCTTGAACCATATTTGAAATCTAAAATTAGGCAAAAAAGCACTGATTTCAGGGCTAACTGTACAGAAACCCCCCTTCTTTAACAGGAAATTTTTTTATTAATTTTAAATTATGGGTGTAAGATTTTATTAGAAAATTTTTAACCTGAATTGTGAATGTAGACATATGTATTATCATTATAAATGCAACCTTCATATAAATTCAGATGATCCAAACAAATATCTCTGTTGCCTCTATTTTTCAGAATATATATATATAGAATATCTCTATTTTTCAGAATATGTTGCAATTTAATGATTTTTGCTCCATGCTGCATTAGAACATACAAATTATTGTAATAATATTGGAATGATACCTACATTCTTTACATTCATAATTTATCTTGACAATTTTTCTAATAAAATCATAACACCTGCATGTGATCAAATGATAATCTAATAGTAATGTTTCCCAATCTTATCTATCAATTATAATAATGATATAAGCAAATCTGCATGATTGAAATGAACTACTTACTCTGTACTAAGCAGAAAATTTGTGTATTAACTTCTTTCGAAAATGGCTAAAATTTTAATGTTATTCATTTACTTTTGATTATTTTTAGAATTATAATGAAGATTTTTTTATATATTTATGTGGTGTGTAAATAAAAATATGGTGAAATTAATATAATAATTCAAATTCTTCTGTCTGAATGTGCTTAAGTACATATAACTTTGAATAAAGGTGCCTCTTGTTTATGGAGCAGTATTGTTGGAACCTATGTATTTGTTAAAAGTCTGTACTTTTGATATATTTCAACATATTTTTTAAACGTAATATTGGATCTATCAGTCTATCAAAATGACTGATGTTTTTCCTTGTTATAATAAGTTCATACATTAAATGCCAATTATTCTAGTGTTAAAGATAAATGGTTATTTTTTTTCTTTTACTGTACTTTTGTATGTGTAAAATATGTGATGTATGGGTTTTATGTGGATTCACAAATGAAGTATAACATAGTGTTTACGTCTTCTTCAGATCAAAATACATTTAAAACTAGGGGGAAAAAAACTATCTTTGGAATTTATGGTTTCCAGTTTTTGTCAGTATTGTGTCGCTAACTTTTTAAAGAGAGGGAAAGACGTATGCTGTTTGCCCTTGAGAGAGAATTGCAATATGAAGCATGCTAGGAAAATTCAGTTTATTTTATAAAGGGGAAAGAAATTGTATTAAGATCTTTCATTCATATGTGTTATGAAACCTTTTTATGCAGTAGGTTACAATGTTTTTAGAAATGAGCATTTCTCATTTAACCATAAAAGTGTTTCAGAGTTATGCTATCCATGGGCAAACAGATTACCGACTCTGATCGTAAGTTTCACTAGATGATTGCATTGTGTTTTTTACTGTTGATCGAAGTAATATTTATAAAAAAAAATTCAGTAATTGCGTATGTAGCAAAAAGTTTACCTAATTAGGTAATAGCATATTATGTAAAAATATTCTGTGTAGTATTTGAAAGTAATCATCTTTCCCATGTACAAGAATTCTACTAGTTTAGTGGGGAGCCTCTGTGTTTATTCATTCTTTTTAGTTTGCAGTTTTTTTCTCTTGTCCATACATGAGGTACTTAGAGAATACAAGGTTTTGGTTATTTCAGACAGCCTATGCTAACAATGTAATTTAAAATGTGTATGTATTTTTTTTTTTTTTTCAATAATCATTTCATATGTACTGCCAGTAATTTGTCTTTACTTTTTGCAGAGACTATGGTTATGGAAGAGATGAACCAATGAGAGACAGATCACCAATGCGTGGTCCAGATGATCGTTTTTCTGACAGATTAAAGAGGGATGATGGGTAAGAATTTCATAAAAAATCATTTATTGTCTATTAAAACTTTATATTTTTATTTTGGAATTTTAATTATTGTTTAAAATTTCTAGTTATCCATCAAGGGATGATATTCGTAGAAAAGAATCTGGGCGATCATTTTATGAAGATTCTCCCAGAGATCGCTTTATGGGTATGGAAGGAAGACCAAGGCTTGAAGGTCCTAGAGGCTACAATTCTCGTTTTGATGGACCTGTAGATCAGTTCAAACCTAGGTAATATCATTTTGAAATAAGCATATCATGAAAGAAATATGCGGTTTTCAAGAAAATATGTAAAATTTTAAATGTTAGAGCATATGTTTTAATCAAATTCTCATCATGAAATTTTCCATTAAGATGTGTTTTATTTTTGCCGCCTTTTGTAATTTGTTGGTATTTTTTAAAGTTATTATTTTTGATTTGGGTTATCAAGTGAGATATTTAAATTGAAATGTGTTATGAGGCAACATGGTACATAGTACATTTAATTTTAGTTAAAAGTCAGTAATGATATTGTATGCCATCAACAGCTTTATGAATATGGATGACCTGATGAGTTGCTTGTAAAGTGCTCCAAAATAGTTTTACGGTAAATTTTCATTTTAATGATCCAAGCATTCCCTACTGGACACTAGCCATTTTTTCTATAAAATAGTTTTAGATGAATCTAAGACCAGCTTTCTTTGGGTAATTGCACTATATTAGTAAATACAGTGGTTGAATAATTATTCAAGTTAGTCCTAAGAAGTTCTGTTTAGTAATAAAATGGCAGTTCAGCAAAATCCTAAAATTACTTGTTTGAGATGCATTACATTATTATTTACATCCATGGTAACAAGAATTTCTTTAATCCAGATGTAGCACTTATTTTCTAATGTGCTTGTTATGAGTACATATTACTGCCTAAATTTTAAAATTAGTTTTTATATACTCTAAAAACGAATTCCATCATTATTGGATTATTTCGTTCATTTACCACAAAGATGTTCCTTTGAGTTCCCAGTGGACCTGGGAAAGGACTCTGTGGTGATTAGCCATGGAACTGATGATAGATCTTACATTGTTGCATATAACAATGTTATAGCAAACCTAAAAAGGAGATTTAAGAAGGGCAGAAAATAAACAAATCCCATTTTTGAAACCTGTACATTTAGTCTTTAAATATAAATTTTGTAATGTGCATAGAGTCAGTGAAATTCTTGATGACTAACGCATGAAACTATGCGTTATTACCATAGTGACTACAGTACTGTCTAAATTAGCAGTCATTTTCAAGATCAAATTTTATTAATTATCAGCTAATGCTTAAATTTTTAATGTGATATATTATTACTATTATTTCTCCAATTTTTATGGTAAAATTGCTTTTTTATGAATTTATAATTTACTATCTGTAATAGCAATCTTTTGGGGGGGGTTGTTCATAAAATGAAGCATCTACTTTGCTTTGAGTTTCAAATTACAAAGAATTTAACTCCCCACTTTTTTTTTAGTTCTTTCCCTGATAATCCTATGAGTTATCCAGGTGCTCCTCCTAAATGCTTCTACAATGAAGGATTCCCTAAACCGAATGAATGCGAAATCATTGCTGTTAGTAAATCACAAAGGTATGTGTCTTACTTTTGCTTTGATGTATGTAACTGAAAAATAATAGTAATAATTTTTTTTAAAAAAAAAGAGAATATTTTAGTTATGGTATACTTTCTTCTTTAACTTTGTGTGCATATTTTATTTATTTATTTCCTTTTAAAAAACTGTTATTGAGTTTTATTTATTTCCTTTTAAAAAAAACTTGTTGAGTTTTATTTATTTATTTCCTTTTAATAAATTGTTGTTGATTACAATACTGAGTGAGAACTGAATTGATTGAATGAGAAATATATCTGTAACAAAATTTGAGGAAATAAGTTTAAATGAAATGCAACAAAAAATATGCATAATTTAATAGCTGTAACCGAGACAATCCCTAATAAAATTCACAGCTTCTATCTATAGAGCAATTTGTTATGAAAGAGTGAGTTTTTTTTTTTTTTTGTTGTTGTTGTTCTTTAAAGTGTCTGAAAGTTAAAATTTTATTTTATGTTTTTAATCATCGGTGGGGTGAAGGATGCAGAGTTCCTCATTGTTTGTTTTGGGGAGCCGTTCCACAAAAATTGGATTGAAGCTAAGCAATGTAAAATTTCCTTTACTGTCTATGAAAAATTTGTGTATCACAATCTTATAATATATATTACAAGATATATATTTTATTTATTTAATTTTTTGTCTGATAAATGATTGCTATTTTAAATTTAAAAAAGTAATGTACCAAGGGAATTTTACGATAATAAACCTCGACAGTAAATTTTTGTGGAAAATAACAGTCGTTCATGTAAACATTTTTAAATTTGTATTCTAAAGCATATGCTGAATCAGTTAAAGCTAGAGTTCTCACTCAGTATTGTTGTTGACTTCAATAGTGAGTGAGAACTGAATTGATTGAATGAGAAATATATCTGTAACAAAATTTGAGGAGATAAGTTTAAATGAAATGCAACAAAAAATCTGTGTAATTTAATAAGCCGTAACTGAGACAATCCCTAATAAAATTCACAGTTTCTATCTATAAAGCAATTTATTATCAAAGAGTGAGTTTTTGTTGTTGTTCTTTAGAGTGTCTGAAAGATAAAATTTTATTTTATTTTTTTAATCGTCGGTGGGGTGAAGAATGCAGAATTCCTCATTGTTTGTTTTGAGGAACCGTTCCACAAAAATTGGATTAAAACTAAGCAATGTAAAATTTCCTTTACTGTCTATGAAAAATTTGTGTAAATGGAAAATGGGAAAATTTGTGTATCACAATCTTATAATATATATTTTATTTATTTTTATTTAAATTTAAACAAATTTAAATTCTTAACAAATACGTATAAAAGTAAAAAAGCA
Source organism: Stegodyphus dumicola (assembly GCF_044657685.1). Lineage (NCBI taxonomy): Eukaryota > Metazoa > Arthropoda > Arachnida > Araneae > Eresidae > Stegodyphus > Stegodyphus dumicola. The sequence continues at coordinate 252,270,084 of NC_140771.1, read as the reverse complement.
AATTTAAATTCTAAAAGAAAAAAGTCAAAATAATTTAAAAATATGCAAACATGTAAAAGATTTAATTCTCGAACTAATCTACAATATCATTTAAATTCAGAAGCATAAAGCAAATCAAGTGCAAAATCTATCCATTTTTTTTTATTATTTTATAAAAAATTTAATTTTTAAAAAAAAGTTTAATTCTTGACTTTACTTGCTTGTTTCTCAAAAGACTTAATTAGTATTTTCCTTTTTGAACTTTAATTATTAAATGTTAATACTTAAATTCTAAGGGTACCACTTTATTGGAATTACTTTTGGTTTTGACTTTTACCCTTGCTTGCTTGAATGACAAAACACGAATAGAATGATTGGAGAGTTAGGTTTGGAGGCAACTTCCCCTTAATAAGTCTGTCTCCTGCCTACTCTACGATCATACACATATGCATTTAAAAAAAAAAAAAAATTGTTTAATTTAATTTTAATTTATTAAATTAGTAGATTTATTTTCATGGATAGATTTTGCACTTGATTTGCTTATGCTTCTGAATTTAAATGATATTGTAGATTAGTTCGAGAATTAAATCTTTTACATGTTTGCATATTTTTAAATTATTTTGGCTTTTTTCTTTTTTTAGAATTTAAATTTGCTTTTTTACTTTTTTACTTTTATACATATTTGTTAAGAATTTAAATTTGTTTAAATTTAAATTTCATTCCTTGCAGCAATGGCGCAAAGAATATTTAATTAAATATGTATTTAAATTTAATTTTTTTAATTAAACTCAATTTATTCTTATGAAACTATTTTATTTATTTAATTTTTGTCTGATAAATGAGTGCTATTTTAAATTTAAAAAAGTAATGCACCAAGGGGATTTTAAGATAATAAATCTCGACAGTAAATTTTTGTGGATAATAACAGTCGTTTACTTAAACATTTTAAAATTTGTATTCTAGAGCATATGCTGAATCTGTTGAAGCTCGAGTGAAAAACCTTGGAATTCTGGTGGATATTCTTTTTCTCAAAGATGAAGCATTGCTTACCCAAACTATAGATGATATTGCTCGCCGTGGAAGTCTTTATGCCATGGTTATTAATCCTCAGAATGAGCAGCACAGATCAGTGACAGTCAATATTCTTCATGGTACACCACAAGGTAAGTATTGTGGTTCATGTGCATTACATAACAGAGTGGTTGCAGTCTATTTTAACATTAGAATTCTTCATTGTGCTTTAATTGGCTATTAAATCATAAAAAACTTGCGTTGTTTACATAAAGCATTAAGATATTGCCAGTAATGCTTGAGCATTAATAGAAAAGGTTTACAGATTTTCATTTCAGTTGTATGAAAGCCATGTCAGAAATTTTAAATTACTGCAGTGATATAAAAGCAGCAATTAAAAACTAAGTGCTGTATACATTATATGTTCTTTTAAAGGAAAAATCTCAGATGGTAAGAAATGTTTTCCTCATTTATAAAATTTAGTGAATTTTCAATAGACTAGTTGTTAAATTATTTAAACCCGTTCAAGTGCGAGAATTTTGTTATCATAATTAAAATAGGTTTTTTTTTTTTTTTTTTTTTTTTTTTTTTTTTAACGTTCAGAATTTGCTTAAAATGTCCACTTAAAGGCACTTATCTACATGAAATTTTTTTATAACTTGAAATTAATAATTACAAAAACATGAAAGTTTAGCTTTTAAAATAAATTTTCATAAATGATGAGTTTAGGAATTTAAAGAATCAAATTTATAAAGGATTTTGCATAATCTGCAGTGCTCAAGGTTTAATCTTAGTAAATAAGATAAAGTTGTATTTGCTGTAAAATATTAGATGCCTCTGCCTTCATTAAATAGTGCAGATATTAAATTTTGTGTTTTATAACTCCTAATGTAATAGTAAAATTTTAGCATTTCTTGTTAAAGTTTGTTCAAATTCATTGCCAATTTTACAACGTATTTTTAATCATAGTAATTGTTTGCATAGAACATTTCATTATTAGAAATGAATGAATTATTTTCTTTTTTATTTTTAAAAATATTTTAATATTTCTGCATGAAAACATATCAAAATTCAAAACCTCAAGTTCTAAATACAGTTGTTTCACTAAAATCTAGCATGCTTGAAGGTTGCCTGTATTAAAACTGTCATCATTTGAAACACCATTGGCATCTAGGACATTTCTAAAAGTGGCAGTTTTATTTGTGTATTTGCATCCCAACTGCTTGGAGTGGATTATATGTGTAATAAATTTTTCTGTACTTATCAATATTCAAAATTATTCTGCCCCCCCCCCTTTTTTTTGCGAAGTTTGTTTGTTAACCTTTTGTTTTAAAATATCCCTAATTTCCATATTATTTAGATTACTGCTCTGAACTTCCTAAAAAATATTCTTTTTTGAAAGTCTTAAATTGCCTGTTTAAAGCTGCAAATTCCTGCAATTTTAATTTTGTTAGATGGCAGGAGAATTAACTGTATTTCCTATAGCATCACTACTCTGTCTTGCTTACTGATTTTGCTGATATGAGATTTATCTGTAATTGCTGTATGACTGTTTTAAGTTAACCTTTTATTCCAAGCACAGTTAGTTTTTTTTTTATTATTATTGCTTGAATTGGTACATTCTATTGAAACAAAAGAAAATTTTGTTGCCAGAGTTATTTTAGTTGGTAATAATTTTAATAGCTTAGTACCAATGTAAGTAAAAATGTCCTCAAAGCTTTCAACATCAATAATAATTTTAGTTGTTCAACAACCAATATTATCGAAAGAGTACCTCTCTACAAACGAGTTCATCATTCTAAATCTGTTCTATCTCCATGCTATTATGCCTGAAAACGATTTGTTACCTAACCTGCTTCATGAATTTTTACAGAGGTATGAATCATCATTTCTTTCCGAATAGGTGCTTTCTCCTTCATGAAGTATTTTCTTAAGTAGTGTGAATCATCATTGCTTTTTCAATGAGTGTAATGTTGTTAAGATTAAAAAAGTATAAATATATCTATATGTTTTTAAAGTATTATATGAATGCAGAGTAGAGAAATGTTATAGATGCAGGTAAGAAATAATAGTATTCTTCTAGAATGTTAAGTTGTCGTTGTACTCACTATGCAGATGATATCTTTGACTTCCATAAGATTTGATTTTAGTATTCAATAATATGCCTAAAATATTTCACAAGTATTTATTTTCAGATTGAAGTCATTCATATGGATTGCTAATTTTTGCTAGAGCTTATCTTTTTTATGTACATTTTTTACGTAAATGCTGTTCAGAACTTGTATAATGTTATAATGAATGAACCTGGACAACTGTGTGTTTAGTGTTAAACTTGGAAATTATATATTCCTAATTTAAAAACATTTTCTTTTAATATTTCTAGGACTTGATAGTAACCCTCCCTTCCCACCAATAAAGAAAATTATTCATAGGGTTTAATATTAAATTCATAAAATTACCTTTAATTTTGAATTTCTTTGATAGATTTCAGTTACATAGCTGTTGAGAACTTGTCATGCAGTTTTATTAAAATTCATTTTTTAAATACTTTATTTCTCTAATTTTATTTATTTTGAATAATTTTAATTCACTATCAAAATTTTTAAAAAATAAATAAAACACCCCAAAAATTATATTTTATATATTACCCTCTCTCAAAAAATTATATTTTTGGAGTCGTCGTATGAATATTTTCATTCATATAGTTGAGTTGTTAAATCTTGAAAAGAAATATCTTTATTCAAATGCATAAGTTAAGTATTATATTTGAAGTTCAGTGTAAAAAAATTTTTAGTAATATGCCAAGTCAAAGTTCCCATCAACAGAATTTCAAAATTGCATATTAGTTCATGTGCATAGAATATGATACCAAATTTTTGCTAACTTACATTTTTCATGTAATTATATAAGATCAAGAACTTTAAAAATGAGATATAAAGATGGTCATTATGGTTATGCAGGTTTTAATGCAAATTTCATTATTATGAACCATAATGACATGTTGAAGTTTTTGATAGACTTGCTAATTTTTCACTTTTTATGTTTAAACAAATATCTGTTCTATATTACCTGCTGGTACTTAATCCTGCAAATTTGGCATTTGCTCCTACTTTTCCTGGTCCACTGGAGTAATAACTGTGGAAAAGTGTTATTTTATTTCACTGTGTTGTTTTGATTTTTAAAAAATTCTATAAGATTGTTATAGTAAAACATACATTCACTATGTTTTAAATTACTCAGCTCTTACTAAGTATGAAATATTCAAATATAGAAGAAGTACAGGGGGATTATAAATGATTGATGTGGTGTTAAGATGCTATTTAAAAAGGAAAAAAAATTCTTACATGTGTAGCAAAGAATGATTCATGAAAATAAATGTAAAATATCCAAAATTTTATTTTATGAGTACAAATTTTCAATGTAGCATTTTCTGGTTACATGATGCACATTTGTGTAGTGTCAGGAGTTTGATCTAAATTTGCTCTTCTAATGGCCATAAATGCATTTTTAAAGTTATGCTGAAGTTCAGCTGTCAATTATTTATTTTGTCTTTTATGTTACTTTTGTTTTTACATGGTTGGGTGTATTAAATTGCAAAAGATTTCTATCCTAAGGTCAAATAATCATTTGCATGAGGAAATGAAAGGGAGTAGGAGTATGTATTAAAAAAAATCAAAGGTGATTATTGTTATTAATTGATGTGTAGGTTGGTTTCCTTCTCTCATAATGAACAGAGACTTAAAAACCACCTTCAAACAAATATTTTTGCATTACACTTATTAATGATCTAAGGAGTCCAAAATGTGCTGTTTAATAGGATGGCTATACAAGATAATACTGAATGACATGCCCGATTTTAAAACACTATATTTCGAAAAATATTGCACATTGAGTATTGACAATGAGAAACAATATCTGAAATATCCAGGTTCGCATTTTCAGTTTTAAAATTCATGTGGCTGCCTCAACCAAGAACTCTCAAATCCTTGGGTTGGGCAGTGCATTAACAATTTGATGCTGTTCGTATGGCCTCTACTATTTGTAAATCGTATGTGTTGTAATGTTTTTGCCTAAAGTTATGTTAAAGAAAGATTTTGTTAATATGATGCGTGTGAAACTTGTATTATATTGTAAAAAATTTTATTTCTTTTCTACTGTAGACAGTTAGGGAATTAACGCTTGTGGAAACTTCGAGTTGGGAACTTGATAAATGTCTGACAAATATTTTACTAGTTTTCTGGTGATTGAAAGAGGAAGAAGATAAGAATTTGAGTTGATGATACTACAGATTGATTTAAGCCTCGTTCACAAGAGCAGATTCGACCGGTAGTGAAAACTGGTTCTTCCAACGTATCCCATTCACACACGAACAAGCATTAACTGCCTCTCAGAATTGGAGGTAGAACTTGGTAGAATGTTCCTACCTCTCCGGAGCAGCGCAAATGGGGAGATTTCCCATAGTGCATTCCACTGTTCACTTAATTTTAGCAAAGAACATGGCTGACGTGCAACTGACTGCTCACTGGACTGTCAGTGAAACAATTGCATTGTTAGATATCTGGGGATGCGATATCATCGAAAAATATTAGATTGAAACGTATGAAATAACAGAAATTTGTAGCGACTAGGGGAATCAGTACCTTTTGAATGATTTTTTTATTTAAGAAATTTCATCTACTTTTTATGAATATTATTAAATGGTTTTGTAAGACAAAATGATTTTAAGCTGAAAAATATTTTTGCCAGTAATTTTTTAATTACAATTTTTGGACGAAATGTTTAATAATTAATGTCTTTTTTTTCTCCTACAATTTTCAATGATTTTACCTCAAATTTTCACATTGTATTTATAATAGTGTTCTTAATAACTTTAAGGATCGATTTTACAATTAATGAATTAGTTTCTGAGAAAAATTAAAAACATATTTTTATGTAAAAACTTTGAAACAAATATGATCTCAATCATATTTTCACTTCAAGTAACTTTTGTTTTCAGTATTTTGCAAATCCCATTCTGGTTTCTATAAAGTATATAATTTTAAATAAGCGGTAAAAATATTAAATAATTTAGTCCATATCTATATAAGTTTCAGGACTTTTTAAGTAAACAGATTTATCAAAAAAATGGAAACTGAGAAAAATGCAGTTTAAAAAATATAAACTGTCTTAAATGGTCATAAAATCATTTCAAATTTCATAAAAAAGATGTTTAAAAACATAAATTACGAGCTTTTGTTTAAAATCTTTGTAAAACAATATATAGATATTACTATATATTTTCTAAAACATTTATAATCAATAATTAAACATTTATAATTAATATTAATTTGTCATTTTATTTAAAACCCATTCAGCAGCATACATGATTTCTTTTCTTCTTTTAACCAATTGATCTTGTATATAAATTGCATTTTAAATTAATTTAGGTGTATTTTAATTACTTAAAGCGTTTAACTCCGATGGGTGGCGTACTATAGCAATAGTAAACAATGTCAAAAAAGATGTAAGCAAACGTTAGAAATCCGCCAATCCGATTCGCATTTGTGACATCATTGCTCGCAATGGGTGAAGGTATGGAAGACGATGTGCATCTGAACCGGTCCTTAAGGTGAAACTGCTTCATATCCCCATTTCTCCCTAATTCAAACAAACGGTGGCTGTGTGAGAGAGCGTTGCATGTGAATGGGGCTTTACAGTTGACAATTCTCCCACCTCCCCCGGATTGGGGAGCATAGATTTTTAAAAGTGTACAAGACTGATTTGAATTTTGCCAACGATCGTTACCATTCGTTTGCTTCAGAGATTGCTCTTAGAACAATCATGCTTTTTGTATTTATGGATATTTTAAATTCAAAATTCCAAACTAGAAAGGTTATATGTAACAGCCAGCTCTCCCAGTCGATCACCGAACCTTCCGTTGTTTATTTTGTAGTCTCTTTATTCCCGCTACCGATTGCACCTTGAATTAGTTGAAGAAAATCACAAAAATGTTCTTATATGAAATATGCTTTCATGTCAAGTAAAAGTGAAACGCGGGAATCGTAACGTAATCAGTATGAACAATTAGACGAAGAAGAATTGTCCATTTTTCTCGTAATGAAACAAGCCTTTAAAATCGACTCCCAAACAAAGATTTTGTGTTAGATTTATTAATGATTTAAGGAGTCCAAAGTGTGCTGTTTCATTGAATGGCTGTAAGTACAAGACAATGCGAAATGATTTGTCAAGTGTAAGACAATGCATTTCGAAAAAGATCACACATTATGGCCATAAGTATGGCACAATACTAAATGATTTGTGTTTTATAACACTGTATTTTGAAAAATATTACACATTGTGGCTTAAGGTAAGGACTAATACTAAATAATTTGTCTGGTTTTAAAGCACTGTATTTCAAAAAATATTACAGATTGAGTATTGACAATGAGAAAAAAATAACTGAAATATCCGAGTTTGTATCTCGGTTTTAAAATTCATGTGGCTGCCTCAACCAGGGATTCGCACACCATTGGCTAGGGCAAAGCACTAACATTGATTTAATGCTACTCGCATGTCCTCTGCAATCTGCAGAACCTATGGTTACTAATTAGTTTTTCTTTAGGGTTATGTTAAAGAAAGATCTCGTTTATGTGATCACTCTGCAACTTGCAGTATCGTAGAAAGTTGGGAAATTAACACTCAATGCAAACTTCAAATTTGGGAATTTGATTAATGTCTGATGAATTTTTTACTAGGTCATAAGCTTGAAAGGGGAAGAAGATAAGGATTTGAGTTTAATGATTCTATGGATTGATTAACAGTTGATAGTAACCCCTTCCTCCAGATGGGGGAGCATAGATTTTCAAAAGTGTACAAGTTTGATTTGAATTTTCCCAGCGATCATTACCAATCGTATGCTTTTTCTAGTGTTTGTGGATATTTTAAATTCCAATGTTAAAAGGTTATACAGTAAAATTCCAGAAATCCGCAAAGCTTGGGACCAGAGGTTGTGCGGATTTCAGGAAAGAAAAGATAAAGTATAATATTCGGACTAAAAGTGCAAAATGAATAAGGCGTATTAGATACATTTAATTAAATTATTATATACATTATTGCAATAATTTATTATATGCATTGAATTATTACATATATAAATTGATTATATTATTCATTGTATTATATGTACACAGCATCGAGGTTTGCTGATTTCGCCTCATGCAAAGATTTCCGTTTTCGGATTCCGGTATATGATGCACAATTCGTGTTGCAATTCCATGCCATACTGCTTTAAATCGAGGAGTAGCACCTGCTTCCATCTTTTGTAGAATTTGCGTTACCGTCAATGCAACGTGTTTACGTTTTTCAACGTTGCAAGCAGTAAAATCATGAGTGCGTTTCTTATCTGTCATTATATTAAAAATGGCTGAAATTTAAAATATTTTTAACTTATCCACAAAATATCCGGATAAAAAAAAGGCAGCACTAAACCATGTCGTGAAATGAAATAACAAAGCTCAGAAAATATAACTACATGAATCGTGAACTTAGCAAAGAGTTGGGTGAATCGTCCGCTTTTTTATCTTGATGCAGATTAGAAGGAAAAAAAACTTATTTTTTAAACTTTTTTATGTCAATAATTTGGTAATTCCGTTTTGACTCGTTATTATTCGGTAATTATGACATCATTATTCAATAAGTATTTTTTTCTTGGATATTTCATACTCAGTGTTGCGGTTTCCAGAACCTGTAAACTGAATGTTTATATTCTGAAAGGCAATGCGGATTTCAGGTTGGCGTATTTTCGGTATTTGACTGTACTTAATTGCGAGCTCTCCCAGTAGATCATCGAATCTTCCAGTGTTTAAGATTTTTAGTCTCTTTATTCCCACTACTGATGTGTCTTCGCCTGAAAAAGGAACGAAAATATACGAATCACGAAAAGAGCTTTAAGTTCGCTATGACCATGCCTTGAATTAGGTGACGAAAACTGCAAAAATTTTATTATATGAAATTCGCCTTCATGTCAAGTTGAAGTGAAATGAGCGAGATCATCGAATCTTCCTGTGTTTAAGATTTTTAGTCTCTTTATTCCCACTACTGATGCGTCTTCGGCTGTAAAAGAAACGAAAATATACGAATCACGAAAAGAGCTTTAAGTTCGCTATGACCACACCTTGAATTAGGTGACGAAAACTGAAAAAATGTTATTATATGAAATTCGCCTTCATGTCAAATCGAAGTGAAATGAGCGAATCGTTAATGAACGGATCCTTTAAAATCGACTCCAAACAAAGATTTTTGTACTGCATTTATTAATGATCTAAGGAGTACAGAATGCGCTGTTTCGTTAAATGGCTTACTACAAAATGATACTGATTTGTCAGGTTTTAAAATACCATGTTTTGAAAAATATTATGCATTATTACTGTAAGTCCGGGGTAATACCATGATTTGTCAGGTTTTAAAACACTGTATTTTGAAATATCTTACACATTATGGCTTTAAGTATAGAATAATACTAAATGATTTGTCGGGTTTTAAAACACTGTATTTTAAAAAATGCTACAGATTGTGTATTGACGATGAGAAAAAATAATTGAAATGTCTGAGTTTGCAACTCAGTTTAAAAATTCATGTGGCTGCCTCGGGCAAAGTGCTAACGATGATTTAATGTATTTTGCATGGCCTCTACAACTCACAGATCTTATGCTTGTATTTTTTTCCCTTAAGGCTATGTTAAAGAAAGATCACTCTGAAACTTACAGTATCACAGAAAGTTGGGGAATTAGCACTTGTGCAGACTTCGAGTTTGGGAATTTGATTGATGTTTGACAAATTTTTTTACCTAGTTCAGAAGCTTAAAAGAGGAAAAAGATAAGATTTTGAGTTTAATGTTACTACACAGTGATTAACAGTTGAGATTGGGGAGTATAAATTTCTAAAAGTGTACAAGTTTTATTTGAATTATGCCAAAGATCGCTATCATTTGTATACTTTAAATCAGTGTTTCTCAACTGGATTTATTCCAAGGACCGGTAAAGTATTTCAGTACGTTCTCGCAGACCGTTAAGTTTAATAATTCGATCCATTGGCACAGTTTTTTCACATAAAAAAATCATGAAAACAAAAATAACTGGCAAATATTTCTTGCAGACCACCGGTTGAGAAGCACTGCTTTGAATTATGTTTTTTGTAACGTTTGTGGGTATTTTAAATGCACAAATGCCAGCTCTCCTGGTCGATCACCGGATCTTCCGTTGTTTAGTTTTTGTCTCTTTATTCCTGTTACTGATACATCTTTGTCTGAAAAATGAACGAAAATGCGCAAATCACAGAACGAATTTTGAGGTTGCCGTGACCACGCCTTGAATTAGGTGAAGAAAATCACTAAAATTTTGTTATATGAAATACGCCTTCATGCCAAGTTGATGTGAAGTGAAGAAATCTTAATGTAATTAATATGCAAAGCATTAGCGAAAAGCGCAAAAGTATTCTTACATCAAATCAAAGTGAACACGATCGTAACGTAACCAATATGAAACAAAGACACTTCATCTGCAAGTACAATAAATAATGTTTTCAATTAGCTGTTTGTTGTAAACTAATTAATTTTACTATTATTTTGCATTAGTTATAAATCTTATTCTCGTAATATTGTTGCGTGTGTACGGGTTTGTAGTTGATTGTGAATGTACAAGTCCAATAAAAAATTAATAAAATTTATTATTATCATAAGAAAGATAACAGAATGCTGCATTTTCATACAATATCATGCAATATGATCAGTAGCTATATTTTGAGCTACTAAAATACAAAATACAACGCAAGAGAAAACTAATCTGATCTTGCTGTGAATTCTCTACAATCAAGAACAACAACTACCAAGTTGAGATATCTCTCTCCAGCTTTTTAATTGGTTGTGATAAAGTTCTGGTAATTTCTGTTTTCTCTAGATTTTTGGAAAGCAAAAGTATAGAATTACGGTTACAGCTAACAAAGTAGTCAATTACATTTATTCAGAATAAATATAAAATATGAGATATCTATTTATTAAATGTTTGATTATGCTCTTGTATTTTTACTTTTCCGGCATAGCTTTCTCTTAAAATATGTCTTGTGCTGCACTGCACGGGGATATAAAGCAGTTTTAATTATAATTCTACTAAAAATAGCTAACTAAATACAAAATCCATAACAAAATTTAAGCATATTGATTAAAAAGGTTTTTCTTTTCTGAACAAGATTTTGTCAGTGTGAAAACTTGGAAAACATTACAGAATGAAATAAATTTAGTGAAAAAACAAACATTTAGAATATTCAATTAAATATTAGTATATATTATCAAAATCATATTGTCATTCAATAACTCTAATCATGCATGAAGTAGTACACCGGTTTCATTCCAGTGTATGGGAAGTAGGCTGTGATTACATCCTCAAGAAAACGTACATCAACAGCCAATTTTTTAAGCATGTAATTTTTGTGGTTGATGAATTTTGTAATCATTTAAGGTGTTTTACTTTCGTATGTTTAACGCCTATGAAAATATGTCAGCTTTTTCATGTATATAAATCTTCCATTATATGAAATGAAAGCTTCTGATTGATATTCAAGTGCATAATAAGTAGATGACTTTTTATAACGTAGATAAAAAAATTTTCAGTTTATTTGGCTATTTTATCATGAATTGCATTTTTTATGCAGAACTATCTGAAATTTTGAAGTACAGTACAAAGTCCGTAATCCGATTTCAGATTAGGGGTTTTTCCAGATTGTAGATCATCAATTTAAATATGTTAAGATGGCATGCAGAAATTATACAATTAAAAATATGAAACCATAATTTATGAAATAAAGAGCAATTATGATCTAAAGGGTATCAAAATTTACACAAGTAAAAGCTTAATATTTATTTGTTTACTTTATTAAACATTTCTTTCAGTGTAAGTTGTTTAAGTTGTTTCATTTTTTGTGCTAATACTTTCTCTTTAATTTTATAAACAGACATAATTTCTTGTTCAGTTCCACTGTTCAAGTCCTGTAATTGCTGTGTCGAGAATACCGACTAACTTGTGAATAGAAATTTTTTCGTTTTCAATAACCTTTCACTATCGAAAGCGGCACATCAAAACATGCTTTAGCTTTGTAGATCCTTTGGCAGCTTCAGAATGGGAAACTCTTTTTGACATAATCAAAAGTTCAAACTTAATTTTGATAAGATTGCTCTACCAGTCTGCAAAAAATAATAAACCGGATCCAATTAGAAGATTAAGGAACAGCGCAATCTGCAACATTAACTGAAATGGTTTAGAATCAGTAAATATAATTTTAGCATGTGGCTTTGAGGTCCGGATTATAGACTTCCGATACTGTATCTGACATTCATCATTTTCTGAACATTCTCGATATTTAAGTTTGATTTTTTTTTTATTGCACCTCACAGCAATGCGCCAAGGATTTTCAGCGTTATGTGGAAGAACTAAGCTGATAGTAAATACAGTGATGTACTAAATGCAATTCTTGTGCAAACATTTTAATTATTTTCTTCAAACAATGCTTGTTATCAGAATAAGTTTATCCCTGAAGAGTTAAAGTTGACCTTGTCTGGTCAGGAATTGTAGCATGAGAAAGTGTATTTTAATTTTTTTTAATCTTTTGTTTAGTTCGTAGTATTATAAGTACCGTAATTTCGCACGTATAGTCCGCAGACACGATTTTACATAAAAAAATTTTTTTAAATTGTCAGATAGTTCGCGGACTATACGTCCGAAATTACATTTTTTTAATACGGCAATATTCCCATGCTTTTTAAACACATCCTTTTGTTTGCGCAAATTTCTCACCACTTTCTTGTCCACTTCAAAATAACGGAGTAAAATCCTAGTATACGGTGCAGCATTGGCGCGACTTTGAAAATTATCGCCAACACCAAAAATGATCCAAAGAACGTCTATATATATACTATACACGCATAGTATATATAAATAGTATATACTATGTTTAACTATATATTTTCTTTGAATGACCCATTAACTACTCATCGTACATGTCCTGTTTTCACTGCTCATCATAAAGTCACCAAAAGTAGTCAAATCCCGTGTGCACCGGATACTAGGATTAAACCATTAATGGCCCGCTTCTCTATATCCATCTTTTTCAGTTTTCTCAACTACCTCTCAGCAGTAAATCTCCGGCGATGTTCCATCAACGTTATCGAAGATGAAAGACAAAATACGAAAACAAAATAACGTGCTATCCTCGTGATAAGTGGTAATGAAATGTGACCTTCGACCCCACTCACTCGGTGTTGCCAAACCATGCTGTAAGTAAACGAATCACGCTTTTTTTTCGTACTCCAGGTACTTGCTACTATGGTTCCTAAAAACCGAGCTGATGCATCAACTACTTTTCCCCCTCACGGCAATTGTGCTAAAGCAGTGCGAAGGATACTTGGAATCTCACGCTTTTTTTATATTTGATCATCGGCAGTTCACAACAGCGTGTTTTTTATTTCAACAATTTTAGCTGTGAACAACCAGCGTATTATCCGCACTGGTGGATAGTCCGCAGCTTCAAAAATTCGCATTTTGAACACAGATAGTCCGCGGACTATACACACGAAATTACGGTAATTTGGTTCGGGTTTGCCACGCTACCTGGAAAACTGGAAAAGTCAGGGAATTTTAATATTTTAGTCAAAATCTTGAAAAGTCTGGGAATTTCGTATGATGATCCCCCCCCCAAAAAAAGAAGCGTGTTTTGCTCCAACATTGGGGTGATCACTTGCATCATTCGGGCAGCAAGCATAGAGCCAATTTTTGCAGCTCGAATCAAATTGTCAAATTTTAGAAGGCAAAGCAAGTTTCCAGTAACCTCAAGAATCGAGAGACTCGCATACACATGTGCAGTGCATGTTGAACTAAAGGAAATGCCTTCCCATTCACGTATAAAACAGAGGGTTTGTCAGCGAGAATTTCTCCCTCCACGGATTTGTACAGGAAAGTGAGGAACATGTTGAAAAGACACGTTCTTTAATACTTTTTTCTTTGACTTTTCATGATAATTTAAACTCTGATTTTTGTATTTTTTGGCTTAAAATAGCTAATCCATTAATTAATTTACTTGCACAAAAAAATATTTGATATATTGAAAAACTATTATAGTTATAATAGTAATGCTTTAGGGATTATTTTATATGTAAGTAATATACTTAAATTTACTAATAATACTGTAATACGCAAATTTTTGTGTTTTCAAGTGGTACCATAATTAATTTACTTCTCAGCACAGCCAACTGGCATTTCACGGTTAGACTGGAACTTTCGTAAAACATGCCTGGAAAAGTCAGGGAATTTCATTCTCCTGTTTAAATGGCAACCCTGTTGATTTTTTGTATGATGTAATATCCATTTGTGTTGAATACTATCCCTGCAGTCTGGTTAATGCATGTGTCATTTTGAGTATTACTAATAAGGGCTAATAATTAATTCTGTTAAGTGTTACTGATAGCTGTACTAAAAGGTTGGTATCTGTTACAATATACTTCATGTCCTGCGTATAAATATATGGGATTCTGATATTTTATCCTAATTCTCGAATGCTGGCAGAGTGATGAAATGTGTTACAAAATGTTTCAGTGGAGGGAAAAGAATAAAAATTCTTTTCTGGCTTAAGAGGGTATAAATATTGATGTATTGGTCTGAATTGTGTCTTTGAATCTGGGCTTATTGTTGGGATTGATTACATATTAAACCACATTATGGTCCGTTTTCATCTGATTGCAATTTTGTAACTTACAGCTTTATTAGTTTAATTTGGAAAAGGAAAAAATTGGCAAATTTAGAATTGCCAACTCCCTATTTCCCACCCTATTCCTGCCAACCTTATTTACAACATATATCTCCTGGCTTTCACTTATTCTTAAAATTTCTCATGATTTTTATGTAACTTCATTTAATACTTTCTTATTTGCACCCCAAGACGTGTGGTTTTTATCATTAAAAATGATTGATTTTTCTCTTAAGTTATGAGTGAAAGGAAACCAAAGTAATTTCATTAGTGAGACGTAATGGTACGTTTCTGCTTTGTGTATGAGAGCATACGTATGTCTGTAAACTTTGAGTTCCAGTTCTCCAATTTGCATCAAGTCCGCTGAATGCTGCGAGTTTCATGTGTTTCGAGAAATAGTTTTAAGAATGTCTTTGTCATGTGTGCAAAAAGGGTAAAATTCTCGTACGTTTCAAAAATCGTATACAGGTGACTTTTCTTCTATTATTTCATCAAGAACATATAATACGTTTGCCATTGCGACTTTTCGGTTTGGCACAATAAGTGTGCTGATGTTCTTAAACGTGCGTGTACACAAAAATACAAGGACAATATGAGTTGTATTCGAAAAATTAAGTTTTTTTGTAATTTATTGATGCGACAGATCATCGTTTGTCAAACATTTTTGGCCTGCAGACTGATAAAATTTGTGAAAACATTTCAAGGACCAGTGGTTCGCTCACTGTCTTTAAAGCGCATGGACAAGCAAAGAGCTGTGCTGGGAACATACCTTTGAATGTTCTCTGGAATGTTTGCCACATTTTCCAACCATTTCATTTACACAGCTGGCCACAATTTACTTAAGCATAGTAGAATTGCTGTAACACATTCTCTGTTCTGAGCTGTCCTTTCGGTTTAAAAAAAAAAAAAGGATGCAACATGTGAAAAATGTACGTGCATGCTAGTGTTTCCAACCTAAAGACAAGATTTTCAACCTCTTTGTGTCGCTTTTCCTATGCTCAAATGGCAACAGCTGAAGTAATCAGAATTGTTATTCTGTTTTCTTGTTAATAAAATTATTTAAAGAAGTTCGTTCTATTTATTACTTATAATACAGGCTTAAAAGAATGATTAGCGTTTCTTCATTGAAAACAAAAATATCATTTAATATGAGTACTCGTCATCCACAAATACATGCTGGTGTCACCACGATAGGTTCCCTAATATTAGTAAATCTAAATTAAACAGACACACTGAGAAAGCTAGAGCTATTGCATTGCACAGTATTCATAATAACACATACAGTTGTCAGATTTTTAATATTTTTTTCGGAAACGATGGTAGGTATATTGTTACAATACTTCTGAGTTTGGAAGAAGTAATGGATAGTGTCTCTGGACTGGCAGTTGAGAAACCTGCATTAGATCATGATACAGCTTTATTTAGAAAAATGTTTCCTGATAGCAAAATTACTAAGAAATACTCAAGTGCAGGGGCAAAAGCTGCAATTGATAAAGAAATTGGTATGAAAAATAAATCTTCAGTTATTGATTGCACCGAGTATGTAATTACATAACACATAAATTTCCAATCAACAATGAAGTGATTTCACATGCATTTTTGCAGATGTATCTGCTCTAGCAAATGCATCTTTTTCTAATATAAGATTTTTTTTTAATAGATCTCCAGTTTTACTTAATTTAATTTTAAAAGACGATGCTTATGTTGCAACTGATAAATTACAGTCGCAGTTTACAATTAGAAAGCTTGGGCAATTTTTTTGTGTTTGGGATGGTATTTCTTTGGGTGGACACACAGACCTTCATGTCTTTCCTCATGAGAAAATGAATGCTCAGGCCTATAGAGGTGACATCCTTGATCCCTATGCACACCCTTACGCCATATTTCAAACCTTATTATGTGTTGTATGCTGCAGGTTAGTTTCATTAATTCTACATGTAAACTTTTCGAATCATTTTTTTTTTTGTGATATTTCCTTAATGATAACCAAAGTATATGTATACATGAAAGTAAATGAAAAACTTTTAATTTGCAAAACACATTTACTTTGGCTATTAAAGAAAGCAAAGTCAAGTCTGTTGTCACTATTAGCAGTTGTATTTTTTCTTGTTAAAAAGTACGAATAATACATTTTTAGATGTAAATTTTGTATTGTTTGGGTTTATGAATTTGCGGCTGCTCTTCGCTGAGAAAATTTTGATTTCTTGAAGAAATCGATCAGTTTTTTAGTTTATTAGATTAGCACTGTTGCGAATGTATTTATCAAAAAAAGAAAGAAACTTTATCTTCGTTTCACGTGATAAAATGCAAACTAAAATTTTATACGATGCCAAAAGTGATACAACCATTCGAAACACTTGTGGGGGCTTTTCTGCCTTACTCTGCCTTTATTTTTACAGTTGTTAAATCATAACTATATATTTTGGATTACAGATATGTTTAAAATGACAGAAATATTCATGTTTTGGCAGCGTTAAATTTTGGGGGGAGGAATATATTTATATTTAAAAAAGATATATTTGAAAAAAAAATAAAAGATATAAATAACAAAAATCTAATGCAATCTCCGGATTCAAAGTTTTATACTTGTTATTAAAAAATAAAAATGCGAGAAGTTTGATTCCTGTGTAACAGAAATTAACCTAAATATCTAATTTCAAAAACTTCAACTTGCCTTGAGGAATCGGTTAATAAAGTTAGAATTATTCAAGGAAATAAGTGTAAATGAAGTACAGCGAAAAATGTATGTGATTCAATAGGCCGTACAAGCAAATCATGAGGTTTTATTCGATTTTTTTTAATGGAAAAAATATTCTCTTTTGTTTTGTAGTACGTAGTTTTCTTAAGTTAACCCACAAATGTACACATTACATGGTTGTAAAATGCATCTCATTTGTTACACTCAGTAAATGGAAATGATAATAATGCATCATAAATTCACAGTCCGTTTCATTTTTGCTTGATCTAAACAAATGAAGATAAAATGGTTGTGTAACATAATTTGGTACTTTTCTGCATAAATTCTTCCAAATTTTCGAATTTTGTGTTCAACATAATTGCATGCTACGCCTAATCATAGCAAAAATCAATGAAGTGAGGAAATCCATCACAAGTGTATTATATTTTATCTTCATTTGAGATAATTCGATGCAGGAAAAAACAATGTGGTCATGAAACATTCCTTTTGCGTTTTCAGAGTAATTATTCTTCCCCTCACTAGAGATTTTCATAACAATGTTAATTTGCGCTACGTATATTTCTAAAAGCTGTTTAGTGCAGGGCTGCCCAGCCTGTTCGTGAGCATGTGCTATTTTTCCTTGTTAAGTGATATGGGAATGTACAGCAATGAAAAAAAGTACAAAATTATGGTATTATAATGAATAGCTTGTGATCGACTTAAAATTGTTGTGATCTGTTGAACATTTTTAGTCCAAAGGGGTTATTTGCCCCGAAGGGCTATTAAGTTCGTTTTGGCATTTTGCGTTGAAAACTATAAATGGTGAATCACTTTTCAAATTGTTGCCACCAAATATCATTGTCGTGTATTATATTTAAAGAAATCAAGTACCAAAGAATCTGCATGAATGTATGTATGTGTCTTGCATTGTGATAAGACAACGGAAGCCCTAATTTGAATTTTCATATTTTCTTAAACTTAAACGAATTTTTATGAAAAAACTAAGCGATTTCAGAGCAAACAATGTACAGGGGAAAAAATTCCATACAAAAAAAAAAAAAAAAAAAGTTATTTAGTGCCAGTAATGAATTAATGTGTCATCGCAACACAGGTGTAACATCTTCTCTTGGTTTGTAAATAGTTATATAAATAAACTGCTATTTATTTTTTTCACATCGCATTTTAAAGAAATGTAAAATGTGAAACCTGCTTTGTATGGAGCAGCATACATTGGAGTATTTTCGAAGTTACCGGACACTAGTATAGAAAAAAATGTACATTAATGGGTAGGATGTGCAATTTTTTTCCAAAATGGATAAACAATGACGGTGCAGCATGAAAAATTATAATAAGGGATTACTTTTTTGTGCAATATTCATAACTCGTAATTGTTGAATATCTAACTAAATAAAAGAGCAATATGTTGTTTAAACTTTTACCGGAATAATTGGTACAAATTTGTCTGAACCTGTACGAATATTCGTTCTTGGCGGGATTTCATCGTCTAATAAAATGTTTTACTTTGTTTAAGACCTATGAAACATATTTACTTTTATGTCTGAAATGTAGGATTGTGATATTTAAGTTGATAAGATGACTGATAATTATTAAAAAATAGTTTTAGGCCACTCATTTTTTTTCTCTCATTCATTTGATGTTTCTACCACGATTAGATTTTTTATATACTTGATTATTCGGAATTTTCGTGTAATCGTCATTCGGCATTCCTTGAACTTTTACCGTATATGTAGTTGCAATAGGTATCTAATGTAAGTTTTGTTTGTCTTTTCGTACGTGTAAGGCTATTTTTCTTTCTGTAGGCAACGTCACAATCTAACAGTGCAAAGAGAATGCGTAAAATAACGATAATTTACATGTGACTGAAAACTATGCTGTGATAAATGGAGTAACCGGTCTCGAACGTATGTAATCGTTGCGAAGGAACATGTAAATTAGAAAATTACGTACTCTTGCTTGAGATCATGAAGTGCAAAATAAAATTTATGCAATACCAAAAAAATAAGACTGTTTGAGATTCTTTGATTCTCTTGCAGGCATGAAAGGCGAATTTACCTACTCCCAGAACGAACGGGGAAGTAGCGACGGAAACATATTGATCAGTGAGCTGAGTGAGCCACTGCTCAAAGTTGTCATTTTTATCGGTATGGATCCCCGAGTGGTTCTGTTTGCATTCGAAATATGTGAAATAAATTACTCCCCTTTCGAGGACATCTGGGGTTCGGTTCTGTTTGCGAAAAAAGTCGTACGAGGTGACTGAAGTCGTGAGCTCCACGTAGTTTGCCAGGATATCACACCTGTGAGGCGGTACTCTTTGAACCTAGCGTCTTGTCCGAAAATCCGACACCTTCTTTTCGTTGTAATGCGACCGCGATTAAAGTACTAGGCACCTCCATGTGTGTACGAAACCACTTGCGATTTCAAATTCGAAATTTTCTGCGCTTAGCTTGCCGCATAGTGGCAGGTAGCACGGGGAAGGAAGGCGAACCTTCCTCCTTGAGTTTAACCAACGTGTTTTCCCAGATAAATCTGACCATC
Source organism: Stegodyphus dumicola (assembly GCF_044657685.1). Taxonomy (NCBI): domain Eukaryota; kingdom Metazoa; phylum Arthropoda; class Arachnida; order Araneae; family Eresidae; genus Stegodyphus; species Stegodyphus dumicola. The sequence continues at coordinate 252,250,094 of NC_140771.1, read as the reverse complement.
GATGATGATCCTTCCGCAGTACGGTGCATTTCTTCAGAGTAAATGCTATTTTCATGCAGTGTGGTAATCCGCATACAGTAATATCCTATAACGTAATGCATTAAAAGACTTATTGTGTTGATAATAACAAAGCTTCATTAATCAGGTATTCGTGAAGCATATATAAAAGCAGTCATGCATAATTTATCATCTATGAATTAAAAGATATTGCCGACATTAAGTGTACTTCGTGTATTGTATTGCCATTTATACATACTGTATAGAAATTATTAGTATTATGTGGCATATTACAAAATAAAATAATGCAAAATATACCATACGCTACTGTATCCATTTCATATATATAAAGGATTCAAATATTTGTTCTAAATTGCAAGAGTGAAATGAAGAAATGTATTTTAGAGTGGTGTTTCTCAGACCATGGTTATTAGTTATTATTATTTATGTACCTATAAATGTAGATGCTAGTAATTATTCATAAATGGAGCAACGGTGGCAGGTCAAGAGGGTGCCCAAGTAAGGGAATTTTAAGGAATGCTGTTGTAGATTATAATACACTACCATGTATAATAGAATTAAAAATGGAAAGAAGAAATTAATTATGGAGTCCTTGTTTCTAATTGGTTTCATTTTGAATGTTATGATTTTATGTAAACCGTATAATGTGTAAGCCAGAGGATTACCATATAGACTTGGTGTTGACCAACATAATATGCAAAACATAGAATCTTGTTAAAAATTTCCCAGGTATAAAAGAGTTTAGAACTTTAAGTGTGGGGAAAGATCATTAAAAAAGTAGCTGAATGGTTTGTGAACAGCATAAGTAAAAGGGGCAGCATAAGTATCAGTAAAAACAGCGTAAGTATCAAGATGGGCAGGTTTCAATTTCTTACAGTGCCTACCATTGGTAGATGCAGTATAATACCTCTAAATGTTCATATATCTATCCCCAGCAAATGGGCTAGTTGCAAAATGTTTTCATCGATTTCTAAATGCATGGCATGAGTATTTCTGTAAAATGTCTTCTGAAAAGACATTTACATACCTCTTCTTTGTCTCTTATGGCAGATAGCTCCCATATTCACTTAACCTGTCAATTTGTGAAGTAAGTAGGTTTTGCAGTGAGTTTGACTAACTCGCTATAAAAAAATCTTAACCTTTTGGAGTCTCAAGATTAAGCAATTTTTTCTTTCCACATATGTGCTATATCTGTCGGTCATAAATTCGTAATGCGATCTGAGCTCATTGATGACTATTCAAAGGTTAATATGCTGCATATAATTTACCACAATTCCAGCAGTTTTCTGCTGTACAAGATTTAACCATAACCTGTACAAGATTTAACCATAAGTAGACATATACAGATATTAGAAGCATTAACATATATAGATTGATTTTGTTGACTTGTTGGCTTAACTGCAAGCTGTTCTGTCGCTGGAAACTGCGTAAAATCTAATCCTGTAAATGGAAATTGCTCATATGATGGCTTATAGCTACAGTTTAGTTGTCAGATGGCAAGAAATTGGTCAGTTAATTGATTTAAAAATTTTGTTAAAAAACTTTGAAGAAAATAAAGTGTTTATATATATGTCTTTAAAAATTAATAAAATTTAACGATGTAATAGAATTTTTAGATGGTAAAAACTTCATATCCACGTAAAATTCATATATACCTTTTGAGCTTTAATTCAAAACATTAGAATTCAGATATTTTAGATCAGAAATCTTAGATCTAAATTGCAAGAAATTAGAAGTAAGTTTAAAAATTTTCTACATATATTTTACTTCTTATGCGATTTATGCACACATTATAAATTATTAAAGTAGGTTTTGTTTTAAATGTTTATTCATGCAAATTTGGCAGGGATTTAAGGGTACTAAAACAGTTGTGATGAAGTTTATAATAACCATTGATAACTTTTTGAGGGAGTCATCTGTGAAATTAAAAATTTGTCATATGCTGGGGTCCCTTTTAAGTATAGGATTGAGAGCCAATGAAATATGTTATATGTGCAGTGTTATATGTTGCTAAGAGAAACAATTAGTGGTTTGTATAAGAAGTCCAGTGGGAAGACCAGATGGGTCTTGTGTTGAGATTGCTATCAAAATTCAGATTTTTGTAATATCATGTATAGAGAAGAACCATTTCAAAAGCTTTGAAAAATAAATCGGTATTGTTCATGTTTTATTAACCATTAAATGGTTAAATACTCTCTGTAGCAAAAACAAATTGATGCATTGAACATGCAAATGCCCCAGGCCTATGCACATCACTAAACATGCACAACCATTAAATGCAGAGGGCATTTGCATGTATACTGAAATAGAGCAAGCTGGCAGTTAGAAAAAGTCTAGCATTTTCTCACCTTATAAGTTCAGGTGGGTTTTTCAAAGTATAGTGCTGTAGATAAAAAGAAATAATGCCTTGGATTCTCCCTCCAAGGCATAATTAAACAAGTTCCAAAGAGGACTTGTCATTTTCTTTCGAGAAGCATTAAGACTATGCTGTTAACAGTGGTTCCAGTATGCCCTTTGTCATTGGACTGAGGAGAGCAACAGGCATGGAGGATCACTTTATGCATGTTACCATAACCACACTGATGGCTACATTTGTCACTATTCAGTGGCACCTGCTCAGATTTATAGTATATCTAATGTCATGTAGAACCATTGAAAAATGACTGATGGAAGGTGGAATGCATTGTTGACACCCGTTTTATCCGCTGTTAAAACCAATCGTGAGTAGCAGTTTGCTGTCGTGCTGCAGTCATGTCAGGTGGAACTTAGTGGATTGGAGTTGTATCATTTTCTGTGTAAAACCAAGTTCTAGCTTAACCTTCACAACCATCATCTCCATATGTGAAGGTGGTCATGCCAACCGCTTGCTCAGTGTACATCACCGTGGAGTGGTATACTTCCATCATGCCTAGAGTTACCAAGTGGGATGCTGTTACATACCCTATCACCATTATTTATTCTGCTCACAACCCTGACCAGCCAGTGTCATGTTCAGGACATCCTGTGGCATATTGTAGTAAAAATGCTGGTGGACCTGCATGGTGCTATTTTGCAACATGATAGTGCTTGTTGACATTCAGCATACATTTTTGCAGACTTTCTCCACACCATGACAGCCTTCCCATAGCCATCTCAATGCCTGTCCGATTTCAATGCTTGAAAATGGTGGCCACTAACTTCAGCTGTTACAAAACATGTTTGACCTGTATGCACAGTTAAACTGAACTCGCAAGATATCCCTCAGGACAACATTAAACATTCATACAAACTTTTAATATTGCCGGAATGTAGCATTGTCTAAATTGAGTGTTTGCCATGTTAATGTGTAACAGTTATAGGCCTGTGTTACTGAAATAAATTATGCCACTGATTCTCCAATTGTTTTCATATTTTCCTCATTATCTCCCCCATGTGTCTCTCTGGATGGTATAGTCGTTAGCAAAGCTGACTGCTGTATCATAGGGCTGGGTTTAAATTGTGGAGAAGGTATGGATGTTTCAAGTGTATAGTGCCTGTGTGGCATGGGAACTTTTAAAATACTGGAAGTCCACTCCTTTCAGGTGATCTGTTGATAGGGAAAGAGGTGGAAGATGGATCCATTCTCCCAGAGTGTGCGCCATTGATCAAAGGACTATTTGAAACCTGTAAGATCATTTGTGAAGTTTTGGTGAACCAAAAAAAGGGGGGTTCCCAAAATTTACTTTCGTGTTTGGTTGCTCTCGGTTGACCAGTTTCATCACTATCCACCTTTCTGCCTACCGTGGGTAGGTGTTTTTTTCCCTACAGAGTATATAGGGAAAAGTGTGTTGAGAATAATTGAGTTTTAATGCTCTTTTGATATTATGTTTTTGTAAACTGAAGTTTAGTATTTTATTTGAATCATGCATACTTGAAATTCATGACTTTTTTTTTAATTTAAGACAAATTAAATAAATACATATTGATCAGTGTCTGGTAGTTGAAAAGTTCTAAATTCCTTTGGGTTGTGTGCATAATATGTTTGCTTTTATGATGTGTAAAATTTCTTTGCTTCATGATAGATTTTTGCATCTTACATTTGTATCTGTTTGCAGAGCATCGTAATATGCCGCTAGAAGACGCATTAAAGTTGCTATCTCGGAACTTCCACGAGCATATACGTTTGCAAAAAGAACATATGGAACGCGAGCGAGCTGAAAGAGGTCCTTACGTTGGAGTTGTGTCAGCAGATCGAGAAATCCAATTTCTTCTTAGAATGTTAGCGGATGGACGGTGGATTTCTCTTTCGGAAATCAATACAGTAATACGATACTTGTGTGAAAGGCGAGATAAAATGCAAGGCGGCCCAGATGAAAGGGCTCATGGTCGCCTTCCCATACCCTCTGCGGACTTAAAATTAGAACCTTCTTTTAAGCCAAGTGAGTAAATTCACCACTTTCTCATACTTCAGTAAAATTGTTTTATTTTGTTATTTGTTTTCTATCTTAGTTGATTTCTGATTTTAACTGACAATATGAGGAGAAAAATAGTGTTATTTATGTTCTATATGTTTTAATATAATTTAGTGTATTATAAATTTTTACTTTTATTTTCTGTTATCATAGTTGATATTAAACTAATCTGTATTGTTATTTCTTCTTAAAACATGGTAGAAGCTAAAGTTGTGTACTACTTGTTGTTTATGTAATAGGCATATGGATATATCTCCTTTTAACATGTATAGATAGTTTCATCCTTAATGCAGTTTTTTTTTTTTTTTTTTTTTTTTTTTTTTTTTTTTTTTTTGAGAAACTGGATAATTTAACTTTGAGAGGTGTCTTTAGTCATCAAATTTTTATGATTGCTCTTTGCTATACGAAAGAAAAAAAAAAAAAAAAAAAAAAAATTAGTGTAAATTCTGAGCAGTTTATGTGCTCTCATTAAAGTATTTTAGTTGCACTTTCTACGTTCAAACTGCATTTTGTAAGAAGTTAATTGTGTCGTAATGACAGAAGTGAAAATTATGTATTTAAAATAATTGCATATGGAAGCAAAACGTTCACCCAGAATGTGTATCAGATATCTTATTTGTAAAATAATGGTTCTCTCACTGACATATATGAGCTTCATGTCTAGAGATGCATACAGTAGCCGCTCTTTAGGGCCATCTTGGAACTATACTTAAGGCGTAGTCCCACATGTATGTTTAATTGAGTTTAAAGTAATGAAATTTAAAAAATATTAAAATGTTTATAAATTGGCCAGTAGTTAAATGTGAAATAATATTGAAATATTTGTAAATTTGTATCACTTTGAAACTTCTATGAATTATAAGAAGAAAGATTAATGTGTAATAGAAAGGAATTTATTTCTGTAGTTTGAATCCTCAGAAGAAGAATCCTTATCATCCATATTTCTAGTGCATATGTTAAAAAAACTCGTATCATTTTGTGTATTAAAAATTAATTTTATAATTATTAATTTATCACATATGTGCCTCTCCAGTAATGCTTTTTACGTTTGAAAAAACTTGCAATCCCCTTTCAGGTCTTAAAATTTTAAAAACCACTGATTGAATTTAAAATTGGAAACTACCCCAATTCCATATCTAGAAAGTGATGAATCTTGAATGTAAATTTCCTGGTACTGTGAGAGGGACATTAGTTAAATAAATAATATTTTATTTTTGTGCTTTTCATCTGTTATTCATTTTTATAAAAAATATTGAAATAGTATATCTTCTCCTGTGTGTTATGTATTGGCATTAATAATGAATATTTTTTAATAAAATATTGAAAAGCATGAAGATGTATTCTGCCAGTTTCTCTTGCTTTGTGAGAAATAGAGTGCTGATTTGAAATTCTCAAGTCTTCAAAAGAAAAATTTTTTAAATCATACCAAACCTAAAATAGTATGGAAAAGAATATAATATGATAAATACACTGTGCTTATATGAATAGAAGTAATATGTGTAATGTAGTTTCACCATTCATAATTGAAAAGAGAGCAGGCTAATCAGTAGATTTGATGTTGATATATTAAGCGAGCAGAGATTCATCTCCAAGAAATTGAGGGCCTACAGTGTATGAGAAAGAGGTTAACCCAGTGTCAAAATTTAAGGTTTGTCATGTGCTCTGGCTGATGTAAAAAGCTTGAAATAAGAGATTTTGCAAGTCAGGTATCGCGAAAATTCTGGGCATGTATACAAACTGAAGAGTAAAATATTTAAATTTGTACATACTAAAATTCTTAAATCAGTTTAGAAATAATCTTAACTTTGTGTACATTTCCCCAGTTTGTATAATTATATGAAGTAATAATTTATATTTGTTCTAAAAAATAAAAGAGAAAAAATTTTAAGGAAGTCATGCTTCCTTAAAAATTCAGGTCATTTACACAAACTGAAGAGTAAAATACCAAAAATACCAAATAGTATACCAAAAATCTTAGATTTTTTAGAAATAATTTTAATATTAATATGGTAAAACTAGCATCACAAAAAAAAAAAAAAAGCTCGGACGATGTGTGGTGTCTTGACTTACGAGCACGAGTTGGCAACTGGTGATTTTCAGAGGTATTTTTAAGTAACTTTGATGGAGAGTTAAAACTCAGGACACACACAGAAGTATGCAGTTTTACAGCCTTATATGAAGTAAAGGAAATATAATTGCAAAAAAATTCCTATTTCAACAGAAATATCTTTGATTATTTTTTGTATGACGTCTGTACATGCAGACAATAAAAAAACTCCTTATTGAAAAACATATTTTAAAATAGATTTTTTCATAATGTCTATATGTACATCTTGCATAACTCAAAAACAATTGTAGTAGAATGTTGAAATTTTGTATATAGGAACAGCTATAATATCTAATTGTGCACCTTTCTTTTTTATTGCATTCAGCAGTACCAAAGTATGGGCACACACATATATTTGTGTATATATATGCACGCACACACACACCTACCTCCTTAGCCTGCCCATTATTTTTGCAATTCTTGGTCATGGATATGTACTTATAAAAGTGTTTTAAATGACAAAAATATTCAGGCTTTTAAAATTTCAAATTTAAGGAAAGAATAATTTTAATGCGGTCTCCCTGTTTCTATACTTGTATTTTGGAAAGTTGTATATTTATTATGAGAAAAATTTGACTCTCATACAACAAAAACTGACCAGGATGTTTAATTTCAAAATTTACAATTTTTTATATCAGTTTCAACTTGTGTTGAGGGGTTTGTTTATTAAATATGAATAATTCAAGGGAATAAGTTTAAATGAAGTTCAGCAAAAAATATGTACCATTTTAATAAGCATATAAGGAAGTCATGGTGACCACATATTAAAATTTGATTTTTATTATAAGCCTATAAATACATTTGTATTTACAGTAGATAATATATCACTACTACTGCTGTTTATTAATTAGCAAACTGGTAGTTTTATATATTATTTTTAGTTTTAATTTCTACATTATCAAATGTATTTTATCTAAGATGCAATTGTTATATTTCTTTTGAGCTAGCTTTCATTACTTTTTAGCTAGACATACAGAAAACGTATAAAGTATCTTAATTGTTTTTATAATGTGATTTATGTTCTCAGATTATATTTTAATTTTTTTTTTTTTTTAATTCACAATAATCAATATATTTTTCTTTCTGCAGAAGATGATCCTGATGTGGCCCAAAAAGAGCAAGATCTTCAGAATCGTATAATCAACATAATGAATCAAGGTGCACCTCCTGCAATTGGTTTAGGGAATACTCAAGCTGGCAGTTTAAATCAAGGCTTAATGCCAAACATAGATATACCTGCAAATAGGTCTAATCAACCAAGAATGAGTCCTGGCATAAATAATATGCGACCTCCTTCTGCAGTAGGTTCTGCTATGCCTGCCATGAAGTCTGGTAGACCTGCCCATTCATCTGTGGATGAAAATGTGACAAATCAAACAAGTCTTGAATCAAGTACATCTACATCTGAATCAACCAATCAGCCGGTCTTTACTTCTGCTGTATCTGGGCCAAACTTACCAAGTGATCCTGCTGCGACTGCAACTTACATAAATTTTGATAATCCTAGTGTGCAGAAAGCACTAGATAATTTAATGCAGAGTGGTCCCAATTTATTGAAAAGTATTTCATTGTCCAGTTCTAATATGCCAGGTTCACAGAGTACGCTTTCTGGCAGTGCATCCAAAACAGGTGCAGGCAGTGGTTCTGGAATGGGAGCACCGTCTGATCTCATGGGAGGAAAATTTAATATGCCGCCACCTAGAGGTCCAGGTGGTATGTCAGAAATGGGAGGAAATATTCCACCCAGAGGTTCAGGAAATGTAGACATGGGCCCACCAAGGGGTGGTGTGAGTATGGGAATGCCTGGACCTCAGAGAGGCCCTGGTAATTCATCTGATATGATGGGTCTTCAAAGAGGAGGATTTGGTGGCATGTCTGATATGGGAAATATGAATCCCCAAGGAAATTTTGGTGGTGGAGGCATGGGCGATAGTAGTATGGGGCAGCAAAGGATGCCAGATATGGGACGTATGGGATCTCAGAGAGGTAGTAATATGGGACCTCCCCAAAGGCAAGATATGGGCCTTGGAATGGGACCAGGTGGTAATTTTCATGGTCAGGATCAGTTTAATAAATATCAAGGCCCTGGTCAACAAGGTAATTTTCCAGGTTCATACAACTCTGGCCCAAATATGGGAAACCTGTCTCGTCAGAACTTCGGGAACACCCAAGGAATGGGTGGCATGGGAGGTGGACCTCGACGTTATTAATTATTTTCATTCTGTTTTTTTAATTCATTACATGCAAATTGTCATTGCTGTTACTTTGTAGCATGAGTTTATATCATCTTACTTCATTGTATGTGTTTGTGGGACAATAAAACACACCAAACCTAGAATTGGTATTTTGTCTTATTTTTTTGTTTTGTGTGTCATTATACCAGCACAAGTGAAAGAAATTCCTTATCTTAAATGTAGAGAATAAGTAATTCTTTTTGCGTTGCAATATGAGAAGAATCATATATTGCCCCTCACACGCATTGCAGTTTCAGCTGTAACGAAATAAGACAAAACAGTACTTTAAATTTTCATAGTAGAAAAGAATGTAATTAATGGTATCAAAATTGGTTCAACATCATCAGATGAAACTGAATTTAATTATTGTAAATTTCTGAAGCAAGTAATTTTGACAGCGTCTGAAGTTAAAATTATAGTTCTGAAACTGAGATGGGTATCTTATTGGTGACAAGCAAAGAATGTAAGTTAAAGGGGGGTAGTTTAATAAAAAAATTATTCCGTCTTAATAGCTGAAAACCATATGCTTAACTCACTCTTTCGACCTAAATCTTATACGCCTGAAATGCATTTCCGTGCTAATATAAAGACTAGGTATGCAGTTCTAATTTTCAGCAGTAATGTAATCTGTAATGTGTTAAGTATGGAATGTCTATACATTTTATTGTAATATGTGGTTTCAGGATTTCTTAAAATAAATGAAGATGAAATAATTTTTAAGTGCTTGAATTTTTATTAGTAATTTGAACCAAAAAAATTACCTTAATAGGAGATTGGAAAAAAAAAATCAAGAATTATTGCTTGTACTAAATGGAGAGATGCAAAATACATTCTTTTAAGAAAATACTTTGTGGAAAGGTAAGCGTATGCATGCTTTTAACTCTTTACAAAACAGCCTTGAATTCAGCTCTCCATATACACAGGCTTGAATAATCTTAATGAGAATGGAGTACATAATAACAGAAAACTTATAAATTCTCTCTCTCTATATATATATGTATATAGTATTTTGTTATATCTTGCACATATATATATAAATATGTATGTGTGTGTGTAAGATATAACAAAATACGATAGCTGCTTTAAGAATAATTGGCGACCTCAAAATTAACTACAGTCAAAAGTCGTTAATTCGGACATCCGTAATCCGGAATGATCTATAATCCGGACCTCAAAGCTAAAAACTTTCTGCGCATGCGCAGCGTTGGCACATGCACACAGGCGTTTTACGCGTGCGCGTAAGACCTTGACTACTGCGCATATGCGTGTGCGCAAGTGCAGAATACGTTTTCGCGTGCGCGTTTAATGCATAACGGACGGTATAAACTAAAATTATCTAATTATCTATTTCAGTTAATGTTGATAATTGCGTTGTTCCTTAATCTTCGAATTGGATCCGGCTTATTATTTTTTGAAGACTGTAAGAGCAATTTTCTAAAAGTAAGCTTGAACTTTCGATTATGTCAAATAGAATTTCCGATGCTGGAGCTCCCAAAGGATCTAGAAAACGAAAGTATGTTTCGATGTCCATCAAACAAAAAACGAATTGCTACAAAAAATGGATAAAAGCATATCCTTTGTTTATCTAACCGTTCCGAAATCTGTTTATCAATTTCACGCTGCTCTGCGCGGGGGGGGGGGGACGTCGCGGCGCGCAATGAACTGGAAGTTGATCTGTCAACACTATCGTTATCTTCAGGGCAGATGTTTTTATTTTATTGTGCTTATAATTCCTTACTAAATGTAGTATTTAATTTCGATGTACTCCGTCTTTGATATGATTTAAATCAAATTCCTCGTCATTATAAATATCACGAATACAAATCAAATAGTTTTCTGGTTGCAATTTTCTAATTTCGGCTATGCGTAAGGTATGCTTTACGCATCCGCGCGTTGAAAGAAATGTTTAATAAAGTAAACAAATAAATATTAGGCTTCTTTTTTTTGTAAATTTTGATACCCTTTAGATCATAATTGCTCACTATTTTATAAATTACGGTTTCATATTTTTAATTTTATAATTTCTGCATGCCATCTTACCAGATTTAAACTGATGATCTATAATCCGGAAAAATCGATAATCCGGAATCGCCGAAGTCCCGACGAGTCCGGATTAAAGACTTTTGACTGTATTCTAGATTTGGTGCTTTCCCCCTAAATTCATCTCTTCTTCCAAATTCGAGATCTTTCCATGTTACATAACACTGCTTGGAAAAAAAGTAACTAAAATTAACCAATCATAGCTTGTCTCTACAATTGCATCTACTTCGGTATAATTACGCACACAACTAACTGCCTCATTTTCGAACCTGCAAAGAACTCTGCGCCACTTATGTCGTCCTATCTAAAATGCCTACGTCTAACTTAATCAAACTAAATCTAAAATCAGTGTACATAGGATTTACCGTATTTTATTATGATTGGATCTACTAAGATGGTTTTATGTGCGTGAAAGTAAGGATTAGGACTTCTTCAAAATTTATTTATTTCAGTGTCATCAGTTCGTCTTTCCACTCGGGCAGCACGACTATGCATCAAATTATTATATACAGTACAAAGTCCCAGACCCGAACTCTCGTCGGGACTTCCGTAATTACGGATTTGGGACTTTTGTAGATATTAGATCATCAATTTAAATCAAGTAAGATGGCATGTAAAAATAATAAAACTTAAAAAATGAAACTGTGATTTTTGAAATAATGAAGCATTTATGATCTAAAAGGGTCAAAGTTTACAAAAAAAAAAGGGGGGCTTAATACAGTACAAAGTCCGTAATCCGGAATGATCTATAATCCGGACCTCAAAGACACAAACTTTACACATGCGCATACATTACGTGCATATGCTTTGGGCATACGCACATTGAAAGAAATGTTTAATGAAGTAAACGAATATTAAGCTTTTTTTTTTTTTTTTTTTTTTTGTAAAATTTGATACCCTATAGATCATAATTGCTTTTTATTTCACAAATTACGGTTTCATATTTTTAATAGTATAATTTCTGCATACCAGCTTACCAGATTTAAATTGATGATCTGTAATCCGGAAAAACCCCTAATCCAGAATTGCCGAAGTCCCAACGAGTCAGGATTACGGACTTTGTACTGTAGTTATTTTTTTACTTTAATAAACATTTATTTCAAGTTGCTTCATTTTTTTGTGCTTTTGTTTCATTTCTTATTCAGTTACAAAGCTGTTGAAGTCCTTTAATTGCTGTGTCTAGAATTCTGACTAAGTTGTCAATTAAAATTCTTTCATGTAGCGGTATTTTCTGGATCTAGAATCATACTACAGATTTCGCCATCTGGTAATTTATTGATGATTGAGGAGCATTGTCACCACAGTAAAAAACTTCTTTTATATTCTCTTAACTTATTACCGCTTCTCCACATTTCTTTACAAAAACCGCTAATTGGAAAATTTCACCTTTGATTTGCAAATATCCGAAAACCTTCAGGAAAAATCTTCCGACTCGCAGCTATCAATACATATTTGGCTATGTATTATGAGATTGGAGACTAAAGACAAGTTGTTCCGCTAAATTTTATCTTGCTTCTATCACTGTTGATGATTGCCTACATAGCAGTAGATGCCAGGAAAGCCCGAGACATGCCTGCAGTCTTCCAGAATATTTATAATTCCATTCATTTGATAGGCGATGCATGCCTTTCAGCTTTTGAAGGGCACTTAGATCTCTCCCTATTTTACGAATATAATTATTGTAAGGCGTATTTACTTACATGATATTTTTCCACTTCTGATGTTTTCTGTGTACGCTGCTACATGCACGTGTCATTTCCGACTGTGCTTTGCTATGTAATTCATACCTGCCAACTTTTACGAATTTTTCGTAATTTTTATGAAAATGCGTTTATCTTTACGATTTTACGATCGTATTCCATTTTTTACGATTTTTTTCCTTTTTCAAGTGTTTTTAGTAATTTTTTCGAAATTTTAGAATTTTTCGCCAATTGCATCGTGTTTTACCGACTACTTCGAATCCAGTAACCTGCGGTTTCTCCCAACTCGCTGCTTAACCAGCCAATCCAATGCGCTGAACTTGTTTCTCCCACTCTTTTCTTTGTGGGCGCCAAATTATTTTTTTCGCGTTCGCTTCAGCAGCAAGGGAATTACTCAGCGAGCGTGGATTGTCGCATTCTTTTTTTTTTTTTTTTTTTTTTGTTGTTGTTTTTTTGTTTGTTTGTTTGCACGTGCTACGAATTTTCTTAATACGTCGTTGTTACGAAATGAGTTAAAAAAAAACCGTATTTTCAATATTTTCGGCTTGCCTACAAAGCCGAATTTCATTTCCAACAATTAAAGAATCCTTCAAAGGAAATAACTATGCATTTTGCAACGTGTGCGTGTGACTTCATAATAAGTCACAGTGGAAGAAGCGACATTGTGAACAGGGTTGCCACGCTACCTGGAGAACCGGGAAAAGTCAGGGAATTCGAAAATTGACCAAAATATTCAGGGAAAAGTCAGGGAATTTAAGTATTTTTGTCAAAATCTGGAAAAGTCAGGGAAGTTCATACAACGTTCCCGCCAAAAAAAGCGATTTTTGCGCCGTCGTCGGAAGAGGTAACTTTTTTGGCGAATTATGTATCAGGTGAGTGTCATTCGGGTAGCTGGCATAGAGCCAATTTTCGCAGCTCCAATTTGATTGTCTTTTAGAAAGGCAAAGCAACTTTCCCGCAACTTTTGGTTTCCAGTATTCTCGAGAATCGCATGTGCAGTGCATGAACTAAAGAAAGTACCTGTTCTCGTATAAAACAAAATGGGTTTAATCCTAGTATACGGTACTATGGAGATTAGAATCAAAGAATATGTATTGTAAAGAAGGAAAACCTCTCTGCAACAGACGTGGCTGTGGCTCCGTTCCATCATAGAGGGAAACAGCTGTGCATGTCTGATATATCTGTCACCAAAGCTCGAAACCGGTGTCGAAGTTCGAAGGTCACGTTATCAAGAGTTCATAAAATGAATATCGTTTAAAATTTCTTTAACCACTTGCGCTAAAAAGACGTGCCACGCACGTCAAGATGCTTTTGTCTCAAACCGCGAGCGACGTGAACACCACGTCGATAAGCATTTATCGCAAAAATGAAAATAACGTGGTGCACATGTCGCCTAACAACGAGATTGTTTATTTCTCGAGTTACAGCTCTGGATTGCACTCGCAGATGCGGAGCGGCGTAAATGAGACACTTTACCGCTTGTTATATTGTAGCGCACGGCACCGCAACCGTGAAGTTTAGTCTAAGCGCAAGTGGTTAAACTCTAAAGGAAAAGAAAATATTTTTTGGCGCAAGTAAATTAATTCATGGATTAGTTATTTTCAGAGAGGGAAAAAAAATCCGTTTTTAAAATTATTGCGAAAAATCCAAGAAGAAACGTCCTTTGATAAAACGTTTCTTCTTGGATTTTTCGCAATAATTTAAAAACGGATTTTCGTAGTTTTCTTTTTGTCAAAGAGCGTTTCTTCTTAACACGTGTTTCTCAATTTCCTGTACACATCGCGGAGAGGGAAATTCTGACCGCCAGGTTCCGTCGCCAAATCCCTTGGCAAATTTTCCCTCCGCATTCTAGCGGCATAATAGCATTTTACTTGTATGGAACCTTTTCTTCTTTACATAGACGTTCTTTGGTTAGAATAATAATGGGATTTGGCGACATCTTGATGCGCAGTAAACGGGTCATTTTGGTATTGGCGACAATTTTCAAAATCGTGCCAAAGCCTTACCGTATACTAGAATTTTACCGCAAAATCTTTTCTAACCCTTTTTTTTTTTTCTTTTTAATAAATACGTTGCCATTTTGCAGTAAAATAAAAAAAATAGTAATCAGTCATCTAGAGCCATGTAATATAACTATATTCGCTAAAATATAGATGATTATTCTAATTCAATTTTTAAATAATTATTTTTAAGTTATTCATATAATTTAATGTTGCTTCTTCACTCTAAATTTATTTATTATTAGTAAATAATATTTCCAAATTTCAGGAAATTTTCTCTGGCATAATCCTGAAATTAATTATAGCAGTATGATGACATACCATCACGAAATTTAATGCACATATTTTTTCCTTATGTATGCTGCAAAATAAATATACAATACCTCAATTTATTAAAATAGATTTCTTTCTTTCGTTTAGCTGCAGAATGTCTGCAAAAAAAGCCTTTTTTTATTCCAGATTGGGAAGATTCTAATCTCAATCTTCAGGGGAGAAAACAACAACTATTATAATTATATTTGTGTTTTCAAGTGTTAAGGTTTTAAGAACATACCTCATGCAAATTAAATTTACCTAAAATCTAACCTAACTATTTAGCATTGCGTTGTGATTTATAAGGACTGGATTAGCCTCGTGTTGAACTGGTGATGATCATGAGTAATAATTAAATAAAACATACATTTGTTATCCAATATATATATCTTAAATTTTATTAAGTTTCTTAAGTGTAAAACTAAACAAAATTATCAAACAAAGTATACCAAGAATAATTAAGAATAAATGTCCTCTGGGATTTATTGAATAATTAAGTGAATTTGCTACACAATACAAGTAATACCATAATTAATTTACCTCTTAGCACAGCCAACGTACATTACGCGGATAGACTGGAATTTTCTTGAAACACACCTGGAAAACCTGGAAAAGTCAGGGAATTTCATTCTCCTGTTTGAGTGGCAACCCTGTGTGAAGCATGTTAAGTCTAAAAAGCATGAAGTTAATGCTTCGGCTTCGACAACGTCAAAGAAAGTGGAGGATTTTTTTTCAAATTCGGTACGAATTCGGATGCCGATGTCATTTTGGCAGAGTGTTTGTTTACTGCATTCCTCATCGAACACGACGTGCCGCTAAGCGCTGCCGATTACGCCAGTCAACTTTTCGGACGGATGTTTCCCGACTCCAAGATTGCTCAGAAATACGCTTGTGCTCGCACGAAAACATCTTTTATTGTGAACGAAATTGCTTGCGATGCACAAAGTAAAACGATAGCTGCACTCCAGAATTCATCATTTTGGTGTCAATCGATGGCAGATGGTAAAATCTCCCCTGCTTATCCAAATTCTTAATGATCTTTTGAAAGAACTTTATACTAAGTTTGTAAAACCGTCCATTGTGAAAAACAGTGTGTTGATTCGTGTTGCCTATAATAGTTTGGCAAATCAAAAGGATGACAATGATCTTATAATTGGAAATCAAATCAGGGAACTTGTACATTCTTTGAAAGATCATGAGAAAAAAGAATTTTTTCAATGTGTTAGAAAGTACTTTTCCTCAGCCTGTGATTACATTGTAAGGAAGTTTCCTGTGCAAAATGAAGTTCTTTTAAATGCTGAAGTGGCAAATTTGAAACAAATTTAAAATTCATCTTTTGAAAAGATTCGTTTTTTTACTGATAAATTTCCATTTTTGTTAGTAATTAAAGAAAATGAATGCCATAATGATGCTTTAGATGAACTACAGAACCACTTTTCTGCTGCACAGTTTGAAGACTTTGCCAGTTCTGGAGAAGATAGACTTGATGTCCTCATTAGTACCTTAAAAAGAATAAAAAGAGCTGATGGAACACCAAAATATGACAGACTAGCAAGAGTTTTATGTGCTATTCTTGTAATTCCACACAGTAAATGCTGAGTGTGAGAGAGTCTTCAGTGTTGTTAAGAAAAACAAAACTATGTTTCGTTCTTCAATTTCACCAGAAACTCTAGAAAAAATTTTAATTGCTAAATGTTATGAGGAAACTAATTGTTATGACAGGAAATTTTCCAAAGAATTTTTGGCTAAAGCCAAAAAATGCACTCTAAATTCATTGCAATAATTTTTTTGTGTTACATTAAGTTCTTGTTTTATGTTTCCTAATAAATTTTTTAGTTACTACTTAATTGAGATTTACTAATGTAAGTACAATTTTCTTTTTTCTATTTGTATAAATTGTCATTTTTTTAATATCAAAGCATGATATTAATTCTTCGTGTTCTTCTGAATTTTTATCTTTAGAGGTTGGCAGGTATGGTAATTCCAAGTCATTTGAATGCATCCTATGCCTCGTATGAGTTTTATAACATTGGTACTGGGACACTTTGTGTGTGCAATAATATTTTAACTGGTGGTGACATAGATGTTGCAATCAAGCTCCAGTCATGAAAGGTTTAATACTTTTTTTTTTAATTTCTTAAAAGACGAAATACACAGCCACAAAAATATGTGCAAAATGCATGCTCATTCTTCAATGAAAACATTGGTACATTTCATGTACTTATATATTTGCATTAAGAACTGTGGCAATTTGCAAGCTAGCAGGACAAAGAAGCTGAGAAGTGTGTAAATTAAATGTAGTATATGTAAATGTTTTGTTGTAAAAGCCCAAATATTGGTAAATACTAAGTTTTTGTCTTTAAAGCTGGCATTTAGTAGCTTGAAATAAGAATGTTTGTAATATTTTTCAGTTTGATCATAGTATGGTAAATGTTAGGATTTATCAGTTTCCAAGTTTTTCCACTGACATATATGTATGTCCTCATGTTACATGTCTGTTCTGTATTTTGTGCATTAAATAGTATGTGAAATGCTTGTCGAAAATTACAGTATGAATTTTTAGTAGATAAGATTTATGGGGTACCACATGCGCTTTATATAATCCATGTGTGCATAGGATTGGTTACTGGTTTCAAGTACTGTCAGAGTTGTAATTAATATGTCTGTCCATTGCTAAGTTTTATGATTAATGTCTAATGTAATTGAAAGACTTGTTTTCTAATGTAAGCTTGTGATTAAATAACATCGTTTTAGCAGTTTGTACACTAGTTCAACATAATTTAATTACCATAATTTTAAAAGTTAAATTTTTATTACTGTTTAAATAAATTTAATTTTTCTATATTAATTTAAAAGTATTTATATTTCACTTGGAGCTAAAATATCTTCAAGACTCAGTTAACCCAAAATCCATACTAAATTTTAAAAACTAATAAATTGCTAAATATCTTACTTTGTAAGTGCTGTAGTTATTAAAAGTTTTGTGGTTATTTTAATGAATGTTGCTGAATATTTTTGTGATATGTGTGTTTATTCACATTAGAAATTGCTAAAAGTAAAAAAATTCATATTTGTGTTATAGAATTTGGGAGGAATTTTTTTCACTTTCTAACAAAGTAAGTGGGTACTTTTCCGTTTTGCCGGCGCAGGCAATAAAGTCGCTAATAATGGTACAACTGATGCCAAACGAAATATTGTCCATGGTAACCTTTTACGCCTCATTTTCAAAACAAGTCGCAACTTTCTTTCAATACTGGCATACAATTGCATAGAATTTTAACCAGATAGTTTAATTTTAAGCCATTTGCGGTAATTAAGTCAATTAGGATGCAATCACACCACTTAGCCGAAACCAAAAATATAGAAAAGTCAAGGATTAAATTCATCAATTCTAATGAGAATGCACTAGCGAAGTAAAGCACTGAGGTTTTACATAATTTGAGTAAGCTGTTCGTACAAATTGAAAATTGAAATTCCTTCATTTAAACTTGTATTCCAAATTAAGATTTAACTTGAAATTAATGTAGATAATTACGGAGAGAATTAGATTTTTGTAGCGTGGTTTACGTGTGATGAGATCACTTGGGGTCACGTGATATGAACCGGCTAATCAGGATGTTGAATCATGAAAGCATAGTAAATTCTTAAATTAATGTGTTTTTACAAATTCATTGTCTTTACAAAATTTTAAACGATATTAAAATGTTTATGCCTTTAAAATAAAAAATTCTTAGACCTAACATTTGTTTACATTTTTTATATGCATACTGTATGTTGTCGCCAATAAAGATTTGCGCTGGCGAAACGTAAAAGTACCAGTAAGTGTATTAAAAAAAATTCTTCTAATTTATTTTATTAAAAGCAGTAGAGTGGATTTGTGTGGCACAACAATTACTATTATTCTTAGAGATAAGAAATAGTTACTTGAAATATATAATTGTTTAATAATACAGTACAAAGTCCGTAATCCAGACTCGTTGGGCGATTCCGGATTATAGATCATCAATTTAAATATGGTAAGATGGCATGCAGAAATTATACAATTAAAAATATTAAACCGTGATTTATGAAATAAAGAGCAATTATGATCTAAAGGGTATCAAGATTTACAAAAATAAGCTTAATATTTGTTTACTTTATTAAACATTTCTTTCAATGCAAGTTGTTTAAGTTGCTTCAATTTTTCTGCTAAACACGCATGCGTAACATTAAACGTGCATGTATAAACACATCACGTGCATGCATAAACCTTGAAAAAAAAAGAATTTGTGGCTTTGAGGTCCAGATTATAGATCATTCCGGATATTGGACATCCAGATTACGGACTGTAGTACAGAAGAATATTTTACACCCAGAGCAAAATGGATGAGAATTTTTTAGTTGTCTGACACCCTCCATATCCAGCACCAGTGTGTTTTATATATTGCTTAATAGTACTAAAAAATATGTGTCAAAACATAATTTTAATGATGTATAAAATTTAGCTTTTTGTAATAAAGTGTGTGAATGTATTTTCCTGGAAATTAGAATGATTTTATGCTAGTTAATTTAATATATTGGTGGATGAAGGAAAAGTGTAAACTTCTATTATTATTTGTATGCATATTGGCAATATTCAACTTATACATTTGAAATTTTAGTTAATCATGTTTTAAAAAATTTTAGATTAGTTGTCTTTCAAAAATTTTTCATTTAAAATTATTTTAAATTGTAGCTCTGAAAATATCTTTTTCAATAAAGAAACGAGTTTTTAAGTGTCATATATTATGCTTCAGGGTTTAATTGTGTATTTTTATACTGAAGATGTGTTTTGCTTTTAATAATGATTTTAAATAAAGCTTCTTCCTTAATCTTTGAAAATGCCTCTTAAATATGTAGTGCATTTTTTAATTTAATTCTTAATTTCTGTAATGTCTGTCTTGGTGAGCAACTAAAATATATTCACATTACAAATAAGATTTCTGAGTCACTTCAGGTAGCTCTTTTGCCCAAAGATAATTCTACAGTTAATTTACATGATTCCTATTTGACCATGTCTTCACATAAAAATTATTAATGCTTTATAAAAAAAAGGATTTTTAAAACATATAGTAAAAATGTTGGAAAAAATTAAAGCAGAATAGGGAAGTAAATGTACTAGTCATTTCGTTTATATTAGTTATTAGCCATATACGGCCAATCAACACCTGAAACATCACTGCTGTGATAGAAGACATTTTTAATGTTAAATCTATGTAAAACTAGTAATTTTTTGTTGTGCACATTTTGAAATGTTGGTATTTGAAAATTCTCGCTTATTGTGTTCTTTTTTTCTGTATGACATGAACTGTTTTCAAAGATGTGATTATTTTTACTATTTTTAAATAATTAATGTCTTCATTAAATAATGTAATGGGATTTTTATATTGTTTGCTGTTTCTTATTTATGCTGTACTGCTATAATTTAATTTTTTTTTAAATCTTTAGAAAATGAATTGAATGATAAAGCATTTTTTTATTTAAACCTCCCCCCTCCCCCCCCCCCAAAGGAAAATCTTGTTGACGTGTCTCCATGAATAAATCATTGCTTTGATTGAAGAGGGTGAGCAAATGCAATGAAAAGAATACATTATGTAAATTCAAGGGAGAATGGCAATTATATTTTACTGTAGTAAGATATAAGAAAAATATTGTTTGTTTGATGTGTAGTAAAATATTGAAAGATAGTAAACAGTTTCAAAGAAAGAAAAAAGGGAAGAATTTGTTTGGCGAAAAAAGGGAAGTCATTGGCTTTAAGTTTCTGTATCAAAAGGAACTAATAAAGAAGTCAATAGTTATTGTAGACTAAATATTTTAGAATTGAATACATGACATAATTATTTTATTTGATTTTTTGATAATCCAGATCAGGTTAAAAGTTGTGTAAGAATATGGATTCTTGAAAGAAGAAAAACTTTATATGAGGAGAATTGGTAAAAGAAATTATAATTTCTGTAATGGTAATATTGTTGAAAATTATGATGATAAAAATATCATTTTTTAGGAAGATCTTCAATTGAATCATCAAAAAGTTGCTACAAAATTTTTAATAACATTAAAAATGAAAGAAATTAAAAAAAAAAAAAAAAAGGCTTAACTGCTTTTTTATCGCTTTAGATCTTGTTTCCTATGAGAGAAACTGCTGAATTAGATTTTGAGAAGAAGTTTGTTCTAATTAAAAAAAAAAAAAAAAAAGAACTATCTTTTATTGTTTCATTTCATTGCTTAACCAATATTAAAAATGTTTGTGCTTAGTTTTTGGAATACGGTTCAGTGTAAGATACAACTATCCTGGTCAAAACTGCCTAACAAAAGCTCTAAATTATTGCAGTTGTGGAAGTCATGAAAGAAATAAAATATAAGTCAGACTTCATAATGCTTATTCGTTAAATCATGGAAAAGTTTTGCAAGATTATAAAACTATTTTAACTCAAGCTGTTTCGCAGTGTGAAGATTGCTTCAAAAATTGTTTTTATGTAGAGAGAGGTGTTCAGTGTGAATAAACAAACCTAACTTTTTTTTAAAAAAAAACTTGAACTTGCTGGCCATGCATAGGAATGTGCAATAAAAATTAATCTTTTTGTGCAACAAATTTGTAATAAGCTGTTAAAGTATGATGGATAACTGTAAAATTCAGAATGATGTTATAACTTATTGGGGAAACTCATAAAGTTATTTAATCTTAACTTGTATGTATTTGAAAATGATGCAGTTCTGCTTCAAGTTTAAATTAATTTGAAAAAGTTGGATTTGTAACAGTTAAAATTTTTTAAGATTGCATTCATTTTTTTAAATTATGGTAATTTTGCAATAACCTTTTGTGTATTAATTGTGATTTTTTATGTAATGTAATTTTTTGAACTGTTGTGTCATTCTTTTAACAGTTGTAATACCTGTATTCGCAATGTAATATAATAAAATATGAATAATGTGTCATGCTTTCATTTTTTGTAATAGAAAGTTTTAATATAGCTGTTAGGAAATGTAAATATATATGCAGGTGTTTACAACAAAGTTTTAAGATTTAATTTCTTTTAGCCAATCTCAATAAAGCTGCCAAACGATAACTGTTCGTTATAAACAGCATATCTCGACTTTCTTCCATTGAAAATTTGTTTTTCTAAATAAGTTTGAATTTGTTTGATTTTATGCAGCCAGTGACTGCACAATGAAAAGCAATGAAGTTTTCTTCTTAGAATGAAACAGCTTATTGATCTTTTTTTTTAATTTCCCCACATTTAGCATCTTTGATCTATTTTTCTTTTCCAAAGTGATGTCTCACATTATTAAGTTCTATAGAGTAATCCAGATGAGCCAACAGATATGTAATGGTAGAATAAATGTAGGCGTGCTGCATATGTGCCAACTATATTATTTATGTGTCATAATAGTATAGTAGACCATTCTCTAAGAAAATTGCTGTTGCTACAAAAGAGGTTCCTCCCTCCCCACAGCGTATTGAAGGAGCTGACAAGTTAAATAAATGTTTGTGGCATATTAATTTGTAAGCTGTAATGAAAGCTCACATCCCTGAATTAGTTAAGTATTTTTGCAGTGAAATATCTAAAGTCAGCTTTAAAACAATATTTTAGAAATGCAGTATTTTGCAGATGTTTTTTGATTTGATTAATTTTGCGGGACAAAGCTGCTGGAAATGCATGTTTGATACGAAAACTTTCAGTGTTGCGTCAAAATTTGAGTAGAAGTTTTAAAATGCTCTATTAACTGAGAAGACTAAAGATTTTTTCTTTAGAAATTTAGTACATGCCCAAGCTGCGAACAGTTTCTTGTTTAAGCATGTTAAGAATTTAAAAAATGTTATCGATCTGAAAAACTGGAATACAGTGGAAGTCCAGAAATCCGCAAAGCTTGGTACCAGTGGTTGTGCGGATTTCAGAACAGAAAAGATAAATCATAATATTCAGACTAAAAGTGCAAAATAAATAAGGTATATTAGATACATTTAATTAAATTATTATATACATTATTGCAATAACTTATTATATGCGTTAAATTATTATTACATATATAAATTGATTATCTTATTCATTATATTATATATACACAGCATCGAATTTTGCCGATTTTGCCTCATGCAGATTTCCGGTGTTAGAATCACTGTTGCTGTAAAATTTCAACAGCTTTTCTTTATTTTTCTGTATATCATATGCAATTCCATAGAATTCTGCTATAAAATGCACCTATCTCCATCTTTTGCAGAATTTACACTTTTTGCATTACCGTCAATGCAACGTGTTTATGTTTTTCAACGTTGCAAGCAGTAAAATCATAAGTGCGTTTTTTATCTGTAATTGTATTAAAAAGGGCTGAAATTTAAAATATTCTTAATTTACCCACAAAATATCCGAATAAAAAAAAGGCAGCACTAAATAATCTCATGAAATAACAAAGTTTAGAAAATACAACAACTAGAAAAAAGAGTTGAGTGAATCGTCTGCTTTCTTACCTCGATGCAGATTAGAGGAGAAAAAACTTTTATATCATGATGTCAATAATTGGGTATTTCCGTTACGACTCATTATTCGGTAAGTATTTTTTCTTCGATATTTCATACTCAATGATGCGGTTTCCGAAACCTATAAACTGAATGTTTATATTTTGAGAGGCAACGCGAATTTACGGTATTTGACTGCATTTAGATGAAGTTCTCGAAAATCTAGATATATATATGTATGTTTTTTTCCCATTTCTCCTAATCGATTTTCTTAAGGTACCCTGCACCCTGGATTTTAACGAATCCTCTTGTTTTAGTTTATTCCTAAGATTTCATACAAATTCCGGTAGTAAAGTAATTCATATGAATCTCGGTAATTTTCCAGAAAGAGATTTTTGCGAGATCAGAAAATTGTGTGATGAATATGCGCAGTCTGCAGAAAGAATGATTTGCCAAAAGAACTTTTATTTAGATTTCCATACCTCGAGACAGCCACCTCCTAAAATTATGTTGTTGTGGGTTGGCTTATCAAAAATCTGGCCGCTTCAGTTTCAGGACAAATTTATTTTTTATCGGGAAGCAAATTTTTTTATGTTTCAAAGTGTGGATTTTTGTTATTAGCACAGAAGAGCTATTAGTGTTGAAAGGGCATTTTGTGTTGAATCACTTTTCAAATTGTTGCCACCAAATATTATCGCCCTGTATATATAAAGAAATTAAATGATGAAGAATCTGCTTGAATCTATTCTATTTTTTTTTTTTTTTTTTTTTTTTTTTTTTTTTGGCATTATGAAAAAGTAACGGTACCTGGAGCCATCTAGTGTAGAATAGCAAGTCCGTCACCCGAATTTGGAATTTATTATCTATTTCGTAAAACTTTTAACGAATTTTTTATTAAAAATCTCAACGATTTCAAAGCAAGCAGTGGCAACACTAAGTAATAAAAAATTTTTATCTCCATTATCTTTTAAATATTTTTGCCCAAAGGTGCATTATTCTGCCATATGAAATTTTAGTCATAAATTTCCTTTAGCATTAATTACTTATATCCATAACCTTCACACCCCCCCCCAAAACTTTAGCTGTTAGCAGATTTTGTAGAAAACGTGATTTTGAGGCTTTGGGTATATTTCTTCGTTTTTATTAACATAATATTAAAATATATAGTGTATGCTGGGCAAGTATGTTTATGCACGCCGAAATTCTCCCCCCAGCTCTGGAAATCTGGAACCTTCGCCCTAATTATTTATAGTCGATTGAATTTGTAATTGCTTTCCTGTATGACATACGTTTTTCATGACCGTTATTCTCTGGCAAGAAGTGCAAGCAATGTTTCCACCACATGGTAATTCCTTTTATTAAGTTTTTCATTTTGATTTATGTATTAATATTGGACATATTCTTTGCACTTTCTTATTGTATTCATTTTATTTTTTAGGTACTTGAAATCGCCTTATCGAAATATCAAAGAAATCTTCAAAACTGTTGGATTTTTCTAAATTCATTTCTTGATAAATAATTATGTAAAACTACATGTAAGCAAAGTGAAAATGGTGTTATGTGGTTTTATTTTTGCATTTTCATCCTTAACAGAATGTGCACAAGCGCTGGTAATATTATTCTTATCTCCTACACTCCAGACATTTTCTTTTTTTTTAATTTGATCCGTTAAGCAACTCCAGAGAACATCCGCAGTGAACGTTTTTGAAAACCAGAAGTTCCATTTTAAAAAAGAAATTGTAAATATTCATAATTTTATTTGCTTTTGTTTGTTAATTTGATTTGTTTTAACTTTAATGAAACTTGAGCTTTGAATTAAAAAACTTTCAAGAATTTTGGATGGGGCGCCCAAAGTATATTTTCTTCATAAAAGATTTAATCCAAATAATGAAAACCGTTTTCCATTTATAGAAAGTTGTTACGGTCATGTTTTTTATTCTTGAAAATTGGTACTTCCATAGGAATTTACGGCATGACATATGTGTATTTGTTTAAGACCTGACCTAATGATTTGCAGTAATTCTATTTTACCATAATCGCAAAATTGACATAGAAAAAGGTAGTAGTATTTACAGTGAATAAGGGAATGATTAAGACGCATGCAGAGTTGCGAACTCTCTCGTTTTCCGACCGTATTCCCGCCAACTCGATTTGCAACATTTTTCTCCCGACTTTCTCTTATTCTTAAAATTTCTCACGCTTTTATGTAGCTTCGCTTAATACTTCATTACTTGCTCTCAAAAAAGTGATTTTGGGCGTCTGAAAGCACTTGTCTTTTCTTTACGAAAACCGAAGTTGTTTCATCAGTGAGATATGGCCCACTTCTGTTTTGCGTGTTTAAGTCTGAAACTTCATGTTCCAATTCTCCAATGAGAATCAAGTGGCATATATATTAGCCAATGAGCACACAAAGCGAGTTCGAGATTGATATTTCATTTGTCTCCGCACTGAGGAGCTAAGTTTCACGTGCTTCAGAGAAATAGTTTAAAAAACTAAGATTTTTTTGTCTTGGTTATGTGTGCGAAAAATGTATAATACTCATGTACTTTTCAAAAATCGCACATGGATGACTTTCTTTCTTTTATTTCGTCAAGGAAGTGTAATATATTTGTGTTTGTCATTGCGATTTTTCAATTTTCCATGGTGGAAGGGGCGTTGTTCTAATACATTTGCGTACACAAAGATGTGAGTTGCATTGGAAAACAAATTTTTATGTGAAAACAAAGGACCAGAATGCTATTAATGTAGAATACCTGTTATTTGTTTTTCCACCGAATCACAACCTGCTACTAAATGCGTCGGACCGTCTTCCATGCATCCTCTACATATCGTGGAACCTCGATATTATTCAAGATCGGCAGTTGTACCAACCAATTTGAAATTGATTTTTCCATGCTATCAGGTAAGGGGCTAGCCGAGTTCAGTTTATTTCTTCATGTCTCCTACATCAGTAGTTTTGGCAATAAGGTAGCAGGGCAGAGAATTCCGAGTGGATTGAATACTCAAGTGCAAGGACAAAAACAGCTGCAGTTGTAGAAGAAAGGAGTTCAAGAAATTGGTATGAAAAATAAAGTCACTTATTCATTGCATTAAAACACTTTTGTTCTGCCTCTCTATGGATGGAGGCAATAAAACCGATGCAAAACTGTAGCTGAGTGTTGTTTCTTTTTTTTTAAACCCGGTCTTCAGAAATTGTGTGTAGTTGTTTACTTTCTGCCCCCACTTTAGAAGGAAATTCCACAGGCTTTAATGTATCCAACAGATAATTCTTAAAACTTTAAAAGAAAGTGCAGTTCTTCTGAAATATGAGTGTTCATGCTGCTTATCTAGTACTTCTAGAGTTAAGATAAAAGGCTGTATTGAAAGTTATAAAATACCTTTAAGTAAATCTAGATTTAGTAATTACTTCCACTATTAAAAATAGGTCTAAGAAAAATTAAGTAATCTCTGCACATGCGAGCAATTTAATTGGGCATTTTGAAAATAATGCTACAAAGTATAAGCTTAGAGTTGTCCCAAAACAGAGTTCTCCCGAAATAAATAAAAAATTCCCTTGATAAGGGACACATTTTTTTATAAGTTTATCTTTCAAAAAATGAATACTATTTGTTTTTCTCTTCGCACTTTTAACAAAGCTTTTTCCTTTTTTGCCATCACTTGATGTAGTACTTAACACAATTTCTACATTCCATAATTGCATTCAATGATTAATGATCTGGTTAAAGTATTGTTTAATGATTAGTGAAACTGATAGTATTTTTCCATTAAGGTACAAGTAATAAAACTTTTTTTATATGTAAGTATTTTTGTATTATTTGCATATAAGAATTTGTAACTGAACTTTCAGGTGTTGATTGGTTACTATTCAATGTTAATTATTAAAAAATATATTTTTAACACAAAGGGGCACGTCTCGAAACAGCAGTTTGCGTCGAATCGCTGTTGCCACCAAATGTCCTGCATTATATTTGACGAAATTAAATAATGAAGAATTTGTATAGATGCATGTATGTTTCTTGCATTGTGATAAAACAACGGTACCTAGAGCCATCCAATTTTGAATAACGTACATCTCCGCCCGAATATGGGCATCCGGAAGCCCAAATTCCGAATTGTTTTATTATTATTGGATCATAAATTATAATACGACGTTTAGGTTAAGAGCGCTTCTCCTGACGCATGCGCCGTTCGCGTTTATCCGCGCGGTGATGACGTATCTGTTTAAATTATGTATGTATGCATATGTATTCCATTCTTACTTCTGCGTCTTTTCTCTGCTGCCCGCAATTGTGTTTAATTTAATTTCTGTCGTTAAATATGTTCATTGATGTTACAATCTGTTTAGGCCCATTTATTTCTTCACTGGTTATGGGCCCAAGAACGTTTCAATTGTGCCTAATTAGCAAAATACTTCTTTTAAAATGAACATTTAGAAGTTTTCGAGCATTGAACTCTTAAGCCTAACCCAGTGCAAGAACTGTTGCGTCTAATCAACGGTAAGAACTGATCAACGTTCAGTTAAGCCTATTTTTATATCGCTCAATCTTGTTTTTTGACTGTGAGAGACTGTATTAGATTATGTTGCATTTGACTACTATAGAAAAGCTCGGAAAAGATAATTTTGACAGTTGGAAATTACAAATAGAAGTAGTATTTATTAAAAACGACGATTGGGATTATGTGAACGGTAAAGAGCTGAAGGAACCGAAGACGAAAAGGAATGGCTCCAAGCTGATCAAAAAGTTCGACAGATATAATTCATGCTATTAATCCTAGTGAACTGTGTCATATAAAGCATTGTGTGGAATAAAACGGCTTTTATTTAGAAAAATGGCGGAAAGCGAAACGATGTCCGAACATTTGATTAATTTCTTCGAAATAGTTGATAAGCTTAAATTAATGGAAATTGACATAGCTGATGATTTATTATCGATTCTTCTGCTTTACAGTATTCCAGAAAACTTTGAAAATTTTAGATGCGCCATCGAATCGAGATCAGTTACCTAGTCCTGAATCTTTGAAAATCAAAATGTTAGAAGAATGGGAAGCAAGAAAAGGGAAAACGTCTCAAGATTCACAGAATGCATACTATACTGAAAATAAAAGACGAAATCAAGAACAGAAGGAAAATGGAAGGTAAATTCAAACAAAAATTTTCGAAACTTGAAGTGTAATTGCTGTTCGAAAATTGGGCACAATATCTGAATGCAGAAAGAAAATAGCTGATAGAAAATATGCGTAATCAAATAAGGGAAATCAACGTTCTATGATGGCTTCTAATTATGAAGAGCAGATTAGCAGTAAACAATGCTTATCAGAAGACCTCGTCATGGTGCTTAGATAGTGTCTGTACATCTCACATGTGCAATGACAGAAGGTTATTTTCAGAATTTCACCCTCGAACAAATTCAACCATTAAGTTAGCAGTTGACAAAACAGCAAAAATTACAGGAATTGGAACTGTCCTTATAACAGTACCTAACGGAAATAAGACAAACTTGCACTGAAAAATGTGTTCCGGAATTAAAGTTAATTTGCTGTCAACATCTAAAGCTACTGCAAATAATCGTTCAGTGATTTTTACAGAACGACATGCGAGAATAATAGAACCAAATGGATCTATACTAATGCAGGCTGTTCGTCATAGTGATCTTTATTATATACATCCAAGCACTGAAACAGCTGCAATAGCACAGGTAAGTGATTTTGTAAACTGACATCTTGAAATTAGGTCATTTAAATGAGTCTGACTTAAAAAAGACTTGAGTCTGATAAGATGGTTAGAAATTTAAATTTTAATAACACTGAATTCCTAAAAGACTGCAAAGTCTGTATCCAAGGTAAACAAACTGTGCAAACTTTTCAAAAAGAATCAAAATTTCGAAGTAATGAGTTACTAAACTTGATTAACACAGATTTGTATTGACCTATGAGAGTCCTATCCCATGCTGGTTCGCGTTATTTTGTTACCTTCATAGACGAAAAATCGCGTTATGTCGAAGTCAGTCTTCTCAAAACTAAAGATGAAGTGAAAAATGCATTCATTAAATACAAAGCTGCGGTCAAAAATCGTCTAGGAGAGAAATTAAAAATCCTTCGGCCTGATAACGGTCTCGAATATCGCGGAGAAAAATTTAATAAATATATTCATAAAATGCGGTATTAAACGAGAATTCTCTGCACCAATGACTCGTCAACAGAATTCGAAAGCTGAACACATGAATCGCACTTTAACTGAAATGTCCAGATGTTTCTTACTTCAAAGTAGAACTGTGCTGTTTATATTCGTAATCTTTGCTCCAATCGAAGCCTGAGAGTAAACAAAACACCATATGAGTTATTTTTTGGCATCAAGCCAACTGTGTCTCACTTCAAAGTATTCGAACGGAAATGTTTCGTATTTAATAAAAGATCTAAAGGGAAATTTGATCCTTTATCAGAAGAACCTATTTTTGTTGATAATATATTCATTTGATATACTCAAGTGAATCGAAAGCATACAGGCTGTGGAATAAAAATTCCAGAAAAACTGTTATAAGCCGAGATGTTAAATTCATTGATGAATTTGAAAACTGCACTAATTAAAAAGATTTAGAAGTTTTATTTCTCGAGTATATTTCTGATAGAAATAAGGAAGAACCTTTGATAAGCAAATATCGGCAGATAAAATAACTGAAGACCCCTGAAATATGGCTGAAGCATCTGCTGAATCATCTGATAATCAAGATTCTGATTCCAAAGCAATACCTGAAATGAAGATTAAAAGGGGGCCAGGTCATCCAAAGAAAATTAAGACTGGGAAGCCAGGAAGACCGAAAAAGGAGTATCGCAATATAAACATTAAAAAAAAATGAAGAAGCACAAATTGCTGAAGAAAATACAAATTCAGCATTAGAAGAAGCCTTAAATGGAAGTTAGGCTCTAGTGTAGGATTGGTGCCCCTTCGATTAGTGGCATTTTTTAAAAAATTTTGGCGATAAAACCTCACTTCTGGTTACCATGATAGTTTTAACTTTTTAGCTTCCTGATTTTATTTAAATGAAAATAGATTGATGAATACATGGACAAGTTTAAGGCAGTGCGCAATGCCTAGTTTGTGCAATTGTAAGATTTTTTTAAGTGAAAACAGAATGATGTGTACATGGACACAGAGTTTGTGCAATTCTTTGACTTATTTTGATTTTGTGTGGCAGCCATCTTGAAATTGTGCTTTCCTGGTTTCGATCTTGGCGTCAAAAAAGAATCGCCAAAAAACAAGGGGCACTCAATTATAAACTTTTACCGGAAGTTATGCTGAAGAATGGCATAAGGCTATGCAAAGTGAGTATGAATCACTTGTTAAAAATGGTGCATGGAAATTAGTAAAGCGACCACAGAACAAAAGGGTAATAGGATGTCGCTGGGTTCTTAGAACAAAATATAATGCAGATGGAACAGTTTAAAAGAGAAAAGCTCGATTTGTTGCTAGAGGATTTGCAAAGGAACCTGGAATTGATTTCAATGAAACCTTTGCTCCAGTAGCCAGAGCAAGTTTTATAAGAACTGTGATTGCATACAGTGCTGAACAAGACCTTATGTTATATCAACTAGATTTTGTTATGGCTTATGTTAACGGAAATTTAAAAGAAAAAATGGGTCTTCATCCGCAGAGAACCCGTTGGCGCCGTTGCATTTTTACTCGCCAAGCTCGCGGTTCATCGACGACGAGCCGTAAACGTGATTTTTAGTGCATGTAAATTCAAGTTAGCAGACAAAACAATATATTAAGCATATGGTAGTAAAAATTCACAGATAATAAGCATGCAGATGTAAAACTAACCGGTTAAACGTGATATACGAAAATAAACCTGTTTTTTTTTTATAATATATTTCACAATACAAATAACCTTCAATAGTAATCAAATTTTCTTTAGTAGCATTGTTAATAAAACTAGAACTTTATACATTTTATTTTTTTCAAGAGTTATTTGAACTGTATTCCTTAACACCAGCAGTGGTTTGCTAATTTTGATGACCATGGGGATGCATCAAACTACTCTGTCGTCTTAGATAATCAATAATATTTTTTATTTCCATTTAATCAGTAATTTATGTCACACCTGCCATCCTCGGAAAGGTTATTGTTAGAAAAGCATTAACAATATAGTATCTTAATAAAATTTTACACCATAAAAATTGGAGCCGAGAACCGGCATCTATCGACGGAAACTTCTTTAATTATACGAAAGTATTTTATCTATTTGTTGTTAAAAAATTCAGAAAAAATAACATGGAAAATCAGAAAAATAATAATAAATAAGAGAAGAAGAATATAAATCTCCAAATGTGAACAACGACAGTGATAATTCAACAAAATGAACTCAAGAGGAATGGTTGCAACCTTCAAACAAGCGAATAGGATGAATCCGATAGGTTACAAGGTTTGAACTATTATCGCCAAAGTTGGCGATGTTTACATTTACCGGGTTCTCTGCGGAAGTGCTTCCGAAAAAATTTCCATGGGACAAGCTAAAGGCTTTGAAGACCAAAATTATTCTAATTATGTTTATGCCTTGCAAAAGTCTCTTTATGGTTTGAAACAAAGTGAACTACAGTGGTATGGAAAATTAGACGAAAAACTCAAAAATTTCGAATTACAACCTTTACAATCAGATAAGTGTGTTTACAGGATGAAAACATCTAAAGGTGAGTTCTAAACATCTAAAGTCTAATTTTATATGTGGATGACTTAATAATAGCAACAAATAGCTGTGATTTATATGCTGAACTTAAAGATTTAGGCAAACTTTATTATTGTCTTGGAATAGAATTTATTCAAGATGTAAATAATAATTCTATTAGTTATCTCAGCAGAAATATGTTGATAATATTCTACGAAATTTTAATATGCAAGATGAAAAACCAGTAGCAAGTCCTTTAGATCCTAGTGTAAAATTAAGTAAAGAAATGTGTCCTTCTGAAACTGAAAAGGAAGAAATGGACAAATGTACCTTATCGCCATCTAATTGGTTCGCTTATGTATCTTTCTGTGTTTACTAGGCCGGATATAACATATGCTATCAGTCATCTAAGCCAGTTTAATAACAGTCCTGGAAAATTACATTGGTTGGCTGCAAAAAGTGTTCTTCAATACTTAAAAGGAACTAAAAACTATTGTTTAAAATTCTTGCTCCTGATTGTTCGAGTATTTGTCATCATCTTCTAAGGTTGATGCACTGATTTTTCACTGTGATTCTAATCTTTTGGTATGCTTTCTCAGAGTGCACGGTGCAGTAACAGTAGGCCACTGCTGCAATAACTCTGATTTTGCTCGTACTTTGCAACTCAGCGATAGATCATGGATCGCATGAACAACTTTATTAGTGCTGAAATTACTAACCTTCAGTGCATAGAGGCAGCTGACGGATCTCTCAACGAAAAAGATGCTCGTGATTTACAATTCTTTTTAAAGCTCAAACTTTTCATCGAAAATGAGATCACCCTACAGTGTACTGCAGCTCTTCCGGAACCTAAGCTGCCAGCCGCTAAGACTACTGACGGAATTAACCAGAATCAAGGACTACATAAACCTAATGCCCACCGAGTAAGCGGTCCTGCTTGCTCCGATGAGGAGAAAACGCGAAAATGCAAAGCTCTAGATGAAGAAAGCAGCGACTCGCACTCTAGTCCCAGAGGAGATATCACTGTTCGCTTGAAAAAGCCCATTCAAAAGACGAATCTTGCTGACAACGCTGATTTGTTGGAAATAACAACAACAGTTACGACCATGAGAATATGGATACGACCCCCATAACTGCACAGCCATCACCAACGGCCAATCAGAATTCAGGAGGATGGAAACCACCACCTATTATGGTAAAAGATGAGAAAAATAATTTTTCTAAGGTTAGAGGACTACTCCTAAGCCACAATCTCACTTGTGAAAGAGATTATTATGATCAACTAATCCAAGGTGGATACAAAATTCAAGCAAACCAGCCCACAATTTACAAACAAATTGTGCAAGTTCTCAAAGATGAACATATTCTTTTCCACTGCTATGAACTGCCGGAGAGCAAATATATTAAAGTTGTAATCCGCAGCTTACCTACATACTACAAACCTGAAGAGATCAAGGATGAACTTAAAGCCAAAGTATATGGCATGGAACGAGTTTAACCAAATCAAAAGACGCAGAGACGGAAATATTCAGCTTCTTCCCCTATTCCTCGTTACTCTCAAACGTAATGAGAAAAATAGATATACGTCAGGAGCGTTTCCTCCTTGGAATGAAGATTACCATTGAAAGCTACGAAGGTAGAGCGGGACCCTTGCAGTGTTATCGCTGCCAAGGGTTCCATCATGCCCAATCAAATTGTCACCATGACCCTAAATGTGTAAAGTGTGGCAGTGACCATAACTCATTCCAATGCACTAAGGATAAATCTACTCCACCGACTTGTGCCAACTGTTTTAAAGAAGGACACACGGCAAACTACTGTGGGTGCGAGAAGTTCCCTAAACCAAGGACTACTCAACCTGTTAAGACTTTCGCAGACAGATTTGTGACCAACGAATCGTTCGCCCAAGCCTTAAACTCCAGACTTGCACCAGAATTGATCAACGAGGCGAAACAGGTTCTCAACGAACTTAAAATGTTTGTGGCTCTTATCAAAGACTCTGGACTGCCTCTATTATGGAAACAACTTGTAAATCAAAATTCTTCTGAATCTCATGACAGTGTTAATGAGAAACCTGTTAATGGATAGATTTCTTCGAACACTTACTCCAATTTCTTGCGCAGTGTGGAATGCCAACGGCCTACACAACTGTATGCATGAACTCAGTAATTTTCGTCAATTTCATGACATCGATATAAGAATAATCACTGAGACACATGCCCAGTCATGCCAGCGTCTCGCTATTCCTAATTATCAGCTATACAGATGCGATCGAACAACCCATCGCGGCGGTGGAGTTGCAATGTATGTTAAACAATCCTACCAGTCTTGTTTCATCAAAGAATTTAAAGACAACAGCAGTGAAGCGCTCACAGTGTCAGTCATCCTCCCTTCTTATCGTAATATACATTTTTGTGGATATTATAATCCCCCCAAAAGCAGACTGAGTGATATGATTTTGAATAATCTTCTCCCCAGTGATACTCCAGTTATTCTGGCGGGGTACTTGAACGCGAAACATTCTGCCTGGAATTGTCATCGCAGCAATGCTAACGGTAAGATTCTGCATGACTAAATCCTCAGTCATCCAGTGGTTATCCACGCACCTAATGAATATACATATCGGCCTGACCAAATCGAGAGATCGGACATTTTGGATATTTTTCTATCTGCAATGACTATGCCGATGCTTCTCACGGTAAAGCATGAGATGACATCTGATCACCTTCCTGTTATTGCAACGTTAGGTGTTTCAAAAATGAACTGTGTAAATACTAGGACTGTAACTGATTGGTGTTTATTTGAAAATTTGTTGCAAAATAGAATTGTGCATTTTAGTGATTTAAGTACAGTGACCGGAATTGACTCTGCCATTAATTCGCTCACGTCGCGTATTAAAACAGCCTGTGAGGAAGCCAGCGATAAAATTCCCATTAGCGACAATTTACATCGTTTGCCTAAAAACATGATGAGACAGCGTAACAGGCTTAGAAAGTCATATCACGTGACTTGGGATCCGTCTACCAAACGAGAATATAACAGGATTAATAAAAGAATTAGCAAGGCCATCAAACTTTATAAAGAAGAATTATGGACAGAAAAAATGCTCAATTTAAACGTAAGATGGTTCCTTCTGGACTTTAATTAAAAATTTGAAGAAAACCTTCTCCACAAACTATCCTCTTCATTACAATAACTCTGTAGCCACATCTAATCAGGAAAAAGCTGATATGTTTGCATCCCATCTCCAAACTCAATTTATGCCCAATGACTGGCCAGTGAATCCTGATTTTGAAAAGGATACACTAATTAAAGTTCGAGACTGGCTCAACGCACCAACAGCCAAAAATATTTGTAAATTAACTACTACTGCTGAAGTTTCTGATATTATAAGAAAATTACATTCAAAGAAAGCACCGGGAATCTACTGTATCACTAACATGACCTTAAAGCATCTCCCGAGTAACTTTATCACCAAAGTTACTAGTATTTTCAGTGCTTGCATTTCAAACTCTTACTACCCCAACCCCTGGAAAGTTGCAAAGATCATCATGATACCCAAAACCGGGGAAAAATCAACTTCAACCAGACAAATTTCATCCAATAAGTCTCCTCCCGAGCCTAAGCAAAGTCTTTGAAAGAATTCTACTGGAAAAAATGAAGTCTTATCTCACCTTCCTGCCCCCTGAACAATTTGGGTTCAGAGCTCAACTTCCAAACAACTAGTAAGATTGACTGAGTTTATAGGCTCAGCTCGTCACCTTAATCAAAATGTTGTTATCCTCATGCTGGATGTGACGAAAGCTTTCGACCGCGTCTGGCATGAGGGTCTCATAGTGAAACTTATTGATTTCAACTTTGAACGTGAGCTCCTGCTTATTAGTTTCTGTTCACGGTGCCTTCTCTTCAGAATGTCCAATTCACAGTGGAATTCCTCAAGGTCCAATTTTTTATCTCTTCTATGCTGCAGACTTCCCTTCTGTACTCTACAACAATAATTCAATTTTAATTTGTTACGCAGACGACACTGCTTTGGCGGTGAAATCTGCAAATGTGAATCATGCTGCTAAAAAACTCCAAGACCACATCCCTTTCATAGAAGACTGGTGTAAAAAGTGGAAAGTACAAATTAATGCATCCAAGTCTCAACTACTCATCATGAGAAAAAAGAAAAATAAAAAGAACCTCAAGAGGCAACTCCTATTGTTTAATGAACCCATACCTGTTGTGAAACATGCTAAGTACTTACCCTGAGTAGTAAAATGACATGAACTAACCACATTAATAATGTGAGAAATAAGCCATCTATGTAATGAAATGCTTGTATCCTATGTTAGGACGCTTTTCAAAACTTGATCTCGCCAAAAAGAGATTAATCTATCTCTCAACTATTCGTCCTATCATGACGTATGCCTCACCAGCCTGGACTACTGTGACTAAAACTGACTTAAACAAGCTTCAGGCTGTGCAAAATCGTTTTTTAAGACTGATAACCAGTGCTTATTACTTTGTGCGGAACGAAGTACTCCACAGGGACTTAAAAATAGAGCCACTAGATACTTTCTTACGCAAAACAAATGACAAGTTCTTCAGGAAAGCTAAAGACTGTGAACATCTGAATTTATTTAATCTATTTCTTTACGAAATCTTAGATGAAGACGGACATCTCAGTCTTTTTGCTGCTTTTATCCTGAATAGCAATCGGAACTTTCCTACGTAATTGCTATCTATTTCATTTAGCGACTATTGGAACTCTTAAGTCCAAAACGAAGCAGCATTCATCACTTGGAATGGTGGCGTCCCATGTGACATGTGCACATCGCTATACAGATGTATTTTTCAAGCAATCAAGCTTTCCTGATACTATGTACATATGTATATAATCTATATTTAACCTAGCATATTGTTTTTCAACTATTTATTCTGCACTTTATTTTATATTTTTCTTGTATTCTATATATGTTACTTTTTGACGAATACTTCAACACCAATCAGATGTCATCTCAGAGCTCACTTGACTTTGGTCGTACCCCTTTCTACATCTCAGCTTCCTGCACCTCCCAGCTCAATTACCTATTCAAGCTTGCTGAAAATCCAATAACATGGGAATTACGAAAGCAACAAACTGTTGCGTTATCAAATACTGAAGGGTACATCATTCTTTCAGAAAGTGCTAAAGAAGCAGTTTATTTACGTTGTTTTCTTAAAGAATTAAATTTTACTGCTGATTATCCAACCATTATATATTGTGATAAACAAGGTGCACAAAAGCTTAAGAAAAATGCTGTTTATCACTCGCACACTAAACACATAGATATTAGACATCATTTCATTCGTGAAATTTATTATGAAATGGACGTTAAATATGTGCCAACAGGAAATGCCTGCTGATGTACTGACAAAAACATAGACTGCTTCGAAACATTTCAAGTGCTGTAAATTAATCTGAATAACTGTAAATGATTAATGTTTATTTTTTTAACCCGCCAAACGTCGAAATGGGGATTGTTATATCATAAATTATAATATGACGTTTAGCTTAAGAGCACTTCTGATGCATGCGCCATTCACGTTTATCCGCTCGCCGATGACGTATCTGTTTACGTATGTACATGTATTCCATTCGGCTAATCGTTTCCATTCTTACTTCATCTTTTCTCTGCTGTATGCAACTATGTTTAAGTTAATCTCCGTCATAAAAATGTTCATTGATGTTACAATCTGTTTAGGTCCATTTATTTCTTCAATTATCTATTTCATATTTATAGAGTAGTTATGAGTTTTTGATTAAGAAACTCAATGATTTCAAAGCGAGCAATGGCAACACTGTACGGGGGAAAAAATTATCTCTAGAGCGCGAGACTCTGTATCGGAAATTTTAAAGATATGCTCTTTTAAATATTTTATGATATTACTATTGAATTAAACTTCATGCATTAAGTGCAGAACATATTTAATAAATAAAGATAACACATAAAACGGTAAAAAAAGTTCCTTTGCGTGTAATCTGAAACTAATATAATGTATATATAATAATAACTGAAAAGGATTCTGAAAATATATTTTTAGACTGCTTAGGTGTTTTATGAAAGCAGATTAAAATTTGCAAGTATTGATCTAGAATGTCGTTTTCAGTAAAGTAAATCAACACTTTGCATACAAACAAACATTTGTAAAAATATGAGATTAATTATTGAAACGAAGGAGTTTCAATAATATCAAGGAAACAATTTGAAGATTCAGATTTGTCTATAGATGAAGGTATTTTAATTCATTATAATGAAACTGCCACTTATCTGTGTGCTTAAACAGTTTTTGATGAATTTGTAGGCCTTCATAATGGCATGTATGATAATATTCAAAATTAAGGCAGTAAAACTTCTTTGTACGTACCAGACAATTTTGTTCTCATATAGAAGCAGCCAAGTTAGAGAACTGATTTCAATACCAGTGTTAATGTTCTCCAAAATATTCTACAAGCGAAACAATTTTGCGTAAAGAGACCTTGCATTTATTTCATACTCTGTTTAATTAATTAATAATGCAAATAAAAGTCGGACTTGTATAGTGGTGGTTCAACATAAAATTGTGAAGGGTGAATTTTTCAAATTAAAAACATTTTCAAAAGGATTTTCCTCATTTTGTTTCTCCTATGGTGCATTCCAGGTTTTTGTAAGCCTCCAAGTCTGTCTTTCCAAGTTAAGTTGTTCAGTTCTCTGAGAAAATTGATATCCATGAAGGACTTTCCACAGGCTTTCTTCTGGATGCCCTTCATTCAACATGATTTTACTGTCGTGGTGTATAGGATGTTTAGTTAGACTGCTTCTATACTTTCAGAAATCATAGTGTCAGTATGTCTCTGTCAACTTTTGTGCTAGTTATTATTAAACATATCTTCATATTCTGATGATTTAAAGCAGGCTTTCTTAAACTTTTTTTTAGTTGTGGTCCCTTTTTATCACAGACTTTTTTCACTACCCCCAGAACCCTATAATATTGAAAAAATTTGTGTGGAATGTCGTTCGTATAAATTGAAAATACGCTAGGCAAGAGTAAACTCAGCCTGCAAGGGTTTCTCTGCATGTGGAGTGAGCTTGTTTACGTACTACGAACAAAGTATCTATCGTACAGATAGGAATTAATGTTTATGCGGTAGTCTGGGAAACCCAGAGTTATTAACTTGTATGTGAGACCCTGTACCCATACACGATCGAAAGCTTTCGATATATCAAGAAAGAGGGCACCAGTTATATTTTTCTTTTTAAGCCCGTCAGCAAATAATTCTGTAACACGATGCAGTTGATGTGTTGTTGAATGCCTCTGCCTACATCCATATTGTTGAGGAATCAAAATATTATCACCGATGAAGTCTTGGATCTGTTTTAGTATTACAGCTTCAGCGATCTTGCCAAGTGTGGAAAGCCGGCTGATCGCTCTATATGAGGTGGCATTGGAAGGATCTTTTCCTGGCTTTAAGATCGGGCAATGACTGCAGTTTTCCAACTGGTTGGGAAAGGTTGAATTTTGGGCATGGCATTTATTAATTTTGTGAATTTACATAACATCTTCGGATCCATTTCTTTGATCATGTTATTGCGGATCTTGTCTATATATTGGAAATTCTATTTGACATATTCGAAAGTTCAAGCTCACTTTTATAAAATTGCTCTAACAGTCTGCAAAAAATAACAAGCCGTATCCAATTCGAAGATTAAGGAACAACGCAATCTGCAACATTAACTGAATTAGATAATTTTAGCTTAGCTTATACCGTCCGTTATACATTAAACGCGCATGCGTAAACGTATTATGCACACATGCATATTCGCAGCCGTAAAGCCGTAAGCGACACATGCGCAGAAAGTTTGTAGCTTTGAGGTCCGAATTAACGACTTTTGACTGTCCCAGTCGTGAGACTTCTACTAATACATTTCACTTCGAATACATCATGGGGAACTTCAGAAGCTTTAATAAAAGCTTTTTTGGCAATAATCTTTGGCATAAATACTGGAAATTTCATCATTCATTTACTTCACATGTTCTAAATTTCAAAAAAATTTTGTAAAAAAGTTAAATCACATTAAATAAACTGTAGCATATAAAAGTAAAAATTCTTGAGTAAATAAAGAAGTAGAAATAATAATTACAAGTCCCATTTGAAATTTATTTGGTTCGATTGGGACCGAACCTGCAATCTTGTGGAGCAAAAAGTTCCGAGGTCTATACCGCTCGGCTACATCTTCATCTGGTCTCTTTAGAGCAAAATAGATCTTAAACAGTTCGAGTGCCTGCAGAGCAAAATCAAGTTTCTCATTTTCATTGGTGACTTTTGTAAATTTGTGATACAGGTCTTTTAGTTTGAAGAGCAAAATCAAGTTTCTCATTTTCATTGGTGACTTTTGTAAATTTGTGATACAGGTCTTTTAGTTTGAAGATTAAAGATTTAAATTCATCAAGGTTTTTAACATCTGAAATTTTGGTCTTTCTGTTCTCATTTTCTTTATTCGCTGTAACATTTGCGTAGGTTTTTTTACTAGTACCTTCTGTTTTTTGCTGTTCTGAGTTTTGTTTAATGAAATTTGGGAAATCTTCTTTTTGCAGAATTTTCTGTTTCTGAAGTTATTTTCTGCTGGAGTGTTCCGGGCAATAGACGTTTGTAGCGGCATGAAAGCCGCCACAAAGCACACATCTTGCAGGAATTTCTTTCTTTTCCTTGATATTACATTGAAACGATTGATGTTTATCTAAACATCAGACGCATCGCTGCTGATTATGACAAGCTCTCTGAGTGTGGCCGTAGCGTTGACAGCGGTAACACTGTACCGGGCCGGGTCTTGTGTTGTAACCGACTATTCGCACTCGCATGTCACTAATGTGTCTTATATTAAAAGCTTCTTTCTCCTACGGCGTTCTTGGGGTTTCAAGGTAGAAAATCAGGAGTAATGTGGGAATTCCATCTCGCATTCTTTGAATTTGGGGAAGTTTTAATACAGTGATTCTGTGTAATTTGAGTACTTCTTTTATTTCTTCTATTGGGGTCTGTGCGGTTAAACCTTTAATGACTGTTTTTAAGTTCTTTTCTTTAGTGAGAAGGAAGGTATGGAATGGGATAGGAGCTTTTTCCAGATAATCTTGTACCGTGCGAAAGTCGTCTTTGTTAAAAAATTGCACTCTGATATTTTCTTCTTCAATTTTCGTTTCGAGGTTAGAAATTTTTAAATTTTCCTTAATGTGTTTTCGTATTTCTGGCCAGTTATTGTTTTTAATGTCTGTGATTACTATCGGTGTTATCTTAGTATTTTTTCGGTATGGGCTGGTAGGTTTTTTTCGGCTTTTCAACTTGTGGAGTCATATCTATATCATCGTTGTTGGCGTGGAGCATTTCTTCGTTATTTAGTGAATCGGAGCGTGAGGATGTGCTAATAGTTTGTGAACTGTAGGACGATCCGCTATCACGACGCGATCTTTTAGCCGGCTTTACGGTTGACCAGTCTTGTGTGCTGTTGCTAGCAGATAGTGGGAATTGCGCGATAATTTTATCGACATCTCGTTTAGGAATAAATGAGTAAACCTTCTTTTCATGGGTTTTTAATTCAGCCTGCATAGAACGACGAAGTTGAACGCTTTCTCGTGTGATCGGAAGCTGTTGTACTTTTTCTATGACATCTTTTAATTCCTGAATGTGCTGAACAATTTGTTGAACATCATTGTCTAAATCAGAAGAAGGCTTCGGCTTATTAAGGCATTTGCCTTTGTTATCGATTGACATTCTGCTGGCTATCTGGTTTGTCGTATACGAAAAATCATGCTTACAAGAGAATCAAGCAGAGAGAGCAAAAAATCAGGACCTCACTCTAATGAGTTCAAAAGCCCGAATCGAAAATTTTTCAAAAGGATTTTGTTTCATTGTCATTTTATCAAATTTGTCACATTTTCAAAAGGATTTTGTTTCTCCTACCGTGCATTTCAGGTTTTTGTTTTTAGGAACAGCGGCCAATCTACATAAGATTGCAAGCAGCGCTTTGAAGTCTTCCTTAAGCATCAAAGTCTGTCTTTCCAAGTTAAGTTGTTCAGTTCTCTGAGAAAATTGATAACCCATGAAGGACTTTCCACAGGCTTTCTTCTGGATTACATGATTACATGATGACTTCTGAACATGATTTTACTGTAGTGGTGTACAGGTTGTATAGTTAGACTGCTTGTGTAATTTCAGAAACCATAGTGTCAGTACGTCTCTGCCAACTTTTGTGCTAGTTATTACTAAACATATCTTCATATTTTGATGATTTAAAGCAGGCTTTCTTAAACTTTTTTTTAGTCGTGATCCCTTTTTATCACAGATTTTTTTCACTACCCCCAGGACCCCATAATATTGAAAAAATTTGTGTGGAATGTCGTTCGTATAAATTCAAAATACGGTAGGCAAGAGTAAACTCAGCCTGCAAGGGTTTCTCTGCGTGTGGAGTGAGCTTGTTTATATACTATGAACAAAGTATCTATCGTACAGATATAAATTAATGATGTTTATGTGGTAGTCTGGGAAACCCAGAGTTATTAACTTGTATGTGAGACCCTGTACCCATACACGATTGAAAGCTTTCGATATATCAAGAAAGAAGGCAGCAGTTATACTTTTCTTTTTAAGCCCGTCAGCAAATAATTCTGTAACACGATGCAGTTGATGTGTTGTTGAATGTCTCTGCCAAAACCCATATTGTTGAGGAATCAAAATATTATCACCGATGAAGTCTTGGATCCGTTTTAGTATTACAGCTTCAGCGATCTTGCCAAGTGTGGAAAGCCGGCTGATCGCTCTATATGAGGTGGCATTGGAAGGATCTTTTCCTGGCTTTAAGATCGAGCAATGTCTGCAGTTTACCAACTGGTTGGGAAATGTTGAATTTTGAGCATGGCATTTATTAATTTTGTGAATTTACATAACATCTTCGGATCCATTTCTTTGATCATCTTATTGCGGATCTTGTCTATACCAGGGCTTTTTCTGTTTCTCCTCTTCTCAGCATAACTACTAACTTCCGATGACATCATTAAGGGTGTGTTGTTAGTGTTTGTTCTTGAATTGGGTAATTAGAGAAAACACAACGTGTTCTGTTTGTGCGTGATGGATGTTGTGTGTGTGAAATTGAGAAGCATAATTATCTGCAAGAGATTCCGCCTTCTCAAAATCAGTGTGAGCAATCCCAGAAGGGCCGTTAAAACATAGCAACTGCATTACAGACAGAGCTCTCATCTGCTGAAAGCGATTCTAAATATCTCTCCCAGTCGAGTTGTGCGTGTTTTTTTATAAGAGTCCCGACATCTTGGTTAAGTGTCCATGAGAGCTGTGTCGGCCGGGCACCTGGACCTTTGCCATTGTTTCCTGGCATGATTTCGTTTTCTTACAAGTTCTCTAATGGGACTATTTTTAAATCTTTTTTCTTCTGTCGTTTCTTTACTCTTTTTTATTAATGCACTGTGCAATTCTTCGGTGAAATTTTCTGTAAAGACGTTTAACTCATCTCTCGTCTGTATTGTATTGAGCGTGTACTGACAAACTTTCAATGTAATGATGATTATTAATATTTTTCAGAATGAAGAAATTAATTACAGATGGTCTACCAATACCACATTGTGTTGGTTTAACTGGGACTGCTAGGTTAACGTTGGCCGCCTGGGCAAATTTGTGTATAATGCTTTCGTGTTTATTAATATCCCAGTAATTCCACTCGCAGTGGTGTGCGTTAAAATCTTCAGCTATAATGACTCGATTGTAAGTATTTAATAAAGTTTGCAAATCTGTCAGATGGAAAGATAGTTCATAAAACGAAAGGCATCTTTAGGGCGAATGTCACCCACTTATACTTTCAGTGCTTTCTAAAAACATTTAACATTCAAGAATGAGAAATGCTTTAGAGGTAACTGTCATCATTATTGTAAAGTGGAATTATCATTGTCATGCTCTGTG
Source organism: Stegodyphus dumicola (assembly GCF_044657685.1). Classification (NCBI taxonomy): domain Eukaryota; kingdom Metazoa; phylum Arthropoda; class Arachnida; order Araneae; family Eresidae; genus Stegodyphus; species Stegodyphus dumicola. The sequence continues at coordinate 252,206,155 of NC_140771.1, read as the reverse complement.
CAGATACTAATAAGCATCATGTTATTAGTCATGGTAAGCATAACAAAAGTTGTATGAACGCTTGTATATTAAAAAAAATATTAATTTATAACTTGCTGTGAAGAATAAAAAATGTAACATGTTAAGAGGAATTAAATCCAGAGGGAATTGTAGTCTGGATCTAGCCGGGATCCCGGATTTTTTAGGTTCTAAAATCCAGATTTTCTGGATTTCTCTAATGTAGACTTTCATGTTTTCTTTTAGAAAGACTATCATTCAGAGATTGTTTAATTTTTTATATTATTGTGCAAAGTCAGGCAGGAGCTCAAGTATGCAAGCTAAAAGAAGATAGCAGAAGTACCCAATATTGATGAAACTGGTTAAGTCCGTTTAATCTGCTTTTCCATGTACTCGTTGCTGAAAATTCATTTAAACTGCTGGCCATCCAGAATGGAACAGCATGAAACTTGCATCGTGCATATATCGCAATAGAATATGCAAATGAATACTATTTCAGCGTACATCATACGTTACTGCAGCGCTGTGTACAATCTGTATAGAAAAGGGAGGAAAGATTGCTGTTTTAAATAATTTTTATTGCTTTCCCTTGAGATTTTTTGTGGGGGCAGCTTTCAGTGTACCTCATAGAAAAACAAGAGTGTCATCCTAGCACTTTTCTGAATTGGACCGAGGCAGAATTTTTACATGCAGAGATTTCCATTACCTTTCTGGGAAATCGCGCATTCAGATCTAGCCAAGCAATAGTCATGCCAGCTACATCCGCAACCATATCACAATAAATGCAGTCTGTATCACAACAGTAGGTGTCCGTACGAATAAGTCAATGTCATTTACAGTTCTTCCTAGGCTTCTGTTGCTTCGCTTAACCTTAACTTTAAATAACAAACATTTGCAAAGGGGCAGTGAATGCCAAAAATGGGCATCTGAATGGCATGATATCGTGTTTTTGGAGGAATCATGCTTCTGCTTGCAGAACCATGATGGTCGGATTAGAGTTTGGAGACAAGGCTGTTCGACTGTTTTGTTTTGCATCGTCATACTGGTTCTGCATCCTGTGTTATGGTATGGGTTGGTATTGGATTCCACTGTTTTCCTCTCACTCCCTAGTACGTATTAGCATCCAACGCTATATCTTTGAGGTTTTCCATCCTATTCCTCTTCCTTGTGGCCACATTTCAACAGGACATTGCACAACCACACGTTGCTTAACGTTGACCACAAGTTGTTCAAGCTGTCTTCACGTTGTTCATGCTTTCTTCTTTGTCCACCATATTGCATTGTTACCCTGGCTTGCCCATTCTCCAAATTTATTGCCTATCCAACATGTCTGGTAAGTGACTGGAGAATGGCTAGTCCGTCATGCCCCACCCGCTTTTTGGTACACCAGATAAACTTTGGCTGTATGTGGAGGCAGCAAAGGCTGCCGTTACCCATCAACACATCCAAAGTCTTTTTCACTCAATGCCACGGAGTGCAGCAGCAGTATCTCGTATTACTCACCTCAGAGAAGGCTGTATTTCAAATCAATTTACATTTATACTATGTGTAATTTCTGAAATAAATTTTGCTTTGATATCTCTTGTCCTTCTTTGTGTTGCATTTTGAATGGTGTGTATATGAATGATATTATAGAATGTAAAAAACCTTTGAACACTGATGACCCAGATGTTGCGCAGACCATGAAACACTATTATCATTACACAATAATAGGTGGGATGCTTTTGGGTCACTCTGAATGTCCTATAGGTAAAGATTTTAGGCATAATTTAGTAATTAATTGGACAGCTTATCTAATTTTTCAATGAACCATTCATTTTTTATTAGCAGTTTTTCAATTCTTGATCTTCAACACCTGTTAATCTGCACACTTGAAGTTTAATCTAGTATTTAAAGGGTTAAGAGAAAAGTAAAAAGGCCTTGCTGAAAAGGTAGGCAGGCAGCTGTATGTATGATGTCGTGAAACATAAATTATTATATATATATATATATAATATATGTGTGTGTGATATTGGAGCTGGTTTATTACGTAGATAAAATTATGATTCGCATTAATTCAGCAAAGTTATTAAAATTTAGCTTTAAATTTTAAATTGGAATTTTCAATTCTTGATCTCCAACACCTGTTAATCTGCATGCTTGAACTTTAATCTAGTATTTAAAGGGTTCAGAGAAAAGTAAAAAGGCCTTGCTGAAAAGGTAGGCAGGCAGCATTTAAAGGGTTCAGAGAAAAGTAAAAAGGCCTTGCTGAAAAGGTAGGCAGGCAACTGTATGTATGATGTTGTGAAACATAAATTATTATATATATATAAATATATATATATATGTGTGTGTGTGATATTGGAGCTGGTTTATTGCGTAGATAAAATTATGATTTGCATTAATTCAGCAAAGTTATTAAAATTTAAAGCTAAATTTACTTCAAGTTTTTAATAGAAATGCATGAACCTAAAATGTCACAGGATACCAGCATAGATGTATATGAAAATAGTTATGCATATTGTATATAAATATATGTATAAAAAAACTTTTCAAAATTTGTTTTTGCAATAATAAATGCATAGTTCATGCAACAGTATACTTATAAAATTATTCATTTCCACAAAACACTTTAAGAATTTATAACAAATTATGCAGAAGATATCAAACTTTATTTGTTGCTCAGAAACTCACTACTCTCTTTTTTTATTATTATTTAATATTGTGACGAATTTTTTACATAGGTAGATGCTTTTAGTCTCGCTGTAATAGATATTGTAATTGAATATATGTAATTGGTTACTATATTAACTGTAACCATAATTCGACCCTCATATTGCCTTCCTGTAATTTCGAGAAGCAGAAAGTACTAGAAATGTGTCCGCGTAAAGAGCATCTGCTCTGAGTTGTTAGCTACTAGCCAATATCTTCAGTTTAGCTTCGTTCTTTAGCTGCGCTTTGCATTGCGCTGTGTTTAACATTTTTAGTAGTTTGAAGTGTCACTGCTTGTACTTTGTGTTACTGCGAACATCTATATTTCTGTGGAAAGTACCAGAACTCTGAAGTATTGTTTTGATAAAATAAGTTTTATCAACCTGTCATCGGATCTGTGTGTACATTCAATCTATTATGAACCCGAATGTACACAACAATATCTTATGTCCTTTTAGTGACGATAATGCAGAATGAAGCTTGGCATTGCTTTCAAGAAATATTAACTATGAAGCAATGATAATATTTTCTTTCAACAAGAATTGTACGACTCATTACCTTCAAGATAATTAATTATCAAGACTATTTGCGAGAGAATTTCCTTAAAAATTTCAACAGACAGAGATATTACGGGAAAGATATTACAGAAATTACTGATAGGGTATTTTAAATGTAAGCAAGACCGACCCACCTAACCATCCGAAGGACGGTTTTAATGGTCCTAGGGCCACGCTCACTTGAGACAACCAACGAACCGAAAACTCCGACCCGAGTAACTAAGGATTTAGTACAGGGGTAGGCAACGCGGCGCCATGGCACCCCCGATCGATTTTTAATGCACCCTCCCTGGACTTATGTAAATGTATGATAGCCAGAGCGATTTACTTACTCTTGTCAAACGGCGATATACAGCAAGTTCTGTCTGACCACGTATTCCAGATCTATGTAAACATCTGGTTTGGGGAGGAAGTGGACACATCTATCAGTTATGTAGGGTTGAGTGCAATAGCCCGGTAGACAAAAAGTGTCCCCTGACCTTCAATTTCACCCACACCCCTCGACCTTCGAGAGGGAAAAATACTCGCGCTTTTCGCCCACACACCCCTTCAATTAAACTGACCCATCTTGGCCCTCAGCCAAACTGCTCTCGCTAGCATGGTTAGACAGTAGTCAGTTGAGTTTAGGATTGTGCATAGATTAGCAGTTTGCTAACCTTGAGCGTATCTAATAACACACACGCATTTTTTGTTAGTATGTGATCGTATTTCGAATAGACTACGCGTAGACCGTGCATTTAAAACTACCAAGTAATCTGAAATAATTCTTTTCTTTCAAAACTCTTCGTGGATGAATGTAAAAGAAAAAGAACATATTATTTTAACGATGAATGGGAACATCTATATTGTTTCGTTGATTATAAAGGGAAGTGTATTTGTTTGTTGTGTAATAATAGTGTTGCGATTCCCAAGAAAAGTAATATTGAACGACATTTTAATACCATTCATACCAATTTTGATAGTGACTATCTAGTGAACTGTGAAATTAGAAGGAAAAAAATTATTTCTTTAAAATCTTCAATAACTAACCAGCAAAGGTTTTTTACTAAACCACTGCAACAACATAAAGCAGCAACGATCACGTCATATAAAATATCGCATTTGCTAGCTAAGAATAAAAAAACATTTACGGATGGAGAATTAGTGAAAGAAGCCATGTTAGAAGCTGCTGATTCACTTTTTGAAGAATTTAAAAATAAAAAGGAAATAGTTTCAGCTATAAACACGTTGCAATTATCAGCACGAACTGTTACTAGAAGAATTGAAGTAATTGCGGAGAATTTGGAGGCAGAATTAGCAAATGATATGGAAAAATGTATTTTCTTTTTGCTACAGATGAATGAATCGGCAGACGTGACAAATATATCACAATTAGCAATTTGCGTGAAGATGGTATTTTTTGATTTTACAACAAAAGAAGAATTCCTTAAAGTTCTGCCATTAAAGGGAAGCACCAGAGGAGAAAATATCTTTTCTACTTTTAAAAAGTATATAACAGATGTAAAATTACCTGTACAAAAGTTATCATCAATTACAACAGACAGGCCACCAGCGATGACTGGTAAGAAAAAAGGATTTATTGCCTTATGTAGACAGGATTCCTTATTCCCGAAATTTATTTCTTATCATTGCCTCATACATCAGGAAATGTTATGCGCAAAAACAATCGGTTTTCAACACGTATTTACGATAGTAACAAAAATTATTAATTACATAAGATCGTGAGCTATGCAACACAGATTGTTTAAATTACTTTTAGAAGATGAGGACGTTCAATTCACAGATCTTCTTTTACATACTAAAGTGAGGTATCTGAGCAGAGGTAAAATACTTGAGCGGTTTATCATGCTTTTGCCACAAATAAAGGAATTTATTGCATCAAGAGGGGAATTTTACGAGCAATTGGAAAATAAGGATTGGCTAATCAACCTCGGATTTCTGACAGATATAACGGCAAAGTTGAATGAATTAAATTTAAAAATACAAGGGAAAAGTCAGCATATCGCTGACATAATTAGTGCAGTAAATGCATTCAAATGCAAGTTAGTGTTGTTGAAATCCCATCTATTGAAAAAATCATTATCACATTTCCCAAATATAAAATATACTGTTGAGAGTTTAAATTTGAATAATGAAAATTTTACTGCTACATCATATTTAGAAATTATAGATAAGCTAATAGAAGAGTTTCTTCTAGATTTGAAGATTTTGCAGCATTAGAACCCGTTCTAAGATTTTTCATAAATCCATTCAATGTTACTGAAGATGATGTCCTTGAAATAGTTTCAGTATATTTCGAGCTTCATAATATCGAAGACCTATAATTAGAAATAATAAACTGGCAAAGTGATATTATTTTAAAAGCGCATAGTAATGATAAAATGTTTTGGAACTTGGTCGATGAAAATAAGTATCCTATTTTAAGGAAATGTGCGCTAAAAATTTATTCACATTGTGTAACAACATACAATTGCGAGTCTTTGTTCTCAAATATGAAATATTTGAAATCAAAATACCGAACAAAGCTTAATGACTCACATTTAGATAATTGTTTAAGGACCGGGAACTTTGACAACGTCGTAGAATCGAAGTATGAAAAAAAAATTGGTATGTCGATTAAAAAAAAGTCCAAATTGTGTCAAAATACTCATGTCAGAGCATGCTATATATAAATATAATATATCCTAAGTCGTGCTTTCGAGACATGAAAAAATTTCCTCAATGAGCTCATTAGAACTTCAAATATGAAAATGTTCCTTTTTGGGGGGGGTGCAAAGCACATAGTTAGATCCAAAATTCCCCCCTTACTTGTAAAAGATATTTGGCAATAAATTCCTCATGCAGATATGTGGTGATAATGCTTAATGAATAAATTTAAGAGTTACTTTAGAGAAATTACATGCATTCTTTTTTGGCTGTTTGTTTAAGGAAGTCATATGCTAATTTGTTTTGAAATTTTTAAATTCAGTATCGCTCCTTAGTTAAATTTTTGAATAAGGAAGGTCTAATCCCCCCTGCCCCCCCCCCAAAAAAAAGTAAATGAAACCACAATTAGGTAATTTGTGTGAGGATTCATCACCTTTCTAGTCTACAGTGAAAGAATGGGTAAATCAGTTTCGAGAAACCATAGAATGTGATATTCGTGGAGATCGACCATTGGAAGTATTGTCATCACAAAATATTGCTCATGTTCAGAAGGATATATTAATGATAAGAGATTAAAAGTAAAGAAGATAGCAGCAAGTTTGAATCTGCCTAAAACAGCGGTTCGCAATGAAACCGATATTGATCCATTTGTGAATCGATGAAGTTTTAAAGGGTGATTGAAGATGAAGAGGTTGATAGCCGAATATTCAACAGCAATTGATCACATAATCAAGATTCCATTGATATTAAAAAACTGATAATTAATTGCTTAATGCTTTATCATCTAGTAAGGAAGAGATCATGTAAAATAAATATAAGGGAAAAAATATACTAAAATTATTTAATATAATCTAAAAATCAGTCATCGTAGAGTAATCCAAAATAAAAGCTATTACCCAACCAATATTATTGAATTTCCCCTCTTCTTATTTAGTGGATGCAGCCTTTAATCAACTCAATAATTAACTACAGAAAGCAAGAAATAGTTTGAATATTTTTGAATGAAGGGATTTCATAATTAAGTTAAACATAATACCAAAAATTTTAAAAAAATTCATCAATACATGAAGTGTCACCATCACTGTAATTAAAATCGAACTGTTATTTTGTTTATGAAAACGTGCTTGTATGTGTAAAATTAAAAATAGTAATAATTCAAAGAAATAATAAACAGCTCACCAGCAGCCTGTCGATAAAGTCGCTGAATACTGTTAGTTCGGTCCAGGATTCGAATTCAGGTGAATGACCTGACTGCATGGTTCGTTTTCGTGATTTTCCCCACCTGTAACGTGTATTTGAGCCAGTTCCCTTAGATATTGATATTTCTTTAACTTATTGTAATAATTTTACAATTACCAAAAGATAAGACAATACAGACAAAGTAAGAAACGAAAACATTTCGACGCATTCTTTTTATAATATAAACGTTCATTTTCGTTGCTTTGCACGTGACGCTGTCATTTCCTCTGTTACTTATTTAAAATTTTCACATTGTTCTATGTCCTAAAATTATAAATTAAAGTTAATGATCTAAAACTGCAACAGTATATTACAGTACAAGTGAAAATATTGACAGTTTCACTCGCGCGTGTGTCGAATTTGCGCAATACTTATTAGGTCCCACAAAATTTTTTGTAAATATTTTGAGGTCCCGCGGGTCGCAACTGAAAAAGTTTTAAGAAACCCTGGTCTAAAAAACTCTTTTTACGCATTTTAATTAAATCTTTTCACGCGAACAAAATCTGCAAAATGGGTACTCCGACCTCTTTATTTGGTACTTTAAATATAATGTGGATTCAAGAAGCTGGACTGGAATGGAAGCTGGAAGCCTTTAAAACTCAGATTTAGCTCCAAGTGAATGTAATGTAATCTTTTCTCCAAACTGAAATCAGATTTAATTATGAAAATGATGTGAAAAGTGTAGTTATGGGACATTCTGAGGGCAGACTTCCAGATTACTTTACAGGAACATAAGAGTTGCTCACTAAACTCTGTGAAAAGCATTTCGAGGCGCAGGATCGTGTTGAAAAATAAACTATCAAAATCATCTGCTTTTCATAGTGTATCAGGCTAGAGATGTTTGGACGTACCTACTTAAATTAAAGACGGAAACAGTTTATCTTACATTTTTCTGAAAGCGTGTGTATTCACCTGGATGGCACGCTTAAGTAATTAAAATATCAAGTTATAGACAATATTCAGAGCAATTAAAGAAATTGTTCGTTCTCATGCGCTCAAAATCCTAATAGAATTAGGATTATTTAGATTACGGGTAAGCATTCAACTATCTGCTTAAGGAAAGGGATGCCTTCGTGGAGGACCTTTTAAGGCAAAATGGCATGCCCTGAAGTCACACACAATCGTGAAAACTCCCGTTAAAGCAGCCAGTTAACCGGGATTCGAACCCGAGTCGAACTGCTACTATGCAGCAGTTTTATTGTTGGGTCACTGGTAAGCCAATCTAAGAAGATTGATTCATTTTTGATTATCGCAAAGCACTCGAGAACTATTTGCCTTTGATTGATTTTTAATTATCACAAAGCGTTCAAGAACTATTTGCCTTTGATTGATTTTTGATTATCACAAAGCGTTCAAGAACTATTTGCCTTTGATTGATTTTTGATTATTGCAAAGCGCTCGGGAACTATTTACCTAAGAGGAGGGTGCCTTCATTGAAGTTGTCCTAAGGGAAACTGGCACTTATACACATTACAACACATGGGAAAATCCACTAAAACACCCATTCGCCTGGAGTCAAACTACAAGTGTTCAACGGCTTTATCTGTCAGCTGCTGGTGCGCCTCAATTTAAGAGGAAAGTGATTTTTTGTTCATGCAACAAAAGACCCCCCCCCATCCCCATCATGTTCACGACTAACATAATTTAGTTTTCGAAATATTTTTTTTCTAATTCAGAAATTAATTTACATATTAAGAAATTTTAAAAATGTGCTTTTATATGAGATAAAATGCAATGTTGATTAAAATATAAAATAACATAAATTAAAATTTATGGAAGAAGTTAAGAATGAAATGTGATATTAGGCGTGGAAGAAATCTAGATATTTTAGCACATCAGTACTCCCTTCCCAGCGTAATTTTTATTAGAATCTCTAATACTTTTTGTTAGAATAATTATGCTTTAAATTTAATTATACAATATACCACTCATACTATTTATAATATTAACAGTTTTTCAGCAATTAAATAAAACAATTAGACCAGTGTCAAATATAAATAAAGCTTTAGACTGTAGAATTAATGGAAATTAGTTAAAACTATATTTTGAGAGAAAAGTATTCTATGCTTGGATCAACATTTCACATTTTTCATTTTATACTTGCAGAAATCTTAAAATATTATTCATACATTCAAGCGCTCCAACAGGAAAATTCATGCCATATCCGGAATGTTGGTACTATAGGCATTCGTTTAAAGAAGGATTTCTTTTTCCAATATGATAGACAATGAACGTTCAAAATTTAGTTTAATGCGGACAGGAAATCACAGAATAAGCAGCTTTTCCCCATAGAAGACTTTATAGGAAGCTTTTTCTGTTCATTTAGCTTCTTTTGTTAAAACATTTTCTTTCAACGCAAAATTTTGACATAATGGTGATACAAATGTTGCAAAGAATTTTTTACACTTTTACAAAGAATGTTACACTGTTACAGAAAAAAAAAAAAAAAATGTTACATTTTACAGAAATTTTGCTGTGAAGTACAGGATTGTGTTACAAATATAATGTAGATGTTGCAAAGGATTTTGCATTGTAAAATTTTTGATAAATTAAAGCACTATTATAGAATTGCAGTGTTTATGAGCAAAGTTGTTAGTGGATACTTTTGAAGTAAGTTCTGAGATTTTTCCAATATTGAGAAAGTATGAAAATAATTAAAACAATTTAGAGAGATTATTTTACAAAATCAAGTAATGTTAACAAAGATAAAATTGAAACTAATAAAAGTTAAACTAAATAATAAAATAATATTACAAAAGTAAAACTGTTATCATTGAGATTACAAGTGACTTTTGTGACTGCAACTGTTAGAATATATATATATATATTAATAACATTAACAGCTAAAAATTGTAAATAAAAATTATACTGTTTTGAGATTGCCACTATTTATAATAAAGTAGTTCGTTAGAGTCTCAGACTTCTGGCGAAGAGAATCTACTGTACTCGTGAGAATCTGCTGAATTCACAAGCATTGTTTGTTGTATAGGTCCAAAAATATAGATCTTTGGTTATTTGACATTGAAACAAATAGTGGTCTAATGTACCAGCCAAGCGACAAATGCAATTTTGTATGTTATGTAGACTAAAAGGAAATAAGTAGGCCGCAAAAGCTCCATGAGCTGTTAGAAAAAAAGTTATTACACTGTTTGTAAAAACTATTCTACGTGAGGGGACGGGTAAGAAGGTACATGTTCTTCTAGTGACTTCTTGTGACTATAAAGATTTCCATCGTGGCATAAGATCTTTTAATAAACAATATTTTAAATAAGAAATCGAATTAGACAAAAAATCATTTTTGTTAAAATACTGTTTGCAGCCTCTCGTACTACACTAATGTCCATAAATGAAGGATAATGCAAAATCAGGCAAAGGAAGAGTTAGAAGCAAAACAAATTTGACTTATTTGTAAAGCTTTTTTATTAAACAAAAGGTAAAGAGCAAAAAAAGATGCTATATGTTTGATATTATTAAAAAAATTAGCGATTTTTTCTCCCTGGAGTGAATTACAAAAAAAACCTATTTACAAAAAAATAATATTACATGTTTGGTATGACTGTTAATACATTGTATGTCTCCCACACGATGCAATACAGTCCGTACAATGCCTAGGCATGCTGAGTATCAAATTATCGATCTGATCTTGGGGGATATTACACCACTCAAAAAGCAATGCTCTCTGAAGTTCCGGTAGACGTGTAGGAGGAGGTTGACGGGCTGCAACTCGTCGGCCAAGCATATCTCACACGTGCTCTACTGGATTCAAGTCTGGTGAGAATGCTGGCCAGTCCATACGGGTGATATCCTCCGATTGAAGCCATTCGCTTACGATGTTTGCATGGTGAGGACGGGCGTTGTCATCCATAAACACAAATTGTGCACCCATGGCGCCGCGAAACAAACGCACATGTTGTTCCAGAATGACGTCCCGATAGATATGGCTTGTCATGGTTCCAATTTGAACATGCAGGTCAGTTCTGGAACCCAGAATAATTCCACCCCAAACGAGCACTCCTGTACCACCGTAACAGTGTCGTTCAATGATGTTTTCTTGGTGGTAACGGGTATTTGGAGCTCTCCATATGAAAGTCCGGCGAGAATCAGACTGCAAGCTAAACCTGGACTCGTCAGAAAACATCACACGAGCCCACCGTTGCGGTGTCCACAATGCATGCTCTCTACTCCAGTCTAACCGCAGGCGACAGTGACTTGCAGTAAGTGGAACGTATCTGACAGTTCTACAAGCATACAGACAAAGTTGCCCTAAGCGTCTGTACACTGTCTGCCTTGAAATTGTCGTACCAGTGGCTGAAGAGAGCTGACGAGACAGGTCTGAAGCTGTGCTCTGCCTGTTTCTTTTGGTAGTAACTGCCAAATACCGTCCTTATTTGGCATTGTAACTCTGGAGCGACCTGTGCTGTAACGTCTACTCACATTACCATTATCTTGGAATCGTTGCCAAAGCCTGGAGATGACACTTTGAGTAATTCCAAGTTAGTCTGATACTTCCAGTTGGGTACGCGCACATTCCAGACGGCCAATAATTCTACCACATAAACAATCATCCAAATGTGTCCTTTGTGTCATAACTACAGTCAAAAGTCGTTAATTCGGACACCCATAATCCGGGAAATGATCTATAATCCGGACCTCAAAGCTACAAACTTTCTGCGCATGCGTCGCGTTGACGCATGCGCGTAAGACCTTTACCGCTGCTAATTTGCGTGTGCGCGTGCGCAAAATATGTTTGCGAATGCGCGTTTAATGTATAACGGACGGGATAAGCTAAGCTAAAATTATCTAATTATATATTTCAGTTAATGTTGCAGATTGCGTTGTTCCTTAATCTTCGAATTGGATCCGGATTATTATTTTTTGCAGACTGTTAGAGCAATTTTATAAAAGTAAGCTTGAACTTTCGATTATGTCAAATAGAATTTCCGATATATATTTACTAATATGTAAAGGATATACAAAGCGAAAGTATCTTACGGAGTCCATTAAACAAAAAGTGGAATTGCTGCAAAAAATGGATAAAGTTTATCTAAACTTTAACGTTTGTTTATCTTTAACGCCGCTGCGGAAGTTGATCTGTCAGCACTATCCTTATCTTAAGGGCAGATGTTTTTATTTTATTTGGCTTATAATTGCTTACTCAATGTAGTATTTCATCTCGTCTTTGATATGATTTAAATCAAATGCCTCGTCATTATAATTCGCTTCCAATAGCGAAGAAAGTGACAGAGGTTATTGAAAACGAAAAAATTTCGATTGACAAATTAGTCGGTATTCTCGACACAGCAATTATAGGACTTGAACAGCGGAACTTTGTAACTGAACAAGAAATTATGTCTGTTTATAGAATTAAAGAGAATTTATTATAACATAAAAAACGAAGCAACTTAAACAACTTACATTGAAAGAAATGTTTAATAAAGTAAACAAATATATATTATGCTTTTTTTTTTGTAAATTTTGATACCCTTTAGATCATAATTGTTCTTTATTTCATAAATTACGGTTTCATATTTTTAATTTTAGAATTTCTGCATGCCATCTTACGCGATTTAAACTGATGATCTATAATCAGGAAAAATCGATAATCCGGAATCGCCGAAGTCCCGACGAGTCCGGATTAACGACTTTTGACTGTATTTGGTTATTGCACTGAAATGCTTATAAAGCGCCTGCGAACAATTTTACTTCTTTGCCTGTATTCCTTATATATCACTCTCTTACACTCTCGTCATTGTGACATACCATCAGTGTCATCTGGTTACTTCCTGAAATTTGCATATGATTCTTGAAGATGTGTGTAGTGATTTTACAGGTGATATATTTATTTTAGAGTTCGATTTCCACGTTCCTCCGAATTATTTTTAATTTATGGACATGAGTGTAGTTGATCAGCAATCTCATTGCCAATAATAATAGTTAAATGTTGACTGTACACTAGGAGGAAGGGCCATCCAGATTATACTAACTCAAGGTCGCTTTACACAGTTAAACATCTGGACAAAAGTTTCTTAAAATTTTTGCAAGAAGTTACTTTTATTAGGGGTTGATATACTTCCATCGTAATTGTGCTTCGGCCCACCAGCGGCCGAGCAGTAAAGTCGCTGAACAATGGTAGTTCCGTCCGAGGTTTGAATCCCGCGAATGGGTTGGCTGCATGGGCATTTTCGTGGTTTTCCCCACGTGTAATGGGTATACGAGTCAGTTTTCCTTAAAAAGTCCTCCGTGAAGGCATCCATCCCCTTAAGCAGATAGCCCTAGTGTGCTTTGCCATAATTAAATACCCCCCCAAAAAAATTGTGCTACGGTTGCAACTACAGCCATCGCCAGTTGCTTCCATGATTCGAGATGTGAAAAAGGTGATAAAGTGGTATCAGGTAAGGTAACTAATGGCAAAATGGCACAGCCAGAGCATTAGCAACCTCTCTCACTCCAAATCTCTACATATAATAAAAGAAAGAGTCTCTCTCTCTGTGTCATTCGTTCGTGCTGCACTTAAGCTAATAGACCAGGGCTATGAAATTTGGTACATAGGGGCATCTAGACTAGAGCCAGTGCACCTCGAAGCAAATTTTTCAAAATTCGAATCGGATTTGATTTTATCTTTTTTGATGAAATCGCGTCATTTTGAATAGTTTCATTCGTATAGAAATATGGTTTTGGCAACAGTTTTTCATTCATTGCTTTGGATACTGGGCTGCTGACTGTGTTCTCTTGAAATTAGATTTATTGCATTGTAATTTTTTATATTATGTTTTTGTATTAAGATTTTGCTACGAGAAGTTGGTTAATTCATTTATTAGGATAATTAATATTTCTATTAAAGGATATTGCTTAATTCATTGTAATATTTTTATTGAAATTTGTGGGTTTTTTTTTAATATATATATGTATAAAGTTGTTCTGCAAAGTAAAATTCTGTGCAGCTTTTAAATTTAAGTAAATAATAAAGCTCTTTAGGCATTTTCTCAGTATATTTAAAGGCCAGATGAAAGCTGGCTGCGTAGCGGCGAGTGATATATGAAATATCAAAACCAAATATAGGAAAATAAATAAGCGTTCTTTTTTTACTTTTTAAATAAAACCTTTAGTTTCAATATTATATAGAGGTCTTTTGCTCTTTTTTTTGTTTTTTTTTTTTTTGTTTTTTGTTAAAAGGAATCATCGATGACATTTTAGTAGTTTATTGCTTTTGTGTCTATTTTGAAGAGAGTACAGCAAAATTAATGTAAAGTACTCTTTCATTTTAAAATCTTAATGGCATGTTAATCGATTTGCATTGAGGAAAATTTCTTTGATAACAAGTAACACTAAAAGCAGTTATTCGTAAAATATCTGAATTTAGGTTAAACTGTGAAAGTTCCAAGTGACCATTATTCTACTTCTCTATTTCGTCTATCCTGGTCAGTAATAGAAATTCTGGTGTGTTTCTGTCTCACTGACGAATTCTTCCTTATTCCCTCAATACAATCGCAATTTAATTATCAATTCTATTTTTCATTCACAAGCTTCAGTAGAGTTTAAGTAATGTTTGAATCAGGGCTGTGGAGTCAGAATGGGGCAGATTTGGGGGTAAAAGGAGTGGGAGCTGTAGTCGCTAAAAACAGGCCGACTCCAGTTTCTGTTGGACAGTTTGAATTTGAAATGAAATTAAAATGAATTGAAACAAAATTAATGACAAGCTGAGTTATTATTTGTATTTATGGACTATGTACATTAATAAACAGTTACAGACTGTGGAATGATCTTGCGGAATTGAAAACTCTTATTTCTACATCGTATATAGCCACAAAAAAGCTGCAGTCTGAAGAATTGACAAGAGGCGAGGATGGATGAATGGGATGTTTGTTCTTTCTGAAATGGAGGGTTTATTGCAGAAGGAGACATTTCTTCAATGAAGAAAAGAGAAACTAGTTTGCTGGACTGAGATCTTGCTGGGTTCAATATATGTAGATCCGAAACACCGAATTTTCTTGGATGATGAACAAATGAAAAAGGCAAAGAAAGCCATCTATGAACTTTCAGTAAGAATGAAATTATTCTCAGAACAATTGGAGGATTCGAATCAGGAAAATCAAACTGCAGACATTGCAATTGAGTCTCTATCATCCTCTTCCATTTTGGATAATATTGAAAAGGAAATTAGCGAATGAAAATAAAGAACCAAAGAGACTTTATATATAAAAAAGGAAAAAATACAAACAAGATTTCTACACGGCCTTTGAAGAAATAGAGAAATACGATTGCGCTTGCAAGATACCTCTTTTAGAACTTATAAAAATCTATCCCGAAAAGTTTAAAGTCCTAACAGTAACAGTATTGTATCTAACAGTAACAGCTCTTCCTCCTACTCAATTTAGTAGCGCCCACCAGCGGCCGAGTGGTAAAGTCGCTGAACATTGTTAGTTCGGTCTGACGTTTGAATATCACGAACGGGCTGGCTGCATGGGCGTTTTCGTGGTTTTAGATATGTGTTTTAAAATGCTGCATGGATTCTAGTGGTTCTCTGCTGGAAGCACTTCCCTTAAGAAAACGATTTTATGGTCTTGCAGGGAGAGGAGGTTGTTTGATTTAAACTATCAAAACGTTCACGGTACAGAACAACTAAAGTGTGCTTGAAATTATATGTACTAAAAGAGCTGAAATAATTAAATATAGGTACATTATGAAAGCACAAAGGACATTTTCTTATTTATATTTATTAAAATGTAATAATAATTTATACATTATTAATATAAACTGCAACAACATATGACATTAGATAACCTCCTTTTCTCTTTGGAACGAGTTCCAGAATCCATCATGAGCCGCTGCAAGTAATCAAGGAAGACTCGTTAAGGACACCTCCCTTGACGATATATCCGTTACTGATTTAGAACAGAAAACAAAGGAGGAAGAGCTGTTACTTTGTTTGAGACACGCATCACGCGTCGGGAAAGCTGTTGTCTTTCTTCTTCTGTAATAATGCTGTAATGTTACTTTTTAATAATCAAGAAAGCCTGTGTTAAGTTTTTAAATATAAAAAAAAGGCAACCGGTCTTAGTTTTTTTATCCCGGAAACTCGTCGACGTTACAAAACAGAGAGTGTTTATTTTTATGATAAATCATAAATTTGTGCTTTGCCACATTTTATATTGAAATTTGAGAAAAGAAGAGTTTTACATAACATTTGTAATACACATTTTTTTTTTAAGATACTGTTTCGTTAGAGGACAGTAGTTGTTGTCAAACATAAATATTGGCACCAAATGCAGCCTGAACGGTAATAACGATACCTCCAAGTCAGAAAATTACAATCGATGATCAAATGAAAAGGTACGAAATGATGTAAAAATGTAACAGTTAAATATTTGCATATTCTGCCATGAAAGAACGTAGCGAGACATCTCAGGATGCGATTGGAGTCTGACTGGGATCGGAGTATGCGCAGGCACCTGCATGCACGGGAGAGAGCAGAGGCTCTTATCAAAAGCGGCGTCCAAATGATGCGGCAGTCCGTAGGAGGATGGGATGGCGTTCGCATTGCAAAATTCGACGATTGAGGAGCAGCGAAGTGTTATCCGATTTCTGACAGCGGAAGGTGAGAAACCGGCAGCTATTCAACGCCGGATGGTGACAGTTTATGAGGAGAAATGTGTCTCTGACAAGTCTGTCAGAAAACGGAGTCCCCGTTTTCATGCAGGCTATGAGAGTGTGATTGGTGACCCGAGACCAGGCCAGGCAAACATTGTCATCACGAGCAATCTCATCGACAAGGTAGACGATCTAGTGAGAAGTGATCGGCGTGTCACATTGCGAATGTTGGTGGTGAAGGTGGATGTCAGCTATGGAACCATGTGGACAATTGTTCACGACAGGTTGCGTTATCTGAAGGTGTGTGTCGCTTGGGTTCCGATGCAGCTCACCAACCAGCAAAAGGAACTGCGTATGGGGCTAGCACTGCAACATCTGTTTCGGTATCAGGAAGACCCCACTTTCATGGAGCGGATCATCACATGTGATGAGACCTGGTGCCATCACTACGAGCCAGAGACAAAGCGGGACAGCAATGCGTCGTCACCTCTCCCTAAAAAGTTCAAAGCTGTGCCATCAGCAGGCAAGGTGTTGCTCACCGTCTTTTTCGATGTTTAAAGTCCACTACATGTGGAATTCCTCAAGCACAGAAAAACCATTAACTCCGATGTGTACTGTGAGACACTCCGACGGCTACGCAGGTCCATCAAAAACAAGACCGGAGTTGCTCACGGAGGGTGTGGTTCTGCTCCATGATAATGCGCGTCCACACGTCTCCAGAGTCACAGACATGGAAATGGCCAAGTTCAAGTGGGAGACATTGGACTATCTGCCCTGCAGTCCTCACATGTCGCTCTGCGATTTCCATGTGTTTGGTTCACTGAAGAAACACCTGAAAGGGAAGTGCTTCAACTCCGACGACGTACTCAAGGATGCTGTAAAGGCTGGGTCTCATCACGGCCACAGGAATTCTGGGAACAAGGAATCCTGCGGCTTGTTTATTAGTAAGATCGTTGTGCTCAGAAATATGGTGTATATTTTGAATAAAGTCTACATTTGTACCCACGATGTCGTTTCGTACCTTTTCATTTGATAACCCCTTGTATTTTACTGCATCCGTATTAATATACTGAAAGCACCAAAAAAAAGGAAGTGAACGAGAAGTTTGATACTGCAGTTATTTTTTTCCATTGTTGAATATATTTTAGTTCCATCGCCATGCATTCCCCTCCCCCGGAATTGTAAAAAATTCTATATCGAAAACAGCTATAAAATACTGAAAAGGTCATCTTTCTGAAAATAAATCATAATCTAAGGCAGTTAGGGCGAACCTTTTTGAAAAGTGTGTCAAATTTTAATCAATATTAGCCCTTGGTCTTTCGGAAGGGAGGAGAGTGTGATAAAAAGGGTACAAATAATGTAGAAATACCGAAAATTAATTAATTAAAAAAAATTTGGCAGTTGAATTTTAAAAAAAAAAATCTATTAGTCTGGAAACACGATTTTGCGTTGTTCACTTTCATTCGAGTCTTTTGCCATTCAGAAAAATGTAAGATATTATTCACTCAAATTTAATCCGTCTTTTGTTAATTAACAAACTAAACGATTTAAAAGCAATAGATGCAGTTCTTAATGTTATTGAGTTAAATAAAAATGTAGTTAATTCATGATATATCTAATTAAAAACATTTTTTTCCCCAGTTTTTAAATATACGGAAGGTTATGACGTTCACTTGTTAGTCTAAATGCATATTCTTCATCTAATATCGTGTAAAATGTTTCGCTATTACAACTAGGCCATTTGTATCGATAATCTCTTCTGGTAAACTATAATAAATTTAGTCCTTTTGATCGATCGTCAAAATCTGAATCCTTTCAAACTTTTTTAACTAAATTCGAGTATCAATATTTTTATCACTATCAAATTTTCATTAAAACAAAAATCGATACGTCAAAGCGTCAACATATCCGTTCTAAAATGAACGCAAATATTCTTTGGCACTCTGCAAAAAACTTAAAGGCATATTTTTGTAGGGTGGCAAACGATATCTTAATTCAGAGATGAAGGATATCTGGAAAACTGTACAGTCATTCCTATTAGGAATGCCCCTGAATATTTAAAAGATTACCATAAATCTTTATTTGCATTTATGGGTAAATATAAGGCAGTTTTCTTGAGAAAGTCGTCCACGATAGCATTGTTATTTTTATTTTTTCTTCATTTTTAAAATGTTTCAAAAATATTTACGTTTCCTTTTTGTTTTACAATTTTTACTTTTGCATATGAAGAGCAAAAAATAAAAGTCGACGTAAAAAATTTTACATCAGTGGGGCGCCACACTGAGTATTGACATGAACAACGAATAAAGAATAGCATGTATATATTATTAAATATGCTTTATCAATAAGCATAGTTACAAATATGTATGTGTTTAATAAAGTTGATAAAAGTGCATTCAATGCAAAATGTTTTATCGCTTTTTTTTTTAAGATAATTTCTTAATATTAGGCTCTTACAATATATACGAACCTATATTAAGAAATTATTTGAAAATAAGCAATAATATGAACCATTTTGCAGATTGCCAGGCCTGTCATCTTCACCCATAGTACTATTTGAATACGCTTCATCATAGACGCCACAGAAACAACAATGCATTTCGCGATCATTTCATTTCCAAGTTTAGCGGCCGAGCGGTAAAGTCGCTGAACACTGGTAGTTCGGTCCGAGGTTTGAATCCTGCGAACGGCTGGCTGCATGGGCGTTTTCATGGTTTTCCCCGAGTGTAACGTGTATATGAGCCAGTTTCCCTTAAGTCCTCCACGAAGGCATTCCTCCCATTAGGCAGATAGCCCTAGTGTGCTTTACCATAATTAAATACACCAACACACCACACCACCATTTCCAAGTAAAATTTTGTTAGTAGATTTTACAAAATTCATCGAGGAAAAAAATTTTTCACGTGGATATGTGGGCTTAAAAATCGTTAAAAATGCATTAGCAAGTTTCTGCATTGAAATAAAATTGTTGCGTAAAGAATCTTACGCTTTAATATAATATTTTCAATTTTTAATTTGGGATCATTTTTATCACTACTTAAAAATTTCATTCTATTTCAAAAATCGGGATTTCAGATTTATTTTTTCGTGTTATGCTGCTGTGAAATGTCAAGTAATTCCATTTCTAAATCATTCATTTTTAGCTGCATAAATTCGTTTTAACTCCTTCGTTAACTGTTTCGTTATTGTTTCCAATTCCGTTTTGTATGGATGTAAAATAAAGTGAAATGCATTTTTCCAAACTTTTAAATTGGTTAAATCTCTCCTGAAAACCTTGTATTCGGTTCGTTTAAATGCTGAGTGTTGTCACATAGCAATATTAAATGATTTAACCAATCTATATTTCTAAATTCGTCGTAACTTCTGTTTTTATCATTCGAAATGAACTTTTTATTTCTTCTAATGAATTGACAAACCGATTAAGAACTTGAACGCATGGGTATCAAACTTTGTTGCATATAATGTAAAAAATCCCTGAATACTGGCACTCAGTTCCGCTAATAATTTTGCAAATTTTTGTTTACATATAATTTATACCTCTTGCGTTTATAAAGTTAATGGCTTTTATTAGACCTGGGATTGCACTGGAAGTTGTTTTTAAACCTGGATTCCTACACAGACTTTGTATAGTGACACAGACTTTGTATTGTACAGTGAAATTCAATTAGAGTATAAAGTATTTTTCCCGCCTTCTTAGCCTGCCTTTGTGGTGTAATGGCCAGCACGCTTGGCGCATATTCGAGAGGTCTGGCCGGCAAGCCGGCCTTTTAATGCCGGCAAGGGGATTAAAGATTTCTTCAGTTTCCTCACGTCGAAAAATTCTTAATGTCTCTACATTGGCGCCTGAACTGAAAAAGGTGGTAGATGATGATTCTCCACCACCAGGATTTGGCGATTGGGTATGCTAATCCCCAGTCGCCGTTTAAAAGGCGGAGTATATAAGATATTTCCTCCGCCTTCTTAGCGTTCCAGCACACTCGGTGCATATTTGAGAATTTCGAGTTCCGGCGAGGGCATAGCTCATTTTTCACATCTCTTGTTTTAAAAAAATACCTAATGTCTCGACATGAGAACATCTAATATTTTGCTTAAGCTGTTGAATAAAACCAGTGTCCCCTGCATAGTAAATGTGTTATCAAAATGTTTAAAAATATTGTTATATTCTTTCTCTTCTGACACCAATTGTTGCTTTCTATCTCACTTCTGACACCAGTTGTTACGTTATTTTCTTCCTTCATGTTCGTACAAGGTTTATAGATTTGGAGTGAATATGAAGACACTTGGTGAAGTATCGAAACACACTTTATTAAGCAGTATTGTCAGGACAGCTCCAAAACACGTTTTACAGTCGCCCATGAACTACTATAATCACACTGACACATTCAGTGACACAGCCTTCACACTGTCAGGCAATAACAGTGTAGACAGCTTCACTGCAAAGCACCAGAGTACAGCTTCCGACTCTGCTCGGCCGCTCTCGGAACTCCACGTACTCTCAAGACTCTTCACACTACAACTCGCGATGCGCTCGACGGCACACAGAGCAGGGCACCTGACTCTTTGGTTCAGTCGTTCCCAGAGCTCAACATGCTATCTCGACGATGCACTAACCGCGATACACTAAGAGACTCCTTCGGTGAACTCGACGACCCACTGGGCACTCGCTGCCCGGCTGTTAACTCGGTTGACTTGAGACAATATCTCACACTCCCGAGGCACTCTCGATACTACTTGACTGCAGACCAGCAGGGTTTTTATAGCTTTCGGCTTGTGTTCGAGAACATTCTGGTCTAAACCAGTAAGAATTCGTTCCAGAAGTTTCTCCATCCGTCTATGGTATGTCACCAAATTGGCGATTTCTCTCCAAATATGGCAATCCTAAACCTGTTTTGCGAGGAAGCTATCTTACCGTACCTGTACATTTCGTAACAATATGAAGACCTTCATCAGCTTCTCCTTCAACGTGATTAGTTTTAGTTCTTTCATTGCATTTCCTGATACAAAAACTGCTAGTTGTGTATTCAGAATTAGATTTAATAAATGTGACTACGATTTTTCGCACATATCTTTGTAAAACAAACAAACTAAAAACCTCAAAATTTTACTTTTTGCATCATCAGATAGAGCGGAAAAATCTTTTAAATTATGTTAAATATGAAATTTTGTAATTGAATTTCTAATTTCTATAACTTTTTCGACCTTTTGACATCCATTATTTTAAAATTTCAACTTCTAAAAGTACATCTGCAATAAGGTTTTGCACTTTTGCCAGATCATTTAACAAATTCTTCGCCCACGAACGGTGTTTTCCACTTAATAGAAAATGTGCTGCGTAGTTCTAAATTATTACCCTGCATGTCAAGCTTTTGTTTTTGCTTCCGTATACATTTATTTTTTCCCCCACTCTCTTTTAAAACAAGAATGATAGAAAAAAGTATTCATTAAGTGATTTTATAGAAATTTTTTAATCTAGCTGGCAGATGTGGTAATTTTATCTAAGAAAATAATTATTCGCAGAAGATCAAGCATGCATCGCTCTCAGCAAAATCACAGGAAGGAAAAAAAAAAAAAAAAAAAAAATTTAACAGCTGAGTAGCAAAGCTAACTGGTAAAACAATGGTGTAATAATACTTGTAATGCATTAGAGAGAATGCGAGTACACTCTCCAAGATAGTCTGAAATCAAATGCATTCAACTTTTATGATAGGTAATATGCAATACATAAATTTTATTATTAAATGACAAGTAATATATTTCATCTTAAAGATGTAAATAATAACACAATGGTTGGAAGTAAAAAAAGTAACTACAGTCAAAAGTCGTTAATTCGGACACCCATAATTCGGAATGATCTATAATCCAGACCTCAAAACTAAAAACTTTCTGCGCATGCGCCGCGTTGACACATGCGCATAGGCGTTTACGCTTGCGCGTAAGATCTTTTACGACTGCATATATGAGTGTGCGCAAGTGCAGAATACGTTTTCGCGTGCACGTTTTATGTATAATGGACGTATAAGCTAAAAATTATCTAATTATCTATTTCAGTTAATGTTAATGATTGCGTTGTTCCTTAATTTAAGAATTGGATCCAGCTTATTATTTTTTGCAGACTGTAAGAACAATACTAAAAAAGTAAACTTGAACTTTCGATTATGTCAAATAGAATTTTTGATTCTGGAGCTCCCAAAGGATTGTACAAAACGAAAGTATGTTTCGATGTCCATCAAACAAAAAGTGGAATTGCTGCAAAAAATGGATAAAGACATGAAGAATGTGACAGAGAGGTTAGTGAAAACGAAAAAATTTCGATTGACAAGTTAGTCGGTATTCTCGGCACAGCAATTAACGGGACTTGAACAGCGGAACTTTGTAAGTGAACAAAAAATTATGTCTGTTTATAGAATTAAAGAGAAAGTATTATCACATAAAACGAAACAACTTACATTGAAAGAAATGTTTAATAAAGTAAACAAATAAATATTCTTAGAATTTCTGCATGCCATCTTACGCGATTTAAACTGATGATCTATAATCCGGAAAAATCGATAATCCGGAATCGCAGAAGTCCCGACGAGTCCGGATTAACGACTTTTGACTGTAGTAGAAATCTCGTAATGCTTTCGTTTTTTTAGTTTAATTAATCGCTGACATTTCACTTTCGCGATTTTTATCACGCATTATTATTTGGATTGATGTTCACGGCATATTATGGCTCTTTACATCAAGAAAATAACTTACCTACAATTAGCCTCGAATATTATGCATTTACTAACACCTGTGGATTAACAGATTTCAAGTGTATAGTTTTTTTTAATTGAGCTGAGAAGGACTGAACGTGTTTGATGAGTATTTCTTTGGTGTAGACGGTATATTTAAGAGTGAGCAGTCCTTAAATGTGAAATTTAACACACTAAATGCAAATTAGTAAAGTTCACTTTGAATGAAAATCTGCATTGGCTATTACTATAGAACATCTTTTTCATATAGATTGCAATAAAAAGTGCTTAAATATATAATTTGTATAAATAGTTTTCTCATATGCATAGTTTTATGTAAAGATAGCATTTGGGCTCAGATGTTTATCACATATTTTTTTCTTCATCTGATTTACCTTTTATTAAGTAACATGGATATTTTTGCGGAGTGTCTAACATGTGTTTGTATTTATTTGAAATTCTTTCAACCAGGTAGTGAAATCTTCACAATTGCTGATATTTGATCTAACTTTGCAATGAAGATTTTCAGAAGAAATCGACAAAGCTTTAATTATTTTGTATAGAAAAATTGTGTGGCAAAATATTTTCAACAATCTTGCTTAAATCTTAAAGCACACGAAAGGTATACTGTATGCCCATTGAAATATTACTGTATGCCCATTGATCCATCCTAGAAGCCACTCCCTCGGTGGCTACACAGATGTACACTTGTGAAACATGCTGCTGGGAAATCAAGACTAAGGGAGCAAAGAGGGCTTTCGACCATGGAGAGCAATGTCTTTTCAGGAGGAACACATAATACACCTTGAGCAGACAAGTGAGCTATATATATATGAAGTGAAAATGCATCTGTACAATTACATAAATAAAGTAACAATATTATTGAGAAGGCATGGATGTAATTTGTCCGTCGTTTTATAGGAGGAAATGGTAACCCACCCATAATAAAAACCACCGCTTCCGGTCTTAGTAGTGGCCAACGCCTATAAACGGCTGGAGCTTGCTATTGGAAGGAGAAAAGTATATTATTTTATTTTGTTTTTTCCGCTTATCTAAAATAATATTGTATGCTGCTGAGAAGTTGTTCAGTACCTTGTTTCTTTTATATTTGCTTTATTTTATATTATCTAGAATTTGGTGTGTAATGCTGATGTTCCTGTTATTGGAGCAAGATAAAAACAAGGTAAGGCTTTCATGTGCAGTTCTTTTAATTCTAAGTATGAAATTAGAACTAAGTGTATTCTTTTCGTTTAATCTGAAAACCCAACTGAGGCATGTTTCGCATAAGTAGCAATGCCTGTACACTGACAATGAGTGGCCAAAATATTAAAAACACCATTAATAACGCATTGATTCACCTTTAGCTTTGTGATCACATCTGATAGTCTTCTGGGTTTTTAATATCATTCTTAAAAAAAATATTACCCTCTGCTTGCATATTGGCAGTTTTAATTTCGTTCAGATTCGGTAGTGGCGTTGTCAAGCTTTGAAGTGACTGCCCTGTGTGTGCTGAACAGGACTGAAGTCATAGAAGTGAACTGACCATGGAAGCAATATGAATTCCAAATCCATACTTTTGAAACCACTTTGAGATCAATCGGACACGGTGACAAGGTAAATTGTCCGGCATCACACAAGTGACAACCATAAGCGACAGTACGTGATCGAGAATAATACTGAGATAAGCTGGGGTTTTGAGAGCTATTAGCACCAGCTAAGAGTTGTCATTAAATAAGAGGGATCCACGAATTCGATTTGCTTGCTCCATATTCTGACCCTCTTATCTGCGTGATGTAAAAAAAATTAAGATTCATCCGGCAAAGCAATTTTTTCCTCGTCGTTCGTTACCCGGTTTTAAGTCCATAGCAATCGTTATTTGCTATTTATCGGTGAAAATTTAGGCATTCTTAGCAGCCTTCTACTATTAAATCCCGTTTCCGTTACACAGGCCTCGTCTTGTGTCTTTGGATATGTTTTGCGATACACCTATATTTTATTGAGCTGCAATCTGTTGTTTTGCTTATCTGTTTCTGCGGGCAGTTTATGTTAACAGGATTGTCGTTACTTCCAGAACGTTTTCTTTTGTCTCCTCGACTACCTCAAGTTCTACAAGAAAAGCGCACGTGAGCCATTTGAGACATGTTGGAATCGAGTTTCATAGTATCCACGATCAAGCCTCATTTTTATCTTCCGTTATACCCATTTTCACACTAACTATAGTGCTGTTTCTTTTCGAATACTCGTTTTGTGTGCACACTGCTATTTGAAAGCGATTTCAAGATATGAACATATGAAGGACCTGCAAATGCGAAAGTTCATAAATTTTGCTCTTGGAGGAGAAATCTGCAGATGGGGTATTTCTTCTCTAGATAAGCGTGTCTTATAGGAGTAATTCCTCGCTGTTACATCACTGTGTATATACACTGGCAGACCGATCCATGAATTTAAAATAGGTGTTGTTTCTAATAATATTTTGGCTTGGCGTTGTATTATGTGCATAAAAGAAGATAATGTTTTTTCGTATGCAAACTTCCCTTAGGTTAAAAAATTTGCTAAATCGGGTTTATTTTTGCGTGACCTCATAGCAGAGGCACCAATATTAAATCTGTTTTAGCAAGCATACTTAAAAAAAAAAATGCGAATGAAAATGTCTTTGCTAATAGTTAAGTGAGTGAAAAAAGAGCAAGAACATGAAATAAATAGTAAAAATAAACTTGCATTGAACATAAACTGACATAAATAGAAAAAAAAAAAAAAAAAGAAGAAGAAGAAGAAAAGAAATATGTTGGGAGGATTTTCTTCTCGATGTACACAGTGATCTGTTTTCGCTTAAAAAAATTACAGAATTGCAGACTCGATTCTGTGCAATTCTCAGCAACAGCAGCTACCTAGAAAACGCAATTCCTCGTTGTTCTTTTTATAAAATTTTCAGCAAAATTCTGTATTCCCGCAGAAATTTTACTGCTCTTTCTCCCATTGCTGGCAAATTCCACGAACTCATACTTTAAACCTAAGTTTAAGGCAAAAAAATATCATGATTTGTTTAAAAATTGTTGGAACTTAAAATACGAAACGAATGCATACGAAAATGGCGCTACTAACTTGACTGAAGAACTGTTATGCGCTTGGTTGCTGGAAGAATGGTTATGCGCATAGTTGCCAGAGCTTGGTCCCTTCTGAAAAATTTGGTGACTTCTACTAAGGTGGTTACGTTAATACGTAAGTACCATTGTTTCTTCATCTGGCGTATGAATATTGGAACTGTGACGAAGTACCTGGCGTGACTGACGTAGACTCTGCTGACATAAGGCAGTAGTTCAAGTTAATCGCATGTGATAAGACTGACAAGGCCTATTTATGTGTTTTGAAAAGCTCAAGGAAAATACCCATCAAAACTTTTGTTTCACCTACATGAAGTATGCCGTTTATTAAGCAACCACGTTTTCTACTACGTATTATTCTCAACAACACCAAAAATCAACAAGAGGTTTATAAAGCCCATTATCCCAGGTGCACACGAGTCCATTACAGATAATGTCTTAAGTCAAGCATCTGTGTTTTTTTGGTGTGGATAGCGTAGAATCTTCTCGTAATTTAGACATAAGTTTACTTCCCATTCGACGCGGATACCGGTTCTCAGGTAACCCAGGATCGACTGTTATGGCAGCCCCCCTTTTTTTTGTTTGTTTGTTTCATGCAAATATTTTTCTTAACTTTAATCTGATTGGAACTTCCTTAATCACGTATTTTGAATTATTGTTGATTGACCTTTGGTTTTTGTTAGCTGGCTGGTTCTGATTAATAGTTGTCTTATCATGTCCACGAAGAAGTAAGCGTTCAATTACGATAAATGTTTTTTTTTGGGGGGGGCAAAAGGCGTTAGTTAGCCCAGAAGGGCTTTTGATTTCGTTTTGGCATTTTGCATTGATTCGCTATAAACGACGAATCACTTTTTAAATTGTTGCCACCGAATATTAGAGCCCTGTATTATATTTAAAGCAATTAAATAATGAAAAATCTGTATAAATGTATGCATGGTTCTCTCATTGGGGTAAAACAGCGGTACCTAGAGCCATCCAATTTCGAATAACATACGTCTCCACCCGAATATAAGCAACTGGAAGCCCAAATTTGGAATTTGTTTTATTATCTATTTAATATTTTGTAAAGCATTTGTGAATTTTTTTACTAAGAAACTCAACGATTTCAAAGCGAGCAAGGGCAACACTGTGCGAAAAAAGAAATATCTTCAGCGCCGGAGACATTGTATCGGAAATTCTAAAGTTGCTCTTTTAACTATTTTGTGATATTGCTGTTGAATTGACTTTAATGGTTTAAGTGCAGAACATGATATTTAATAAATAAAGGTAACGCACAAAACTTTAAAAAAGCGCCTCTTTAGGCATAATATAAAATCTGAAAGCTTTCAGACTTCTTTTTCGTGATTTAGAGCGAAAGAGTAAGAAAGCTGTAGTTGATTGGTGTATGAATGAATGTTTAATTAGTTTTCGTATGAATGCCAAGTTTGTACGAAATCAGATGGCTATGTGTGGGTTGTTGCGAGAAAGGTGCCCGAAACTGGCGGTCGTACCAAACCATTAAGGATATGTGGAGCCACATACGGCGCAAGATTCATAAACGGGGTCATCGGCAATCATCGGATGACATTTTGTGTTCCTACTTTGTGGAGTTTATGTGGTGTCGTCAGTAACGCTATCAGAAGGAGGACCGATTCCGTGACTAGCACTGTGTAGCTGTCACCCGATGCTGACGATGAGATGTAGGACCAAGAACATACGAGTTGATTACTTTTTTGTAACATACGTTTTCGGCGTTGTTTTGGGTTACAGCCATCTTGGAAACATTGCTTTTTGGCGCCATTCTTAGCGTTGTACAAATCACCAGAAATATCGAGGGGCACTCGATTGTAAAACTTTTACTAAAAAAGAGTTTTTCTTGAATTGGATGGGATGCTGATTATCATCGAGAAAGGGTGTTTAATATATGGCAACTTCGTATCAAATTTATATCTTTTTATTCTGAGAAGTCTAGTTGTATCAAATAAAGTAAAGACAAATACGGTTTTATACTTAAATAAATATATATATATATATATATATATATATGTTATCAAGTAGTAGCCTTTTTTATTAAATTTATGCAAAAAATATTCATTTCCTT
Source organism: Stegodyphus dumicola (assembly GCF_044657685.1). Taxonomy (NCBI): domain Eukaryota; kingdom Metazoa; phylum Arthropoda; class Arachnida; order Araneae; family Eresidae; genus Stegodyphus; species Stegodyphus dumicola. Next base: position 252,177,537 of record NC_140771.1, on the reverse strand, counting down.
CGTAAGAATACCATTTCAATATTCAGTATTCAATGCACATTCAATTAAAAGATTTACAGATAACCTTGGACCTCATATACACAAAACAAATGGGAAGTAAATCCATTTGCGTACTTATTGATAATGAAATAGACATTTTCCTCACATAAATATATTTTAAAAGTTAATTTTTCTTAATTAAACCTATGCATAAATCCAAGTAATTATTTTTTCCCTTTATTAGAATACCAGTTTCAATTGAGAAGGTTGAACTGACTATGATATTTAACGTGTATTCGATGCACATTCAATTAAAATATTTATAGATAACCTGAGACATTATATAACAAAAATAAATGAGAAATAAATATATTCTCCTAGTTACATGACAATAAAATCGACATTTTCCTCACATAAATACATTTTAAAAGACACTGTTTCTTGATTAAACTTATACACAAAATGTGCATATTCATTTTTTTCTCTTCAATAGAATACCAATTTCAGTTTTGGAAGTTTAATCTGACTGTTATATGCAATATATAGTCAATGGATATTCAGGCACAACAATTACTGGAAAAAATATTTCGTTAAATGTTCAAGTCGCTGTAGAAGTCGATGCTTTAGATATTTGGTTCTTCTTCGATTCTAAAAACATGAATTTTTATGTAATTTTATATTGTCCAAATGCCAGTGCATTTATGTTTTTATGCTGATAATGAGAGTGTCAATGAGTTGTTGAGGCATTGCTGCCCATTCGTCTTGCAGCGCCAATCGAAGCTCCGGAATCGTTACTGGTGGTCAGGTACGAGCTGCCAAGCGTCTGCCTAGAAAATCCCATACATGCTCGATGGGATTGAGATCCGGAGATCGTGCCGGCTAATCCATACGTTCAATATCCTCACTCTCTAAGAGCTGTTCGGCAGCTACTGTGCGATGACATGGTGCATTGTTGTCCATGAAAAGGAACTACGGACCAATACCGCCTCTAAAAAGACGCACATATGGAAGAAGAATCTCGTTACAATAACGGGTTCCGTTGACTGAACCTGCGTCGAAGATGTGAAGGTCTGTACGACTACCAAACATGATGCCTCCCCAAACGAGAACACCGCCACCTCCATACCTGTACCTTTCAATGATGTTCGAGGGATGATTGCGGCTTCCCCGCTCTCTCCAGATGAGTATGCGATGAGAGTCGCTACTCAGACTGAATCTGCTCTCATCTGTAAAGAGTACTCATCCCCATTCATTGTCTCTCTAATTCCGGTGTTCCCGGCACCACAGAGAACGCCTTCTCCGAGCGTTAGAGGTACACACCGTACAGGGCGTCGTGCAAACAGACTACCACCGTGCAGTCTTCTGGCCATGGTAAAACGCGATATCGGTCGTCCAGTCGCCTGTGTCGTGTGTCTAGCAATTTTTCCCGCTGTCTGCCGCCTGTTTCTTCTGGCCTGTAAGGCAATATACCGGTCATCTGCGGGTGTGGTTCCTCGTGGACGACCACTACAAAACCCCCGGATAGCTGTTCCTGTAGTTTGAAATTGTCTCCAAAGTCGTGAAACGATGCTGTGAGCAATTCCGAACTCTGCAGCCACACTTGTCACACTGCGGCCTTCCTCCAACTTACCCAATGATCCGACCTCGGGTAAAAGCATCCAGATGTCGTCTAACAGATTGATTATTTGCCATTTCTCGCTGAGGCAGCAACTCGGTGTGATTTTAACTGCTATACGGCGTGCAATCTCTTTGCCAGAAATACTGATCTTACACCGACAACATGCTTTATACTACTCAGACACTCCCCCATTACGTCTACCTGCATATCTGCGCATGTGCTACCGTACATCACCTTACTTAATCTCCTGATTGGTCTTTCTGTCCGCTCTGCCTCTTCGTTCAGCTGATATGCTAATTTTTCGACTTTGTCCTTTATTTTTGCACACCAGTGTAGAAGTATCTATCTTTTGTAGTCAGTAGTAGGTTGCTGATAGGATATTTGTAGCTGCTTGTATTTGAAATCACGGTCCTAAATTTTGTGCCATACTTATGCAGCTAAACCTCAAAAGTTACTGCTACAATATACACACGTTTGAAGAATGCAGTAACGACAACTAGTGCTTTGTAAGATTTTGGTTACAATCCAGGCCGTCAGTCAAAAAATACCCAACAGGTAATTTCCAACTTTGATTGATTCCTACAACCATGGAAAATAGAATTTCTTTTGCCAATGGCAGCGAATCGTTGTTATTATCGCAACCCATATTTACATACCCATACATATTTCTACTGCTGCATTCAGCATGTTGACATTTAGACATTTCATCAACAATAACGGAGCATATTAACAGATGTCTGTCTGTCTTTTTTTTTTTTTTTTTTTTTCCCCAGTGAGAGCGTCAGTTGTAAAACCAGATGAGCCATCAATTATATTTGTAGCATTTTGAAATAGTTCTGCGATTTGGAAGAATTCAGCTGAAACATCACACACACAGCTGTAAGCTCGCACGGAATAGAAATTCAATGTAAGGGCGAATTTTCTGAACTCAGCTGGATATTTATTTGGCTGAACTTCATGTTTTAATGTTTTTTAGCTGTCCATTAATGCTTTCTGCAGAGAGACCAGCAGTGTCCTTTCTGGTACACGAAGGGCATCTTCATTCATGACCACTTTTTTGCATTAAATCTTTAATAATGCAGTTAAGATCTGCGATTTTTTTTATACCTTCTGTTTTTATGATTCAGAGCCTTAAATGTTTTTAGGTAGCGCCTCTGTTTTTCACCTGCATCTTCCAGTTGGCTCTTCTTTACTCTTGGAGACACCACAGTGATGTCCCTTTCCACACTTAACCTCTGCTGCTTCCTTATTTTTGAATCCTAAAAAGGACAAATATTTCCATTGAAAACTGCAAACTAATCAATACAAATATATTTTATAGAAAATAAGGCAGGATAGTAGTTCATCCCTTAATTTTGCACGTATTTATTTTAGATCTCTGTAAATTTGTCATAAGTTATATTCTATGGTATTTTCACCCTCCTTTCTGCATACCTTCGGGGTGTAATGGTAGCACACTCGACACGTATCCAAGAGGTCTAAGATTGAGTTAAGGGAAGGAAATTGCACATTTTTCACATCTTCTGCTTAAAATAACATAATATCTGTACGATGGCACCCGAACTAAAAGGTGGTGGATGATGGTTCTTCACCACCAGGATTTGGCGATTGGGTCCCCTAATCTCCAATCGCGCTTTACAAAGGGGAGTATATAAGATAATTTATTCCTGCTTTCTGCGTGCCTTCGTGGTGTAACGGTAGCACACTCGGTGCGTATTCGAGAAGTCCAGGTTCGAGTTCCAGCGAGAGCAACTGCACATTTTTCACATCTCCTGCTTAAAATAACCTAATGTCTGTACAATACATCCCCCCGAACCAGATGCTAAAAAAATATGTATATCTTAGTAATCATTTTAATGAATGCTGTATCAGCCGTACTGCACATTTGGTTAATGAAAGGGCTCGAGCGCTTTTTGCGAAGAGAAGGAAATCTTTGTGGACGGTCTTTTTAAGGAAAGCTGGCTTAAATTAATGTTACGCATGAAGAAAACTACGAAAAAGCCCATGCAAAGTAGCTAGGATTACTTTATGGTACGAAATATTATTTGCATCCGCACATATATGTGTATGAGCATAGTGGTGGAATCGATTATATTATGTTTATTTGATTTTAAATTAAGTTTTAGATAAAGTGCTTGAAAAGGCACGGAAAACTAGAACTTTATTATAATGGGTACTTGAAGATCTTTTTCAGTGTTATACATATAATTATTCCCGTCACAGAGATTAAATCATTCAGTTTAAAATAATAATTTAAACTTCTTTGAACATACATTAGTTTATCCAAAATTAGAAAACACTCATGATAAACAAAAACGAAACCGAAAATTCATGAAATTATTATGCATGAGAGTTCGTAGTGTTTTTCTCGTGTATAATGCACATACGACCAGTTTCGCTTAGAAAACTACAGATGAAGTCTAAACGATTGATTGCTTTATTGATTATTGCAAAGGTGTGTGTGTGTGTGTGATAATGACAAAGCCTCGAGGACTATCTCCCTAAGGGGAGGGATGCCTTCGGGGAGGACTTTCTAAGGGAAACTGGCTCATATACACGTTACACATGTGGGGAAAACCACGAAAACGCCCATGTAACCAGCTCGTTCGGGATTCGAACCTCAGACCGAACTACCAGTGTTCAGCGACTTTACCGCTCGGCCACTGGTGGGCGGTTATTGCGAAGAGAGAAATTGCGAGAGAGGCGAAGAGAGGTTATTGCGAGGAGAGAAAGATTAAAAGCTTCGGAAGGATGCCCTAGTGGGGAACTTTTTAAGAGAAAGCAACTATTATCTACAAAACACTTGAAGGAGGTCTCCTCTACGAGAGCATCATCTTCATTGGCATATAACACTCGATGCATTTCTCTATAAATAAATTAACTATTCATATTCTTTCAAAAGAGTTTCTAAAGAAAAAAAAACTGCCTGAAAGAGTACGTATTTGTTTATATTCCCAAAAATACTCATCACTTTCATAGTCTCAGGAAGGTTGCCGTCGTGAGAGGGTCCTTACATTTAATAATTATAACAATACACTGTGCTTCATCATAAAGTATTAAAATATTAATAGCTGGGATATATTGCCGGGGTTGATCATTCAGAACCATTCATTTTGAAAATTACATGTATTGTTTAATTAAATTATAAATTTGAGAAATATCAAATTTTATGAAAGTTATGAGCTTACGTTTTGGTAATGAGATGGAAATTCTTTAAAGACAGTTGGAACTGCATCATTCTTCAAAAGAACACGATTCATGGATCTGTAAAACATCTCTTCTTCAAAATGACAAGAACAAATTCTTGGAGAGGATTCCAGTCCTTCCCTCGAACAGCCTCAACACAAGTTTTTCTGTTGGAAATCTAAATATGAAAATATAATTTATTTTCTTAAATAAATTTTTAAAAAAAGATATTTAAAATGATATTACAATATACAAAAATCAGAAAGGTTTCAGATTTTAAATTACGTTCAAAGGGGCATTTTTTTTTTTTTAACATTTTGTGTGTTACCTTTATTCATTAAATATCATGTTCTTCGCACTGAGACCAGTTCAACAGCAATATCGCAAAATAATTTTAAATTGTCGCGCGCGCAATCTCGCGCGCTGGAAATATCCCCCCCCCTGTGCAACGTTGCCATTGCTCGCTTTGAAATCCTTGAGTTTGTTGATCAAAACTACGTTAAAGTTTTACAAAATATAAAATCTATCATAAAACAAATTCCAAATTTCAAATTTGGTCTTATAAATGCCCATATTCGCAATCGGGTTACGACATTGAAAATTGGATGGCTCTAGGTACCGCTGTTTTATCACAGTGCGAGAAGCATGCATTCATTTATGCAGATTCTTCATTATTTAATTTCTTCAAATATAACACAGGGCGATAATATTTGGTGGCAACAGTTCGAAAAGCGAGACAGATATTCAGAGTGTATCGACGCAAAATCGCGAAACGAAAACCATAATCCCTTAGGGACAAAGCCCCTTTGGACCAAAATATATATATATATAGTATGTAATGTACCAGCTTTAGTCGTAGCTTAAATTATCAGACGATAAGTTTTTTTAAAAAAAACAGTATCCATTTATTTTTATTCAGGAGAAATAGTTACAAAATCAGATATCCGGAGTAAATAAAAAGAATTACATTTAAGAAAAGCCCCGATATTCTTTTGCGAGTCTTTTTATAGCCTCTGGAAAGGCGGAGCTTCCAAGGAATGACGTCAGCCTCATCAGCCAATCCAGTTCGCTTTAAATATTTCCAGAACATTCTATAACTGTACGTGTAGAAAAAGCGGGAAAACAACTTGACTACGGGGCTGTGAATTTAATTCCACGTACTTTCAAATAAGAGACCGTCGCCATTTAAAATTAAAAGAACATACAGTTAGAATTTTAAGTGTATTCTTGACTATGGAATTTTATTATTACATATACTCGTATATAGATAGATAGATAAAAGTATATATATATTAAATGTATAAAATTACATTTTAAGAAGAAATCTATTTCTTACTGAAGTCGTAGTCTAAAATAAATAAAATTTTATTTCTCGTTTCCTGTTTACTTGCCGTAATGTAAATTTCTAACTCGCGTTTATTCAAATAAGGTCGAAGATAGTATTTATAGGTAGGTTTTAGAGGGTAGAATCAGAGCGTGTTCCAACTGCTGAAGGCCACATCGTTAAATTGATTCTCTTGAAAGCTATATCCTTTGGCGTTGCATTATTTTCGCCAAGGCTTGTCACACCGACTTTAGGTCAGATCTAACTTGCGCGTTTCTCTATTTGTGAGCCGTTGGACTAATTTACAGTTACTTAATTAACTCAAATTCATCGCTTTTGATTTAATCCATAAATGCTGGCTATTCAGAAAGCACGAGGGGTTCCTTCTGTTAAACTTTTATTTGATTTATATAAAAGGGTGCTTTCCACCCTTTTTCAGTCTCTGTGATACTTTTCAAGTCACAGTGATTAGAAGTTTCGTACATTTGATGCTGACAAAGAACACGAGACTTCATAGTATATTATATAAAAAATGCTGTAATTTCATTCTACAATATGAAGAATATAAATTATTTTTATTGGAAACATTAAATGTCAAAAAAGTATTAAGCTATCGGCATTTACTTTTTTAGTCTACGTTTTCAGAATTAACACAAATCTATGATTTAATAAAAACAATTAAATTAAATCTGCCCTTACCTGGGAAATGTTACGCCTGGTATTTGTTTCGAAGATCTGCTTGTGCATTCATAAGCACTGGAAGCTCCCAACTTGAGTACACAATATCAGTATTCAATTCCTTCGCTGTTGCTGGTTCACAACTTCTGAGAGAAATATTTAATCCAAGAGAGAGTTAATCAAGAATCCAAAGTTTCGGCCCTTTTTAATTATGATGTAAGGATTACGTTAATTTTATTAACAGTTAAATTTTTGAGTTAAAAGTTCCTTTCCTGTCAAATTCTTAACTTCAACTTACTATTTCTGGCCAGAACGTAGTTTTAGAATCACGTCTGAATACATAATGAGGAAGAGCGGTATTTAACCGCGAAGTTCTACTTGCTGATTTAGAGAAAGCTGTTATTACGCTCGGCCGTACTCAGGCCCTGGATAGCTTCGCAGTCAATTGACGTTAAGGGGCCAACTCGGTTAGAATCTTGATAGCTTCGGCTATATCCCTTTAGTTTAGATTAGTTTTACTTTACTTCTTAGCCTCTTAAGTTCAAGCCCAAGTGTCGGCTTTTATTGTACACTCCAAGACGGAGTTCTGTTAAATCTTATTTGAATAATAAAGGGTTATTTACCCTTCCATCTTGTTGTTTCTTGTTACACGATTATTCGCTTAGCAGTTCTTAACCCGGCGGAAGTCGTACCAAGAAAAGTTACTAGAGGAGGCGGGTGGGGTATCACATACCCCAATATTTAAAATACGATAAAAATAGTTTTATTTAGTTTTAAAGCCCCTTTTTTTTTTTTTTTTTTTTTTTTTTGTTTTGTTTGTTTGTTCTCGTGTATTATAAATACGTGAATAATAATTGGGTTTCAAAAAATTAATTTCCAAAATAATCTTAGAGTTAAAATTAAGATAAATGAAAGTAATAAAAAAATAAACATCATGCCTCTATGTTTCATTGCATCTCTAATACACAATGCTTATTTTATTTCTTCACACTTTGAACGAAATACGTTAATGTGTTCTTGGCACGGAATGTTTTCACATTTTAAACATTGCATTCACGTTCTTCTGTCCTTGGCGCGAGGGTAAACAATTTATCATATCTTCCATACTTAGTTGTTTCGAATTTCATGTATTCGTTTTAATTCTTCGCCGAAACTTCTGCTTTTGTTTTGCATGCAGTTTGTCAGTTTCTTAATAAAGTATTAATCTCTGATCCTTGTTCAATACTTTTTTCATTAATTGTAATGCTAATTCCTTCAAAAACAGACTTCTGTTTCTGGTTGGTGGATTAGCAGTTGAATGTAATATAATTCAAGCATTTATTACAGCAGCATTCAATGCAGAAAAGAAAATTACCATTGGAAATCTCCTTGTTATTCTGGCAATTGAATAATTGGCTGACATTTCATCCCCCATATCCACTGTTCCTTTAGTCATATTATAAAAACATATAATTCCTGGCGTTTTATTTTCACCGATAGATGATCGTTATATATAATGTTGAAAGTATAAGAACAGTTTTTCCTTTTTAGGAACACCAGGAATTAATGTTTTATCTTTTTCGAAACCAAAACAGTGTAGAAAATATTTTTAGTTTCATCTTCAGTTTCCGAAATGTAGTCTTCATCTCTTTCAGATATTTCTAATAAATCTCACAGGCGTTGCATCTCCAATTCATAGGAAGTCATTCTTTTTACCATTATGCAGTTAGAAATTTTTAAGAATTTAATGTCAAGTACTTTAAAATCACTTGCGAGTAGAAATATTTACTGTTACACTCTAGAAATAAATTTCTGAACTAATCATTCAGTCAGAAAAACACGCGGACAGGCGCGTGGGGTGTGTCATACCCCAGTTCCAACAAAATACCGATAAAGATATTTCTGAAACACACAGGCAAAGAAAAAGCGGTTGTGAAAGTCAACCACAACTAGAAACTCAGTTACTGAAAGCAGCACAGAATTTCAGTTTCACAAGTTAGGAATATTCCACTTTTATGTAGGATTGGGGTATGATTCACCCCACGCGCTTTCCCGCGGGTAAAGATTATTCACGTTTAACTGTAAATTAACATTTACAATGTGAGGAACTCTACAATGATACTGAGAGCAAATACTGTAATATTCCTCATGAAGCCATTCTTTGGCTGTGAATGATACCTACGAATGTTAGGAACTGAGCATGAACCTCGAATTTCCGGCAAGGAAAGACTGGAGTAGGAAACATTTAACAATCTGGAATCAATAAGATCATTCGTGAAAGGACCTCCTACGGGGGACTACAAAAAGGTTTTTCACCTCTGTCTATCACCCTATTTTCAAATTCTTAATAAGCTCTCATGATGGTGTGGGACATCCACATGACCACATCCACACATGGCACTTTCGCCGAATCGGCAAATGTTTCTGTATGAAATTTTACACAAATATGTGGTTACAAATGATGGTAAAGTTAACTTTTTAGCATATCTGTCTCTATATATTTGTTAATTTTAAAGATGGTTACATGATTTTGATGAATACTGCTGGGTTCCCGGGCATACGGGAATAAAGGGAAACGAGCCTGCAGATATCGCGGCAAAATCTGCTGTTGAACTGTCCAGTCGCCTTATCCCTTTTAGAGATATCTACTTTGTCATCCAGAGGGAGATCCGGAAAAAATGGCAGCAAATTTGGGCCGTTCAGCTTAACAAGTTGAGAAATGTAAAGCCCAGAATCGAACATTGGGATTTTGCTGGAAATCGTAATGAGGAAGTTCTTTTGACTCGCCTCAGAATTGGTCACACTCGAGTGACACATTTTTGAAGTGACACCTTTTGAAAGCTGAGAATGAGCCTGTTTGTTCAAATTGTAATGTTTGTTTATTTGTCTGTCATATTTTAATTGAATATCCATATTTTAATAGCCTTCGTCAGAAACATTTTAATAGCTGTGACTTATCTCTCGACCGTTTAATCGGAAGAGAGGCTAATTGTAATTTATTTTATTATTTAAAAGAGACTGGCTTTTACTACCTAATGTAATTTGTTTTGAAGACTGTGTCTTGGATTTTAATGTGTGCTTTTACCTTGTTTTTATATGACTTCATCCTCTGGATTTGGTACATCTGTCCACTTGTTTTTGTTTATTGTATTTTAATTTCATCATTTGTAATCATCCCATCCTGTGTTTGGCGCGTTTTAATCATCTTTGGTTTTGCGCCAATAAACTCTCACTCACTCACACATGATTTTGATGTAATTTATATTTTTAGTTAAGATGTATAAACCCAAAGTAATTATTTTTCAGTTATAAAATCAAAAATAAATAAATAAATAAATAAATAAAAGTTACAAGCATCAGCATTTGAAAAGTAATTATTTTGGAGGGACTACTTTTTCTCCAAGTTGTAGACCCAAACACTCCTACTTTTATCAGAAAACCCGCTATTTCAGTTCCGCTCACTCCAGTACATAACTCCAGTACGTCTGCACTTAGTGCAAACAACATGCAGTTAGGAGACCAGTTTCCAGTGCTTTTTACAGTTGAATTCGAGATTCAGCCTGGACACTGGTTCTCGGCATTCAAATATTTGGAGAGAGCCTGAAACAGGACCATAAGTCTCTCATCGGGAAAAGTGATCATTACGGTGGTGGAGGTGTAATTTTTTGGGCAGGTGTTATGTTGGACGGCAGCACACCCCCACATGTGTTTAACAAAGGCTCCCAGACCCGCTATGAGGTGTAGAAAGGAGATCTTAGAGCCCTATGTTCGACTTTCCAGGGGCATACTTGGTCCTGGGTTCCTGTTAATGGAATGCAGCACTCGTCCACATAGGGCTCAACTGCTCGACGATTACCTGGGATAAGTGAGGATATTCACCGCATAGATTGGCCAGCCAGGTTTCCTGATTTTAACACTATACAGCATTACTAATTCAGAAGTCAATTTTGAAAGTATAACGCTGATTTTTGTTGTTCGACTTCTGAATTACCGTATATACCCGCGTATAAGTTGAGATATTTTGGACAAAAAAAAAGACTTCAAAGTGGGGGGGGGGTCGACTTATACGCGGGGCCATAAAAAAATCGGAAGTTCAAAAGTTTATATAATGCAGTTGTTTTCTTCCCACACTCAAATTGGACGACTTATCAAATAAGTCACTTACTTGAAGCAATTTCATGACTTAAATTATGTGACGAACTAATCACAGAGTTTGATACTTTAACTAGAATACGTTTCGATTAAAGCAAAGAATTTTCGGCCGCCGAACAACCGATCAATAAAAACCGAGCAATAAAAAACTTTCGCCAACACGCCAAGAAAAGAGAAATGTAGATAGTTTTTACGTACGTATAAGTCTTTGTAATAGTTATTGTTCATTCATGAAATACTTTTGTTAACAGGCGTACACGTCAAAATTTTAAAAAATAGCCCACGCAATAACTGAACAGTTTCGAATATTTCTTTTAACTTTTAAACGACTGTGGCCATAATTCCGGGAAGATTGACATCCGTCATTCAACCCCTAGATGTCTGCCTCAATAAGCCCTTCAAAGTAAATGTTAGAAAATATTTGGCAGAGTGGATTAGTTCCGGTCGACCAACATTTACAAAGGGAGGCAACATTAAAAAGCCCGATATTGCATTAATTGCTCAGTGGGTTAAAAATGCTTGGAAAGAAATACCCTCTGAAATGATTATAAAATCATTTAAAAAATATTGTATTAGCAAAGAACTAGACGGCACGGAAGATGATGCTGTTTTTGAAAGTGAAAATGACGACGAAGGCTCTAGTAGTGATTGTAACAATACAAAGTTCGAGACTGAAAATATGTATGATGACGAGCCAATGACGACAGAAGAGTTCTATGAAATGTTCGGCGAATCTGACCATGTGTGTGTGTATTGAGAATACGGCAAATCACACTAAGGCTATCTGCCTAAGGGGAGGGATGCCTTTCGTGGAGGACTTTCTAAGGGAAACTGGCTCGTATACATGTTACACATGGGGAAAACCACGAAAACGCCCATGCAGCCAGCCCGTTCGCGGGATTCGAACCTCGGACCGAACTACCAGTGTTCAGCTATTTTACCGCTCGGCCGCTGGTGGGCCGAATCTGACCATGAATCGGACGTTGAAGGATTTTGATTTTGTTTATTTGTAGAGTCATTAGGATTTTTTGGAGGCTGGAGAGATGAAAAATTAACAATCAGCCTTCGCCGGGAATCGAACCACGGACCTCTGGAATACCGGCTCAGCGTGCAGAACCACTACAACACGAAGGACGCTAGGAAAAGTGGAAGAAATACCTTATATATTTACCAAGGTATTTTTTATCGTATATTTACTTTTTTTCTCAGATGATTTTGAATAAATGTAGTACTTAAAAAAATTTTTTTCGAAGTTTCTCGATCGATTTCGGAAGTGGGGATCGATCGATTTCGGAAGTCGACTTATACGCGGGTTTCTTATTTTCTACGAATTTTTTATGTCGAAGTGGGGTCGACTTATACGCGGTATCGACTTATACGCGGGTATATACGGTAGTATTTATTCGGCGTGTTATTGTGTCTTAACTATACAGCATGTTTGGGGCGCTCTTAAGAGAGCAATTTCATCTCACCATTTCCCTCCGAGAAACGTCCCGGAGTTGGAAACTGCCTTGCTGCAGGAGTGGGATCGAGTACCACAGGACATCTCAACTGCCTCCTGTTCAGTACGTCATCATGCTGCGCTACATCTCTATAAAATACTATATACTCTCTATATGATAAAGCATCTACATGAACAAGCTTTAAAAAGTATTTCTAAACTGTAATAAAAAAAAAATTTCAAAAATACAGTTTCAGTACATTTATGCATCTGGTCTAAACACACTGAACCAAGTCCAAAATTATCACTTTTCAGTCTTTAAGCACATTGCTTTTTAGGATAAAAGTAATGATGGAAAATCCATTTCACGCACAGAAACTACATTTCAGAACTAGTCAGCTATCAGCAAAGTTCTCTCAAACATTAGACACGATTAGACGTGCATGGCTTTAGTGGCATCTGCTTTCATATTCACAATCGGTGCTGGTATTTTATTATTTATTACTAATTTCTAAACACTAAAACATAGTAAAATTTGTAAAATAGTAAATCATAGTAAATTATATATTGCATTACTACATCCACGAAGAAAATAACACAAACATCGCAGCAGTGGCGTAGCTAGCATAACTGGCACTCGGGGCAAAGTACTTTTTGGTGCCACCCCCCTCCCGAAAAAAACACAGTGATATGATGAAAATCTTGTTTGGAGACCATTTGGCGCCCCTCTGCGAGCGGCGCCCGGGGCATCATACACCCCCTTGCCCCCCCCTCGCTACACCACTGCATCGCAGAACAATAGCTAGAACGGCGCCATATTGCTTGTTTGGGAAACTTCTGAGAGCGGGAGAGGGAGGGGGAATTTTTTCCTCACATCAGCGTCAACACGGAGAAAATAGTTTTGCGATTGTGAATGAACTTGGTCGCGTTAAAGAGATGTTGGTTGATACCGATGTTTATTTGTAATATGAATATCAGAAATGTAAGTGCGTATGTGTGTGTATTCAGAGAACCAACTCATTACAAAAACCACCTCCCTAAGATGACCGCCTCTGAAAGAAACCAGTATTTCTGAAAACATAAGTATATTTTGGTATTGAACATTCCCTCTGTAAGGCGACTATTCACAAAGAAACTTCTGCAAGTGTAGCTGCTCGCCTTAGAGAGATTCATTTCGTAGATCCAACCTCCCTAAGACGACCACCTCTAAAAGATAAACGTATTTCTGAGAACGTGAGTATATATTTTTATTGAGCATCATCTCTTTGAGGCTTACAAAGATGCATTTTTATTTGCGGCTGGTGGCTTTAAAGAGACTTCGTTGTGTGTGGTGTATATGATTACTGTAATTGTTTTCGAAAAAAAAAATTTTTTAATCAAATATATAAGCATATTTAGTAGAAACGCTCTCTAAAACGACAACCTGTGTTTCCAGGTTACTCTGATGGTCTTAAAGAGATCATATTTTTATTCTATTAATTTTATTGTTTACAAGAAATTAACGTCAGATAGAAAATTAGCGTAAACCCATATAAACCAACAGAAGATTTATTATTATATTGATACTAGTAAGAAAAACAGAAAAAGTCAATATAAACCAATACAAACCAGTAGAAAGTTCTGACATTGCTGTTGATTATAGATGTCAATTGATACCCGTAAGAAAAACCCACAGAGATCAACAGAAACCAGTAAAAGTCAGTAGGGACCAATAAAAATTCTATAGGTATCAGTTGCAAGTTTTACTGGTTTTTATGGAGCATTTTGAAACCAGTAAAAAAACCCACAGAGACTAACAGAACCCAGTAAAAGTGAATAGAAACCCATAAAAAGTTTTACTGGTTTCTATAGGGCATTTTTCGCAGGGAATTAAAACGATAAATTCTCTTGCAAGTACACGTACGTGTGCGTGCATGCGCACTTGAAAAAATATAATTTCATCTTGGAAAATTAAATAAAAAGTTTAAGATATTTATTAAATATTTCAAACCTAGTAGGTGAACAGATATTTATCCTCATCAATTCATAAAATAATTGTTCAGCAGAGATCAAAAAATATTTCTGGCAAAATACCTTTCTATTTTATCTATACGTTTCACTATTTTTGTTGCTAGTTCTGTGTTTTGGAGACGCACGGTGAGGATACCGTTTCCAAGCTTCTTACCATCCAAAACGTAGACAGCTAGAATAGCATGTGTGATGAAGCGGTAAGTTACCAGGAATTCATAGTCATTCTGGTGCTGCCGTTTCCTGGAAATCATTGATACTATATCTGCTATTTCTGCAAAATATCCAAGCAAATTAATGCCATCTGCTTGAGATAGAGGTGTATCTCGACCGGCTAAAACTGTGCCACGTTCCTCGTTCCGGCTGAAGCGTGCTTCGTCTACAGCAGTTTGTTCAGTAAGGGATTTTAATGAAAGGACTGCGCAAGATGACCTATATGAAAAGAAAAGAAAGATAAATCACTTAACAGTATAATACATAGGCAATTATAATTTTCAGTGGGGAGAAGAAAGGCGAAAATCAATACTTTTCCCCTCCTCTTACTGTAATTCGATATATATACTCTTTTGCAAAAAAAAATCGAAGCACCAAGAAGGACTTTTGTAACCGTGACGAAATTTGGTATGCAAAAACATCTTGATCGAACATGCAAATGATCAAATTTTCAAGGCAAAATTGCGATCACAGCGAGCATTTCTGTTGCGCAATTTACAAAGTATAAAATAAATAACAGAGGCGGAAAATTTATCTTTTTTGTTGCTGCCATTGTAATTCCGTAAAGAAGCGACTAAAGAGGCCATTACGACGCTATCAGAACTAAACGACTATAGACTTCGAACTTAAACTTATAAGCGAACTTATAAACTTAAAACTTATAAGCGACTTCGAACGTGGTCGCATTGTAGGGTTGCGTGAAGCTGCGTGGTCATACCTAGCATTAGGCCGCCATCTGCAGCGTACAGGCACTGCTGGGTAAAGCTGTTGGCAGCAATGGTTCCTACAAAGAAATTGCCGACGAAATGGAGGCTCTGGAAGGCCAAGGATCACAAATGCGAGGCAAGATAGGATGATTGTTCTCCAGGCCCGAACCGCCCCAATCGCCATCATTGTCGACTTTTCAACGTAGAGCCACGTCTATACCTCCTGTGGTACCGTCCGCCATCTCACGGCGCTTGTCTGAGGCGAGTTTAGGCTCACAAAGGCCTTCAAGACATTTGTTTTTGGCCTCACAACATCGGTGGAGTCGTCTGGAGTGGTGTCGCAACCGATCATCATGGCTGTTCAGCGATGTGTATATATATAGTGTATCGCTGAATAGTTCATCGCTGAACATCGAGATATAGTGTTCAGCGATGAATCCCGCTTCTCTTTTGAAGCAGATGACCACTGTGTTCGTGTCTGGAGAGGACGGGGCCAGCGGTTCCAATTAGCATTTGTTTTACAAAGGCATACAGCCATATCCCCTGGACACCTATTCTAGGATTACTGGATCTGCCTACACCTTGAGCGAACAATATTGACTCAAAAAAACCGGTATGGACAGCCATGACAACTTATCGGAGAAAGCCATTCTGTGGTCCTCAGTTGGTGGGCTGGTGGGTTCATCTGACTTTACTGAAAGAGGAAAAGATCAAGGATCAAGGAAGTGCAAGTTACGGAGTTCATAGGCAATTACGCCTTTACCTCCACATCTTCAAATGAAATTACATCATCAAAAGGAGAGGATTGTCAAATAGGGTAAAAATTTTGAAAAGCCTAATGACGTGGAATAAGTGCCTTCACACTGAGTCAAAAAAAGGCAAAAAACTCAGAAGGTCTTAATTTTGCGCCGAAAAAGGGCCAGAATAATTTAGATAGGGGCAGCCATAGAATTTAGACTAGAAAAATAAAAGGTGAAGTTTCCTTGGACCTTGATAATCATGTTTTGCATACGTCAGAGGTGAAGAACTCGAAGGGGAATTTTCCGATGCGCGCTCTTCAGGGGTGGGAGGGAGGGGGGAACTTGTTTACAGGTCGAAAAAGTAGTTCTGCCAGTGATCAGCTGGAAGGGAGAAGTTTCATTTTTGACCGCTATTCAATGCGGTATTTAAAGTCCTAAAATGACGCTGTTAAACGCCTGAGAAAGTTCCTTGTTAAAGGAAGAAAAAAGCAGTATATAAGAATCTTTTTCATTTTAAATCAAATCAAGAGTTAGAAAATATTTTAAATCAGTCCTTTTTGACTATGATGTTTCTTATTAAAGAAACTTTAAAGGGGGTTCCTCGAGTTAATGCTGTGTGCATTAAAGAACTTTAGAGTCGGGGGGGTTAAGGAACGAGAGGTAATTATTCACGTGGCTGT
This sequence comes from Stegodyphus dumicola, assembly GCF_044657685.1. Lineage (NCBI taxonomy): Eukaryota > Metazoa > Arthropoda > Arachnida > Araneae > Eresidae > Stegodyphus > Stegodyphus dumicola. The sequence continues at coordinate 252,160,833 of NC_140771.1, read as the reverse complement.
CAGTGTGCTCATGTCTAGCCCGTTTAAATGGGAGAGCTGAGTATTCCTGGTTAAGAACCGCTCTGGGTCTTTTCCGGGAAGAAGCAACAGCAGGATCGTATACGGGTAGCATATGAAGCACAGGATTTGCAACACGTTGAATATTTTTGAAAACTTTTTCCGAAAGTCGCTGTATATGGCGATTAACGGGCAAAATTTTGAGGTCATTATGAATCTCTTCGTTCCGTACGAACCACGGAGCTTTTAAAATTTGCCGAAGCATTTTAGATTGAAAAATTTGGACATGTTTTCTGTTAGTCAGTGCAGATGGGCCCCAGACGAGACACGCATATGTAAGAACAGGCCTAATCATTGATTTTGAAAGAGGAAAAGGCTTCAAGGAGCTTCAGACCAATCGCAGTACAGATGAGTGACGAAATTTATAGCGCGCGCTGGCTGACGTTCTAAGAATATTCTCCTGTTATTTTACTAACTCACACGCTGCATTTGTAGGTCGAAAAGAATAACATAAAACTGTATTATGACCAACACGCAGCGGAATATGCTGCTGTGTTATGTGAAGGAAAATTCCGTTCTTTAAGGGGAAAGTTAACGCAGGAATTAAGGGCTAAGAAATAAACAGTGATATGGGATACCATGAAAGCAACGGTAAATAGATAAGAGTAAATGAATTAAGCTTACTTCAAATCTTTTTAGAAATAAACAATTTTAATCATTTAAATGTATAACATGACTAATAATTTGCTTTACAATCTAATAGCAAACTAAGGTTTTTTTTTTTTTTTTTTTTTTTTTTTTTTTTTTTTCCATGCTTACATGAAAACTGTTTTCACGCAAATTATTTTACACTTAATATTAAAAAAATATTTCTTTAAGTAATAAACCTCCTTATTCCACTATTCAGACATTTTAAAAGACATAAAGACATCATAAATGTAATATAAACATATCCAACCAGAAAAGGTTGAATTGTAAGAAAAGGTATTGAAGTGTAAGAAAAGTAAAATTTTTGTCAAAATAATATAAAAATCGATAATACAAAGTCAAAAAAAAAAAAAAAAAAATGCTCGCGTAATAAAATTTGATGTATACATTAAAAAGCAATGCCCTGCATGCCTTAATTAAAAAAAAAATTAAACTAAAATATTGCCTTAGTTTAAATACTTTTTGTTCATCTTCTCAGTTTTCGTAAACGTTATTTATGCGGGAAAAAACAGCAAGAACGTAATTCAGATTCCTTAAAAATTAAAATTTCGCATGAAAAGCTGGCTTTAATTCTCTATGCACTCTCAAACATAAAATCATACAACAGAATTTCTGACGAGTAAAATTTTATGCACGAAAATATGCGTGAACGTGTCCGTGTCTATGAACTAACGCACTTTGGCTACAATTTGGCTTCGAAAGGAAGAATTTAGGGATAAACTCTCACCTTTTTGAAAGACACGGGTAAAATGCTTTGCTTCGAAGATGTGAAGAACCCAGTGGTGTCTAAGGCTTCGTTCAAACAGTGGTCTAAACATCATAACTGGTTTAAGCCGAGCTTCATTGCTCGGTAACCAGACCTTGCTACGTCACAAAAACTGGTTTAGAGGTTTTGGCATGAGTTCGAAGTTTTGAATTCTATGCCGACTTGGTATAAGAGTTCACCAATCAGAGCAAACGCCCGTAACCTGTTGAAGAGGAAAAGTTGTAGACATATCCAACACATGCCCAAATTTTCTAATTGGCTACAACTTAGCTTCTCTAATTGGCTACCATTTAGACTCTGTCTCGCAGGTCTGAACGGAACTCTCGCATTTTATGCCTTATGCCTATGCCTGTATGATGTTTATGCAACCGTCTGAACGGAGAGAAGGAAAATACTTGTCTTCCACTTAGCTTTGCAAAATCTAAAACTTCCTCGTGCTACTGGTATATTTTCTACCCTTTCTCATGCAGCTCATGACACAATAAATAAGTATCATCAGGCGTATAAGCAGTTCTTTGGCATCATCATATTATTGGAAGATTGCAGTCAGAAGGGTCAATAATCCTTCTGGTGGATACTTAGGCTCCGTTCAGACGGTGGTATAAATGTCACAGAGGCATAAGGCATAAAATGCGGGAGTTCCGTTCACACCTACAAGACACTGTCTAAGGCGTAGCCAATTAGAGAAGCTCGATTTGCGCATGCATTAGATGTATCTACAGCTTTCCTTCTCTGTTTTCCCGTTCAAGTTTCGCTTGTTCGCTCTGATTGGTCGACTCTTATACCAAGTCGGCGTAAAGTTGGAAACTTGGAACTTTGTGCCAAAGCCCTTAAACCAGTTTTTGTGACGTAACAAGATCTGGTTACCTAACAACGAAGCTCAGCTTAAACCAGTTATAATATTTCTACCTTCGTCTGGACGAAGCCTTAGAGCTCTGCGGTCATTTGGACGGAATGCAAAATCTCAAAAAAAATTTTTTTCATCATTCGAAACGACGAGTCGAGGATAAATCTGACAAGATAATTAAATTCCTTATCAATAGTTATACATAAATAAAATTGCAAATAAAAAAGAAACGTTTTTTAAAAAAATTTTAAGCTCGTTTTATATTTATTCGTGTTTACAGCTGACCACTAAAAATCCATGATTCCTGTGTTTTTTTAGTGCTCAGTGTCGGTTACTGTTGGGCATTTTCCATGATTAAATTCAGTCGATTAAAGTCCGTTAACGAATTTTACAAATTATTATCTTGATGAAATGTGTGGGAGGGGGGCGAGCGGTAACTCAAGCGCTACAGACTATGGCTGTTTTGAAACTTACGATATGGCTTGAGAAATTACAGTTCGAATCTAAAATGTGACCTAAAATAATCGATGGAATAAATGAAATTGAATTGCTGACGTTTGATAAAAATAAAATAAACGGAAATTTTCGCCGTAAAGATAAATCTGCGCTGTTCACAGCAGTTCTTTTAGCATTTAAATGCAACTTTTACAAGGAAATATGAAATTGCTCTTACCCTATATCAATCGGAAGATAGACTTCAGCTGTGGCAGCCATTTCTGGTTCCTGATATCTAATAAGCAAGCCACTTCTTCTTCTGAATGGAATTTCTTCTGGCAGAGCACGGTTACGTGTCTTCGGTATCCAGTGACTCATAACAAAGTTTGCCCGGCCACACCTGGAGATACCTCCAAAGAGACTATGGTAAGACACCTTGGGCTGCGGGTATCTTGCGATTACGCTTTTCCTATATGAAAAGTGGATCAAGTTCAGAATTTCTCGTGCACGCAAAATAATATTGTCCCGATGGGCCAGCCCCTGTGAATGTAAATTGTTATTATATTTAAGCATTACATTAAAATTTTATATTTTTCTATAGCTATGACTGTACCGAAAGCAACGTTTTAAGCAATTATGACGATTTATTGAGAGATCCGAATGTCTTTCATGAATCGTATCTAATCAGTTGTCGCCCAGAAACGGTATAGAGGTTAGGGCATCCTACTATGGTACAGAAGACATGCATGTTTGCGAATGCACTGTGTTGGCGCGGCATGGCGGCACTCTAAATATGCCGTGAGCCGAAACTCTTCTCGCGTGGATTGGTGGAAGAGGAGAGGGGTAAGAAATGGGAGGAAGAACATCCTCCTGGCATTGCTGCCTTATGGCTCTCGTTTAACTTCCTCCGTCGAACCACAAACGACGGCGAGCAGCAACCCAGCCGTGCTCTCGGAGCCAATGATCTTAAAGTTTTAAAAGCCCCAAGAAACCAAAGAGTGAGTCCGGGCAACCAAAAACATTGGAAAAAGGGAACTAAAATAAACACAAGAAATGCAGTGCTTTGGTTACAAAGCTGATTTTTCATTCTACAAAAAGGATAGAGAGAGAAACTCAAAATAATTAAATCAGAAAAATGTGGTTAGTTAAACAAATTATAATAAGGAAAATGCGCTATCAGCAAATACCACACACACCAACAAGAAACCAATACAGACAAACATACAAACATCAAGAAACACCACAAAACACATCACAAAACATCAGGAAGGGCAAAAATAGAACGGTTGAGGAATTCCCAATTTCAAGACTTGTCTATTTGAACACAAACACTAACACTAAGGCTGCTATCTCACAGCGGTTTGTTTCGGAAGAACAACTGTTTGGAACAATTTTTCTGCTTTGTCACAACAGTCAATCACCATAGATCGCTTTGGGGTTAACACAGGGGAAACTGGTTTTTGATTACAAACAAGCTAATAAGCATTCGAAGCTGATAGCTGATTGGTTGAAAACGAACAACTTGCAATTTTTTTGGAAAGGAAGGCAAAAGTCGCACGTCTTCCTTTCAGTAGTAAACTAGTGAAAAAAATTTGTCCGAAACAGTTGTTCGAGTGAAACGTCGTGTGATATGGGCCTAACACTAACGGACCGACGAAAAGATCATCCGATTTAACCATTGAGACGCTAGTTCTCAGTGGTTCTTTATATAAAAAAAATTAAGCACATTTCAATACATTTCAAAATTAACAGTTATAAAGTCGGTGTTAAACATTCATTGTTTGTTAAAATACTTTAAAAGTGTACCAATATGTTCAAAGTACAGCATTTAAATTGGTTACAAAACTCCATGTGCTATTGACAAGTAAATTGTACAAGTTTTAAGTTTATCAATTGTGTGCCTACCCTGTGCATTTATAGACAACAATAAAGACAACACATTACAAAAACTCTTTCGGGTTTGCAAAATAAAATAATTAAAACAAATTATCAATACATCAAAAGATAAAATATGTATAAAGTTTTAAAAACATTTTCTGAAAATATTCAGTACATCCAATTTAATAAAATACATTAAAATATGTTATATAAGACAAAATGTCAATAAAATCAGTAAAATCACATAATTTTTCATTAAAACTCATAAATCTCTCTATGAATATCACAAATGCAAGGTGTATCCATAAAATCACAACATTAAAATTTATCAAGCATTAAAATCTCAGATACATAATATATCCCTAAAGTTACAACTTTAAAATTTATCAAACACTGTACATTACATGTATTAAAATATTCAAGATTAAAAAGTAGATTTCTTATATAAAAACTCCACATTCCACTCTGTTTATATTTATATAACCCAGGAGGGCCTCCACGTATTTTACATATTTGCGTATATCCAGGTAAACTCCACTTTTAATGCCATAAGTTTTCCTTAGATTTTCAAAGATTTTGCAACTGAAGAGGAGAGGGGTGAGAGATCTGGGATAGACCCCCTCGGGGTGCTCTTCCTCAAAATTGGGGAGGGGGGAAATAGAAGTTCAACCTTTCTTCGGAGTAGTCACTGGCAACCATAGTTCGATGTAATATACACTGGTGTGCAGAAATTAAGGACAAAGTCGAAAAATTAGCATATCAGCTGAACGAAGAGGCAGAGCGGACAGAAAGACCAATCAGGAGATTAAGTAAGGTGATGTACGGTAGCACATGCGCAGATATGCAGGTAGACATAATGGGGGAGTGTCTGAGTAGTATAAAGCATGTTGTCGGTGTAAGATCAGTATTTCTGGCAAAGAGATTGCACGCCGTATAGCAGTTAAAATCACACCGAGTTGCTGCCTCAGCCAGAAATGGCGAATGATCAATCTGTTATACGATATCTGGATGCTTTTACCCGAGGTCGAATCATTGGGAAGTTGGAGGAAGGCCGCAGTGTGACAAGTGTGGCTGCAGAGTTAGGAATTGCTCACAGCATCGTTTCAGACTTTGGAGACAATTTCAAACTACAGGAACAGCTATCCGGGGGTTTAGTAGTGGTCGTCCACGAGGAACCACACCCGCAGATGACCGGTATATTGCCTTACAGGCCAGAAGAAACAGGCGGCAGACAGCGGGAGAAATCGCTAGACACACGACACGGGCGACTGGACGACCGATATCGCGTTTTACCGTGGCCGAAAGATTGCACGGTGGTGGTCTGTTTGCACGACACCCTGTACGGTGTGTACCTCTAACGCCTGCCCATCGTAGAAAGCGTTCTCTGTGGTGCCGGGAACACCGGAATTGGAGAGACAATGAATGGGGACGAGTACTCTTTACAGATGAGAGCAGATTCAGTCTGAGTAGCGATTCTCATCGCATACTCATCTGGAAAGAGCGGGGAAGCCGCAATCATCCCTCGAACATCATTGAAAGGGACAGGTATGGAGGTGGCGGTGTTCTCGTTTGGGGAGGCATCATGCTTGGTAGTCGTACAGACCTTGCCATCTTCGACGCAGGTTCAGTCAACGGAACCCGTTATTGTAACGAGATTCTTCTTCCATATGTGCGTCTTTTTAGAGGCGGTATTGGTCCGTAGTTCCTTTTCATGGACGACAATGCACCATGTCATCGCACAGTAGCTGCCGAACAGCTCTTAGAGAGTGAGGATATTGAACGTATGGATTGGCCGGCACGATCTCCGGATCTCAATCCCACCGAGCATGTATGGGATTTTCTAGGCAGACGCTTGGCAGCTCGTACCTTACCACCAGTAACGATTCCGGAGCTTCGATTGGCGCTGCAAGACGAATGGGCAGCAATGCCTCAACAACTTATTGACACCCTCATTCTCAGCATGGGCAGACGCTGTGAAACCTGCCTAGCAGTCAGGGAAGATTATATCCCCTATTAAAGACCGGATGTTTCTTGCTGGACACCCATCACAGGGATGTTTCGGCCTTCAGTCGCATTGCGCTCCATGCTACTTTTTTAATAAAGCTTCTTTTTATCCCTCTGATTTCTCTTTTAGTAAGTGTTGCTTACATTACTCATGTCCTTATGTATTGGGGATCTTACGGTATTAAATGTGTTGATTTGGAAAGCTTTTGTACAAAGTTATATTGAAAAAACCGTCTCGTCCTTAGTTTTTGCACACCAGTGTACTGGAAACAGCCGCCTTTCAATCCGCTGCTAGGTAAAGTGGCGACATTACTGTAAGTAACTGCAGAACTGTTGTTGATGTCGTACGATATCTTCTACTTATTTTCAAAAGGTGTTATCGTTGAATTGAGTTCAACAGTCTGTGTTCGTGTGTTGTTAAGCTCGTTCCTCAGATACCAATATAAAATAATTCCCTCTCACTGTCCGGGTACCATTGTTAAAGCATGGAACATGAGATACCTCAGTTCTTTGCTATGGTTTGCTTTATATGGTTACTAAGCATACGGTTCCTTCTTTTGACGTATCTTAGATGTGGAATCCAGGAGAGCCTGGAATTTATTACCAGACCCAGGTACTTTAAGTGCTGGACGTTTTCGATATGCATTCTATGCAATTTCAAGGATGGTTTTCTTTTGAGAGAACATGTTGCGCCTGTCGTAATTGCTTGAGTCTTTGCCACCGCTATTTTGATTTGTGTGCTTGCCTAGTTACTGAAGAGATCTAGTATAGGTTGTGTAAATGCTTCCAATTTGAATTTACGACTGACGACAATGAGAAAATCGTTAGAGTAGACAATTATGTTGCAATTTGAAATGTTTCGGAATCGCTTGAGGATGGAATCCGCAACCACCGTCCATAAGATAAGTCCCAGGCAGGTATTAAATATGTTAAGTCGTGACCAGAGCATCAATGATGAGGATGATGTCGTAACCAAGCATCAATAATAGTGACCAGAGCATCAATGATAGTGACCAGAGCATCAACGATGTCCGGCCAGCAGATGGAACTAAAGGCTCCTTGTATACCTAAACTAATGATCAGTGAATAATTACCGTTAGCCCCGTTAGATCACACTACCATCAGCAGTTCCGAAATTGCATGATCTGCGGACTTACCTTTAAGGAAGCCAAACTGAGAAAAATCGATGACTTCTTGATGATTTAAAAAATACTGCACCCTACCGTAGCTAACTCTTTGCAGCAGTTTTCCAAATGCTGGAAGCAAATGTATGGGGCAGTAGGATGTGGGTAGCATCGGATCTTTCTTCTTTTATAGAACAATGCAACTTCAGCTTTTTTCATAGATTGCGGAATGTGGTGGAGTTTTCAACAGGTTCCTATAAGAGTAACGTCTAGAGTGGGATTGTCGAAAGGAGCACTTAAATTATTTTGTTGCTCATACAGTAAGACCAAGAAGCCTTTTTTTCGGGGGGGGGGGGGGTTAGTTCCTTAACTATTCGTACGATTTCATGTTCGCTAGGAAGTGGCTCAGAAGAAATACAAAGGGGACGGGTCCGAGGGTCTTCCATCTCTCTTCCTCTAACCCAACTTCTCGAGAGAACTTTCGAGACGCAGCATATTTAGACATGCCGTGTAGACATGCCTCATGCCTCACAAACACTATACATTTACAAACATCCATCCCTTCTCCAGGATTCGAACGGTCCGAACGCGGGCCCATCGGTACGGCAGTAGCATCGCTTACACTATTCCGGTTGGGCGACAACTGTATTTTGACTGTAAGAATTCCTTTTCTTTTAATATTACCTCGAGATCATTCAATAGGACGGCTACAGTTCATCTAATTTAGTGCAGTTCATCCATATACTCTGAGCTGAATCATTTAATTCAGCACAATGGATATGGGCTAGTACGAGTAAGTACTTAATCTTTACCACAGAGATAACTGAGAATAAAATGTCAATTAAAAATTAATCAATGCTATAGTGGAAGATTTTCATAGAGAGGAAAATGCAGATATTTGTTACCAATTATGACCAAGCTGACTGGTCCAAACAATTTTCTATTGTTTTAGAAATTATTACTTTGACTGATATAGTTGAAATTTTTTTAATTCAAGTACGTAAAAAAGAATACGATAATCAGTAAAGTATGAGTTTTTGATGAAAAGAAAAGTAACAGTGCATCATTATATTTACCTCTTGCGAAGTGTCTGGATCCGAAGATTTTCATAGAGAGGAAAATGCACAGATTTGTTACCAATTATGACCAAGCTAACTGGTCCAAACAATTTTCTATTGTTTTAGAAATTATTACTTTGACTGATATAGTTGAAATTTTTTTAATTCAAGTACGTAAAAAAGAATACGATAATCAGTAAAGTATGAGTTTTTGATGAAAAGAAAAGTAACAGTGCATCATTATATTTACCTCTTGCGAAGTGTCTGGATCCGAAGATTTTCATAGAGAGGAAAATGCACAGATTTGTTACCAATTATGACCAAGCTAACTGGTCCAAACAATTTTCTATTGTTTTAGAAATTATTACTTTGACTGATATAGTTGAAATTTTTTTAATTCAAGTACGTAAAAAAGAATACGATAATCAGTAAAGTATGAGTTTTTGATGAAAAGAAAAGTAACAGTGCATCATTATATTTACCTCTTGCGAAGTGTCTGGATCCGAAGATTTTCATAGAGAGGAAAATGCACAGATTTGTTACCAATTATGACCAAGCTGACTGGTCCAAACAATTTTCTATTGTTTTAGAAATTATTACTTTGACTGATATAGTTGAAATTTTTTTAATTCAAGTACATAAACAAAATACGATAATCAGTAAAGTATGAGTTTCTGATGAAAAGAAAAATAACAGTGCGTCATTATATTTACCTCTTGCGAAGTGTATGGATCCAAATTAATGGAATCGTGAACGGGCACCCTAGGGTAGGGAAGGTTGAAATAACGATGCATCATACGCATAGTATAAATCGCCACAGTCATACATAATAGGAATACTGCTAGAATGAAAGCAACCATTTGTAGAACTATTTTACAGACGTACAACACAGGGGAAATAAGCTGAAAAATTAACATAAGAATGAGCTGTTTGTAGCGGGAAGAGCTGCTAAATAAAACTTCAGATTAAATTTTTAACATTATAAATTTAAAAAAAAAAAAAAATGAGATCAAAAAATTTGAAAGTCTAAAATATACAAATTTAGAGAAAAAAAATATTTTTACTACTTATTTTGCATACGGATTTAAGAACATTTTTCATTGATAAAGCAAACTTTTAAATATTCATAGAGATTATGAGCTGTATATGATATATACATGAATTAAATACATTTTAATTTATATCATAAGATGTAGTATTACTCAAAAGTAAAATAAAGATTTAAATTTTTAAGAACTGAGTTTATAGATGAACTGCTGAATTTATTAATAAATAACGGATGAATTGAATTTGAGAGATAAATTATGAAAATTTTATACTTTTCGGAATGATAATACTCAAAGAATAGACTACGCTCGAGAGCATGAAAAACAATTTAAAGATCTTATAATTAAAATGTAACTTGTAATTAAAATGTACACAGTGACAATACTTTTTCCATTCTTTGTCCCTTAATTTCCAAGGCAAGGCATTTACTTTGACAGGCCTTGTTAACTAAAAATAGATTGAAAGATGAAAGTTGTAAATGAAATAAAAAATAATGGTACTACTTTACTGTTAAGGACCGTTCCCACTGGCGTTTATCTGAGCTAACGAACACAACTGACGTAGCCGACCCATCTCCAAAACCAGTTTTTTCCCATAGGGCAGCAGGTTGAAAAATCTGAACTGCAGGCATAGCGGAGATAGTCGACACATGGAACTGACTCCATTATCTCAGATAAACCTCAGTGAGGACGGCCCTTAAAGCTTCGTTCAGACGGAGGCGTAAAGGGCATAAGTGGTTAAAGCCGAGCTCCGTTGCCAAGGCAACCATTCTGTGCAACGTCACAAAATCTGGTTTAGGGCTCGTGGCATAGGGTTCAAAGTTTTCAACTTTACGCCGAGTTTGGTATAAGCGTCGACCAATCAGAGCGAAGCGATGTTCTACAGAAGATTTCGATAAAACAAGCAGAGCGAACGCGGGAAATCAATCGAGCAGGCGAACAGCGTGGGAAAGTTGTAGATACATCCACGCATGCGCGAATTTAGCTTCTCTCATTAGCCACGGCTTACACCCCGTTCTCGCAAGTGTGAACGGAATTCCCGTATTTTATGCCCTTATGACTACGCCTCTATGCCCTTTACGCCGCCGTCTGAACACAGCCGTTCCCACTCGATACTCAACCACGCTATCGCAGCTAACCGGTACATAGAACACCGCTCTTTCTAACCTAGCTCGTTCATACTCAGTGGCGTAGCGACGGGGGGGCAAAAGGGTGCATGATGCCCCGGGCGCCGCTCGTAGAGGGGCGCCAAATGGTCTCCAAACAAGATTTTCCTGAAAATTTCAGTTTTTATTTTGTTCAATTTCTGGAAAATATATTTAAAATTAATAACTATTGTAATATAATTATTTATTTTCTTGATTTGTCTGATAAAATGTGTAATAAAATGTTTGCAGTACATCAACCAAAACGTTCTTTCTGACCATTTTATTTCTCCAAAGTAGAGATATATTTTTATTTTTTTAAACGAAATGCACGCATATCTCTCGCTTTTTATTTTAAAACGATAACACGACCTTCTCCCGAATTTCTCAAACATATCTAGTTTCCAAATCCGATTCCATAATCTGGAAATGATATTTTGGGAAAATCCTAACGCTTCCGCTACAATGGATTGCGTTTGACTCTCCTGTAAACGACTGATGGCCTTCTAGTCTACTGATTCTACTAAGTCATCTTGCTGAAGGTCAGTTTACACCTGTCAGAGCGGCTCGGAGCGAGTCGCTCCTTACGATTACTTTGACAATGTAAACGCTCACTTCGACGGAGTACAAACGTAGGGGAGATGAGTCAGCGCTTCCGTTTCTACTTTGAACCTGTTGAAAAATCTCTCCGGGCAGTTACTCCGAGCAGCGTTCGCAGGGACGTCGTGACAGTGACTTCTATAATCCGAGATTAAGCGATAGCCAAACCATGGCATTTTTTAATGTATACGCATCTTATGAAGTGTTTTACTTCTATAATTATGTGAGCTTATATTCATTTTTCTACAAGCATCCCTACATGAGGATGCAATAAATATATCATAAACTATAAAAATTAAAAAAAAAATTTGAAAAAGATATGTAGATCTGTTTTATTGGAGATATTTAAATTTCTTGCTTTGTATAAAAACATTCTGGGCTATAATTCGTTACAATTCAGCTTGGATGTGAAACATGTTCAGCTTGGATGTGTGAGTGCAAGTACTGAAGGTGTATTAAGGTTTATACAAATTATGCTAGATGAATTCTAATCTCCTTAAAATATCCGTTTTAGCATTTTAAAAGTAAAGTATAATCACTATATTTACCCATTATTAATTTTGTTGATATCACTTTGTGTGTTGTCCAGAAACACAATTTCAGTAGGATCCAAAAGTAACAATTTGCGATAAATATCTTCCTCTTGGAACTATGTCATAATATATATATTCTTTTACCTGTGGTAAATATATGTAATGCTCCCAAGTTTTTTGGTACTTCTTATTTATTTAAGATTTTCTGAATAATTAGGTAGATATCATACAGTTTACTTCTGTCGTGTTAATGGTAGCTTTGAATAAATATTCCATGTGTTAATTTTGCATTCTTCTCTAGAAATAACACAGTTCCAGTCAGAACTCTGCATAATTAATTCATGCACAGAGAGCTACTGATTCTGTATGAATAAATATATTCTTTCTATTAATAAATAATAAAACACATTATTACTTTTACATTATTGTGTAAATGATTAATTAGTTGTAAATAAACAGTTGTATATAGTAGAAAAACTTTGTTAATTTGACTTTCAGTAACCACAGTTGACTAAATAACTTCTCTCAAACTGAGTTTCTTTTAAATTCTTGTATCTGATATGCAATAACGTTTTTGTAACTTTGGACATTCTAGTCCGAAATTCATTTAATAGTTCATTTGATACACCTAATTCATCGCGGCAAGCTACCCAATGACGTACCCATTTTTTCTTCTTCTTCTTTTTTTTTTTTTTTTTTTTTTCCTCCCAAGAGCAGAAATTAATTCGTTTGAAACTGCTTCGCAGACTTCAAGCACTGCAGCCTAAGAACATCTATGTATGTTCAATGCATATTCTTTCCTGCAGCTGCGACGTCGGTATCCATTTCGTAAACAAACGGAGGCGAGTTGTCAGTCCACTCTGATTGGTGTAAACAATCTATCAGAGTACAAGTCCGTTCACTCGGTTCGAAACGCCCGGACGAGCGGCTCGCTACGAGCAGCTTTGACAGATGTAAACTGGCCTTGAGACATCGGACTGACCGCTGCAAACAGTCAACTCTTGTCAATTGTTTTTAATCTCCTACTACAAAAGGAATGCTGCAGGTCGCTTTTCACCCCTTATCTTAAACTCATAGTTTTCGACGTCACAAACTAAATTTGCATATTCCCAACTTTTTAAATGTTATAATTTCCCTTTATAATCTCTTCTATTTCCTTTTGTTCAAAAAGGTTATCGATTATATGGTTATTTCATACCGAACCCACAATATCCCCTAATTGTTTTGAGCAGTGAATGTTACTTCATGACGTTACTCCGCAGTAGAAAAGAAACGGAACCTAAAATTCCACTACATATCTATAGAGAAAATGTTTTTCCAAACCTAAGAGTCGCACTTTAAATACTACTTACTATTTCGTTATCACGTTCGTTCAGAAAATTAAAATAAATTTTCACATATTTACAATCAATTATGGGTCAAGATCCCCTAAGTCATCTAGCATTTTTAAGTGTGGAAAGAGAAAAATTTGAAAGGATCGACTTTGATGAAGTAAATGATAAATTTGCTTCATCCAAGGTAAGAAAAATGTATACATAGTAATTAATTGTATTCATGTATTATATTATTATTAATAAATATAAGTGCCCGACCAAGTCGAGGTGCACGTGATTGAAGCGAGATGAGAGCAAATTAAAATTTTTAAGTTGGCTGGTGGTGTGTCTGACAATTTTAGATCTTTGGCACTCCAAGCACAAACGTGTCCGGTTGGCTATGTCCTTTTGCGTGCTAGGCCATACGAAACGTTGCTGTATCAGTTTCCTCGAAGCCTTGATGCCAGGATGTGACAGACGATGTAACTGACTAAAAATGGCATGGCGAAACCCGGAGGGAACATAAAGTCGAAATCTTGAATTCTGAACATCACAATAAAGTGATTTTCCAGGTGACAGCTGCATAGGCTGCAAATTGAGATTGGTGGAAGATTTGCTTTTCAAGAGGGTTTGTAGTTCTGAATCCCGGTGTTGTTCATCCGCAAGGGCAGCAAAGTTTATTGGCGAAGGAACGGCTAGTTGTTCAATACGAGATAAGGTGTCTGCAACAATATTCTGCGAACCCTCAATATAACGGGTATCTGTTGATATATATTGCTCGTAGCATATGTCGAAAATATTTGACAGCTTCATAAATTCCTAATAATTCGCGATCGTGAGTGCTGTATCTGGTTTGTGGTGGTCAGAGTTTTTTAGAAAAATATGAAAGTGGTCTCCAAAATTCTTGACCTTTCTCTTGTAAAACTGCTCCTATACCTGTTGTTGATGCATCATCGTGTAGAGACATTAGGTTATTTTTTGGAAGCGTTTACCCATGCGCGCTTCCGATAGTGAAGCAAGTTACAGAGAGGTTATTGAAAACGAAAAAATTTCCATTGACAAGTTAGTCGGTATTCTCGACACAGCAAATACAGTGTAGAGTCATTAAGTTAATTGGAAGCAGAAAAGATGAAAAATATGCAACGGCCTTCGCCGGGAATCGAACCGCGGACCTCTGGAGTACCGGCCCAGCTTGCAGAACCACTACACCACAAAGGCACGCTAAAAAAGTGGGAGAAATACCTTATAAACGTAGAGTGATAATTGTTTAGATGCGGAAGGATACTGCAAATTTGAAATTAAATCATTTTTGCATTCTTGGAACGCTTCGCGAGATTCTGTGGTCCAGGTTATAACACGTTTATCGTTTTTTTTTTTTTTTTTTTTTTTTTTTTTTTTTTTTTTTTCCAACCGAAAAAGAATTTAGAGGTGCTTGTATGGTCGCTGCATGAGGTAAGAAACATTGATAAAAATTGAGCATGGCAAGATTCTTAAGTCCTTCACTGAAGATGGTTCGGGTATATCGCGGATAGCGGTGACTCTATCTGGAAGGGATCAAACGCCATCAGCGGAAATTTCATGACCAAGAAAGGATACTCTTGGTTGACCAAAAACGCATTTGGAAGGATTAAGACTGACATCGTACCTTTGAAAACGTTCAAAAACTGTTCTCAAATGTGATAGGTGTTCTTGCTCTGAAGAGGAGGCGATTAAGACGTCATCAAAATAAGGTACACAAAAGTCGAGGCAGATTAACACCTGATTCATGAAGCGTTGAGACGTTTGAGCAGCATTGCATAAGCCGAAAGTCATGACGGGAAACTCAAATGGTCCAAAAGTCCTAATAACCGCAATTTTTGGAATTTCAGCTGGGTTAACGGGATCTTGGCGATACGCCCGCTCAAGATCAAGGGTTGTAAAAATAGCTTTTCCGTCTGAAACTTGCATACAGTCTTGAATGTGCGAGACTGGGTAACGATCAGGAATTGTAGCTGCATTTAACCGACGGTAATGGCCACACGGGCGCCAGTTACCATTTCGTTTCCGAACTAGATGGAGCGGACTGGCCCATGAACTTTTTGAAGGACGGCAAATTCCCTGTTCCATCATGTATTGAAATTCCTCTTTGGCGGCTTTAAGCTTGTCCGGAGGTAAGCGTCTTGGTTTAGCTGCAATTGGAGGTCCGGTAGTTTCAATATAATGTAGTACATCGTGTTTGGATTCGGAACTACCCATAACTGGGCGCGTGTTTGTAGAGAATTCTCTGAGAAGTTGACGCCATGGGGAGTTACCCGAAATCAGTTTAATGCTCAAATCTTGACTATTGTGAATTACTCCCGGATAAGTTAAGTTGGTTGTGGAATCTATCAAACGGCGATTCTTAAGATACATCACTTATATACACTTAGATACATCAGATACTTAAGATACATCACTTATATACACTTAGATAAGATCTTAAGACAAGCAAAGAAAATTTTTGAAAAACGTCAGCGCCACTAATAGGACTTGAAACAGTAGGACTTGAAATGAATGGCCATTGGATGTTGCGGCGCAATCCTAAATCAACAGATATCAGGCGTTCACCAAAAATTTGAATAGGAGTTCCATTTTCTACCTGAAGTTATAGCTTGGTAAGGCCCTTTTGTTCGTGAAAATGTGGTGGAACGACAGAAACATCAGCCCCGGTGTCTACAAGAAACCTTAAGCCCGAATTCTTTTCGATGACGAAAAGGCGTGCAAAATTCCGGCCGCTGTCGTTCACAACTTCGAGCAACGGCCCTTCTCGTTTCCCTGGTCGTTATAACGACACAGTGGGCGGCATTTGTTTGCCTTGTTTCCAAATTTGTGGTGGTAAAAACAAGTAGCCGGGTTACGAATACCCGGCTTTCATAACGTTTCCTCACAGGGCTAAGACGTGTATTTCGACTACGGGATGTGGAGCGGTTGCGCTGAAAAGGTTCAGCTTGGATGGCTACTAACTGAGCAACCTGTTTGGACAAATCATCAATTTGAGCCTGTAACGCCACAATAGCAGGAGCCTGCACTGCGTGTATTTGCGCTGGAATGGCCAACTCGTGAATTTTATCAGCGATTTCGGGAAGATTTTTAAGTGGCTCCCTACTGCCCGCTAAAATGGTTTGCATGTTAGATGGGAGTCTATTCATCCATATTGTTTTAAGAATGTTATCCGTTAGGTTACCGGCGGCTAAGCCTGACAGTTTAGACAGCAATTGAGAAGGCTTCATATCACCCAACCGTAAATCGTGCAACAACTGCTTGATTCTGTCTATGATTCTTCATAAACAGAAATTAATATTTTTTAAAGATGTACTCGTATTTGTCCATCGCCTTGTATTTGTATTTGTCCATCGCCTTGTATTTGTATTTGTCCATCGCCTTGTATTTGTATTTGTCTATCGCCGGTGAATTCAAAATTATTTCACGAGCTGATTGCAGTACCTCTGATTCTAACCCCGCGATCGCTGTATAAAATTGAGTTTCGTCGGCAGTAATGTGACTTCTGCATCCAATTGAATGAACCATAACGATGGGTCTCGGCGACAAAAAGGTGATGGCTTAACTGCCACTCGCGCCAATTGTAAAGCAGCATCGTTGTAAACCACTTTATATCAATCAAATACGCACAATAATAATATGTATAGAAAAATATTCAGTATGTATATAGTGACACAGTTTCTTGGTACTTGAAATCAAAGAAATTGGCGGCTCAAATGCTGTAGACGATACATATATCCACTGAAATTATGACAGAAATATGTTCACTCACCGGAATGTGGCACAACGCTTTAAATGACAGGTAAAATGTCTTACTTGCATCTCATCACACTGGATAACTTACTGCTGCTCAGAATTTTGACATATGAACTCCATATTCGTGCAACATTGAAGGTTGCTATTCGTAATAAGTACGTGTCACCAATTATGATAGTACAATTTTTTGAGACAGATCATTAAATAATTATAACAATTGAATAGAATAAATATTATTTTGTTCTTTGTTGCTATGGGCTACCAGACTGGCAGAGTTGAGTTGTAGTAGACAAGTTGCTACATATCTATTTATCTATAATGTATATTAAACTTTTAATTGTTTAAAAACTGTACTTTTTAAAAACACTTATATAACACCTTTTGAACTAATTCTAGATCATCGTATGTCTGATTTTTCCGCCGACACAGAACAAAATTTTTACCTTATTAGAAAATTCCCTCTTTTGATGATGTCATTTTATTCTTCAGATGATGTGAAGGAAAAGGCGTCTATGCCTAAGAACTCCGTAACACGAACTTCCTTGATCCTCCTCCCAATTCGCGACAGCCAATAAGCGAGTAGAAGATCGCGCGCGCTTTCATTTCGTAGCATACAGTCTTCTGCCGTAAATCTTTGAGCGATAGAGCGAAAACTGAGCGACTAAAAAAAAAAAAAAATGGTTCGACCGAAACGTATAGTGAGCAGAAAACAACGAAAATGTATTGTTGCGTGCGTACGGGTTCGTTACGAAATGAATGCACAAGTCCGATGAAAAATGAACAAAAATTTATTATTATCACAACAAAAATGCTTAAATTTTCTCAAATTATCATGCAGTATTACAATATCTCACAGTAGTTATCTTTTAACTACTCAAATATCCAATAGAACGTAATTCAAAACAGCTAAAGAACGCTAATCCGCGAATTCGCTACAATCAACAACAGTAGTTTTCTAAACAACAACAAACTAAGCAACTACTACAAACTGAGATGTTTTCCTCCTTTTATAAGATTTTAAAATCACGCGCTAGAATTTTCCAGTACTTTCTCGAAATCAAAAAGAGATATTTATTTATTTAATGCACGCGCTCTTGTATTTTCAATTTTCCGGCTTAGCTCTCTTTTAATATTCGTCACGCGCTGCACTGCGCGAGAAATAAAACCATTTAATTTATAATTGAACTAACATTAGCTTTTTAAATACCAAATTCGTAACACTGCCCCCTTCCCAAGGACTGCACGTCCCGGGCAGTACAATCCCTGGACAGGAAGCTAAACTTACAACTGTGGCATAAATGCATTAATAAGCATTTCATTACAATAATAAACAACATGAACAATAAATGCAATACAAAAAAAAAATCAAATGCTATCAAATACAAATCAAATACACATTTAAAAACAAAATGGACCATGGTCTTATACTATTTACAATTATTTACATTATGTACTATGGCCATAGTAATGAGCTAACCTGTCGTAATGAACGACTTTAGGTTTAGAGTTCGAAGACTTACGAATCCGAACCACGACGTCATTCAGCCTGTTTAGGACTGTGTACGGCCCATCCCAAAGTGACTGTAATTTCGGACAAAGTCCTTTCCGTCGAGTCGGATTCCACAACCACACCTTGTCTCCTTCGTGGAATTGATGTTCAGTAGCTCTTGTGTCGTATCGGGTCTTCATCTTCTCCGTCGCCAAGTTGACTCGCTCTCGTGCAAAATTGTGCATCACTTCAAACCGGGCCTGGAGATCTTGAATATATTCCTCAGACGATGAAGGAGCATCCGGAGGGCGGCCAAACAATAGATCACAAGGCAGACGAAGGTCACGACCGAAGAGCATCTGTGATGGAGAGTAGCCGGTAGTCTCGTGGACAGCACTGCGGTAAGCCAGTAAAAAGAGTGGTAATTTCTTGTCCCAGTCCTGTTGGTTTCTGGAAACCACTAATGAGAGGTTATTAAGGATGGTTCGATTGAACCTCTCTACCATGCCGTCCGACTGGGGATGCAATGGCGTCGTTTGAGTTTTGTCAATGCCAAGTAGTTTGCATAGTTCTTTGATTACTGCCGAGGCAAAATTCCTTCCCTGATCGGAATGTAACTGAAGAGGCACTCCGAATCTGGAAATCCAGCGCTGTATCATTACCTCAGCTACTGTGACTGCCTCTTGATCAGGAATAGGATAAGCTTCAGGCCACTTGGTGAAGTAATCAACGACAACGAGTATGTATTTGTTGCCATCAGCAGTTCGTGGCAGAGGTCCCAGGATGTCAAAGGCGATACGTTCAAAAGGCGCACCTACGTTGTAACGTTGCAGTCTGCTTCGGCTGCGTTTCCTCGGTCCTTTTTGACCTGCACAGGCATCGCAAGATCGGCACCACTTTTGCACGTCATTCTTTGCATTATTCCAGTAAAAGCGCTCACGAACTCTCTGTAAGGTCTTCATAATTCCAAAGTGACCTCCTGTAGGGCTGTTATGTAGTTCTTTGAGGACATCAGGAATCCGGGATCTTGGAAGTATCAGTTGCCATCGGAACGTCTTCCCATCATCCGACTCGAATTTCCGGTATAAGACGCCGTTTCGAATGTGAAGTGAATCCCAGAGTGCCCAGTATTGTTTTGTTGTAGGACTACAGATAGAAATGTCCTGCCATGTAGGTTTTCTGTTTGATGACTCTATTAAATCAAGTATGGGTTTAATGTCGCGGTCTTCCAGCTGGTCTCTCCTGACTTCATCATCACTCCACGGGTCTCGATCAGCCGATGTTGATGTTGTAATTTGTCTTGCGACCGGAGTCAGCAGCTCGTATTTCGCTTCCACCCTGGAACAATATCGGCAGCTTTCTTGGCAAGGTCTTCTAGACAGGGCGTCGGCGTTTCCGTGTGATGATCCCTTACGATGACGGATAGTGATGTCATATTCTTGGAGTCTCTGTATCCACCTGGCTATTTGACCCTCAGGATTTTTAAAATTTAAAAGCCAGGCCAATGAGGCATGGTCCGTGCGGAGGAGGAATTTTCTCCCGTATAAATAATGATGGAAATGTTCTACAGCTTTGACTATGGCGAGTAACTCTTTCCTTGTGACACAGTAATTCCTCTCCGGTTTAGACAGGCACTTGCTCCAGTAAGCTACTACCCGTTCTTGGACGTCTATTTCTTGGGACAAAACAGCACCGACACTTTCATTGCTCGCGTCGGTGTCGAGAATAAATGGTCTGTCGAGCTGAGGATACGTCAGGATTGGAGCAGATGTTAAAGCTTCCTTTAAGTTGTTAAATGCATCCTCGCATTCCTTTGTCCACAAGAATCTTTGCTTGCTCTCTGTCAGCTTGTGAAGTGGTTTGCTTGCTCTCTGTCAGCTTGCGATGGACGAAAAGTTCTTCACGAATCTCCTATAGTAGGTGCAAAGCCCTAGTAAGCTTCTCAGCTGATGGACATTTTCGGGACGCGTCCAGGATTTAACCGCTGATACCTTTTCAGGATCCATGTGCACACCTTCTGCAGAGATGACATGTCCCAGGTAAGTCACTTCCTTTCGGAACAATTTGCATTTAGCGGGAGTCAGCTTCAGATTGGCCTCTTTCAGTTTCTGAAGCACCTTTCTAAGATTTTCTAGATGCTCTTCAAAACTCTTTCCGACGATGATGATATCGTCCAGGTATATCAGACAGGCTTCGTAGGAAAGGCCTTTCAAAACAGTCTCCATAAGACGTTCGAATGTTGCCGGCGCATTACACAGTCCAAACGGCATCACTTTGAACTGCCAAAGTCCTTGTCCCGTAGTAAATGCCGTCTTTTCTCGGTCATCAGGATGGATTTCTACCTGCCAATACCCACTCTTTAAATCAAGTGTTGAGAACCACTTGCTTCCAGAAAGAGTGTCTAGAATGTCATCAATTCTAGGAAGAGGGTAACTGTCTTTCTTCGTAACCTCATTCAACCGGCGATAGTCAACGCAAAATCTTGTTGAGCCGTCTTTCTTTCTGACGAGAACGATGGGAGATGCCCATGGACTCGCTGAAGGCTCGATGACATCGCCTTCTTCCATATCTTTTAACAGTGTTCGCACCTCTTCCTGTTTAGCAAACGGTAGACGTCTTGGATGTTGCTTGATCGGGGGATGATCGCCAGTATCTATTCTATGTTGTGTCAAACTAGTTCGACCCACGTCAGAAGACGAGCGGGAGAAAACAACTTGAAGATCTTTAATGACGCGATCGGCAGCATTTTTCTCCTTATCGTTTAATTGTGTATTCTGCAATAACTCCGATGTAATGCTCTCTGAGGACACGGATTCTGGGATGTTACTCTTTCTTTCAACGCTGGTTACTGGAGTACATGTCGCAACCACTTCACCTTTCTTAATAACTCTCGACTTTTCAGTTACATTGGCGACTCTCACCGGGATAACCGTTCTGGATAGGTCGACGAGTGTTGATGCTACTAATACTCCTTTTGGGATATTACAGTTATTGGGATATTCTATGATGCCGTAGCGGAAATTTCTATTTTCGGCTATGGATCCAGGAAGTACCCAGGCAGCATGCATTCGTAAATTGCACGAGAAAAATACGTGCAATTTACGAATGGCCTTTCGTATAAAAAACGTTCAAGTTGAACGTAAAAATATCATAAAAAGTGTCCAGTGGCAATTACTAAATATTTACGTATATTTTTACGTTATACTATACGTAACTTTTACGTAAAATTTAGGTATATTTACGCGAGAGACTACCGTTCATTCGCAACTTTTACGTATAATATACGTAAATTTCAGGGATTTACGTATATTTATCGCATATACGTAAATCTCAATTTTTTGCTTCACGTATGCGTATATATTTAGTAAAAATTTACGTAAATTTCCCCGATTTTTTACTGTATATAAACGTATATATTAGGTAAAAATTAAGGTAGATATCCCCGTATTTTACGGTACAAAAACGTATATATTTGATAGAAATTAACGTACATATTTCCCGTAATTTACGGTACAAAAACGTATATATTTGATAGTAATTGACCTAAATCTTCCCTGTTTTCTTTGCATATGCTAATGACTGGTAAAAATTTAATCCGATGTATTCTCCACTTTACTGTGTATAAATGCACATTTTTTGGTAAAAAATTTGCATAAATCTCCAATTACCTTTTCACTGCATTTTTCATAAAATGTACTTATTTTAATCTCATATTTTTTATTTAAATCTATGCAAAAACTTTCTGTATGCTATGATTAAAAGGTAAAATAATTTTTATATCAAACTCTTACATATCTGCCTTTTAGTTATGTACAGCAATATGGAATATATATAACTGGAAAATTTAAATGCACTAGTAAATGCAAAAAAAAAAAAAAAAAAAAAAAAAAAAAAAAAAAATTCTATTAAAAAATTACGTAACACTTAAAGGCTGAAAATGACTTTTAATATTTCATTTCAAAGTGACTACAAAATATGCAATAAATTTAGTAAACATCAATTCTGTGTTTTAAATCAATTAATGCCATCGTTCATTTGCATTTTTGTTTACTAAATTCATTTCATAAATTTAAATTTAGCAAACAACTGTAGCAAACAGTTGTTTACTAAATTCATCATTACTAAATAACACTTTAAATAAATTATTTGCTTTTCTGAAGGACATTTTCTTATGCCATGTAAATGAATGATAGCATTAATTTAAAACATAGAACTCAAGTTTACAAAATGTATTGCATATTTTGTAGTCACTTTGAAATGAAATATTAAGTGATTTTCAGCCTTTTAGTGTTATGTAATTTTTGAATAGAAATTAATTTTTTTGCATTTAAATTTTCCAGTTATATATATTCCATATTGCTGTACATACCTAAAAGGTGGATATGTAAAAATTTGATATTAATTTTATCTTTTAATCATAATATGCAGAACATTTTTGCATAGATTTATATAAAAAATAAGAGATTAAAATAAGCACATTTTACGAAAAATGCAGTAAATAGGTAATTGGAGATGTATGCAAATTTTTTACCAAAAATGTGCACTTATACACAGTAAAGAGAAGACATCGGACTAAATTTTTACCAAAGTCATTCGTATATGCAAAGAAAACATAGGGAAGATTTAGGTCAATTATTATCAAATATATAAGTTTTTGTACCGTAAAATACAGGGAATATCTACGTTAATTTCTATCTAAAGTACAATATAGTTAATTAACAAATTCAGTAAACAATTGTAACACAAAAGAAAACATCATACGTTTAGATTATTTGAATGAGTGTGCTAAATTTTAAAATTGTTAAATATAGACCAGGAAATTGTTGAAAACTTACCTTTTCCAATAGTTTGCCAAGTTGACTTTGTTATTTTCCTTGAAGATGAATGTTTAATGTCACAAATATTTCATTCATATCTTCAGATAATACACAAATCTATACATATTTATTTATTAAAATTCTTTTTATCCCAAACATGTTAAAGAAAATATTAATTTGCATGCAAGTTAATTGAGTAGCTTCTGTTTTAATTACACACATAATTATGATATGTAAAAATTTTACATTTATCAGCCAATCTTGCAATGTATTGTAATCTATTATTGTTGTCTTTTTCAGTTTAAAATCTTATAAATATATTAGATCAGTACTAAAAGTTAACCTCTACAAAAGAAATGCTTTATTGAGGTATTTTTAAAAAGTTCCCTTTTACAATGTAACTGTTAATTTCATAAATAAGTTCATAAAATTATGCAAATTCAAAATTACTTAAATATGTTCTTTATCTTATCTTATATACCAGATAAAATTTTAAAAAGTTAATTTGTTTAGGAATATTTAAGTTTTTAAATATTTATCTCGTGTGACTTTTTCTATAACATCATTATAAATGTACATGTTGATGTGGACATACCAATTATTTTTTTTCATCAAATAGCTTTATGGTATTAAATGATTTAAAAAGAGGCAACTGGACAAAAGAAAGCAATTAGAAGTTTTCTAATTTTTTATTAATTTGTTGTCAAATGCTGTGCATTTTAGATTATGCTCATATGATAACAAGGAGTTATTTAAATTATAAAATTATTATGAACATATCCCACATAAATTAACAAGTATAAAATTTCAAGTTGTTTGAAGTATTATGAACTGTAAAACTTGCAAAAGAAATACACATGAAATTAATTTAAGAATTAGGTTTATTTTACAGGTATTCGAAAACTGCAATTACTGTTAAACAATAAAAACTAACATTAAATCTGAAGAGCATATTTTTTTCAATAATAAAATTCAACATAGACTTCATGCAGCTTCGCCATATTTGTTCTATAGTTCGCTGTCTTTAATATCCTGCTCGATTTTTGTAAAAGTGAATTCTTTGTCACCCAATGTTTTGAGAACAGCTCCTAAACAAGAAAAAGAAAAATTTGTAATAATTTCACACTTCAGATGTTTTCAGTTTTTAAATATAGTTGAAGTATTAAAAGATGCATATAAAATGCACTGAGTATTTCATATTTAAAAATTTACATTTCAGTAATTAAAAATTTAATTTCATACTATCACACAGTAAGCTTCAATTATATACCTTACACAATGCCTATAATTTCAAGTGAAAAATACTTAAGATTTGTTTAGAACTGCAAGGTTGAGAAAGTCTTTAATGGCTATGTTTGTATTTAAGTACATGAGAAAAAACTTAATTTCGTATTAATTATATTGCATTAGCCTTTTCAATTTTACTCCTACATATAGTAAAGAATATTCGCTTTCTTACAGATAACTTTTTCCTAAATAAAGAGTATGCAGAAAACTAATCACAACACAATATACATACAACAGAATACTTCATAAACGTATACATGTCATTAACATACATATATGCATTAACAGGCTATTTTACACATTTCAATAAACCAGAAACCAATACACAATCAAAAGTATTATCAGTAAATTCCTCCAAAATCAGAGCAAAAATCTTTAATTATGATAACAATGGCATCTCAGTTTGCAATATAAAATATTTCAAGTCTACATTCATGTGCATTCTAAGCAAACAGAAAGCTGAATAACAATAAAATTATAAATACCATAAAAAAAAGTTAAGAGCCATGTAGAATGATAGCAAGACTAAATGAAGTCTTCCTTCAAAAATCAATTTAAATTCAAAAATTTTCCTTCCTGTTTAACATCTCAAAATAGAGTTACTGCTTACACTAACTAAATATCCTGTCTTGGCAAAATAAAAATTGTCACTTCTGTTGCAGGAAATATTTGCTGCAAACTTTGTATGCAAATAATCCAGTGAAAAAATTTTAAATGTGGCTATTTTCTTTATTAAATAAATGAAAAATTCCCACATAATATTAATTTATGAGCCACATGAAGCTTTTTACCTCTACCATATCATGCAGCTATTTTAAAATATATACTCTCATATAAAAGCCACAGAATTTTTTTACCAATATTAATATGGTATAAATCATTAATAAATCTTCTAAAAACAGTCCCAAAATTTCTGAATTTGATACCCAAAACATAATTCTACATAACTTTTAATGTATGCATTTGCTTGCACCTACTTAAAATGAATTATACACACAAAAACTTAACATATTAACTTTTATAAATTCTTAATTAGCAGGATGACTCAATTAAGGCAAAATATGAAAGAAATCTACCTGATGGAATAGCTGTAAAAGATATATTTAAAAAAAGCTAATATTGTTTACCTCACACATGGCAGAAATTGAGTAAACTGTATGCAGCTGGATTATTTATTAGGAATAGAAGTTAGATCAAAGTACCAAAGTCACACTAGGGCTTTAACCATTTGGGTGCAAAGAAGCATCTCAATTTAAAAAAGAATAATTTAAAAAAGCTAATAGAATTTTATAACTTTTACAATCTAGTACAAATATTAGACACATAAACAACACTGAATGCCATTATTTACTTGCATATTTTCCTTCTTTGTGTACTTTACTCCTTAATGTTTCAGGATATGATTTAGAATCAGAGTTATGGTAAAAATGTATACTGGTAAAAAAAAATATTGCTGAAACTGATAAGTCCTTTGAATTATATACTATAGTGCAAAGAGGGATGGAATATGTGACTAAATATGATAAATCAGATTACAATAACATTAAACAAATAACATGAAAAACTGAAAAAAGAAATTTTATTTGAAATTATTTTTTAACTCGTGGAAAGACAGACAGTATTTCCAACTTATTAAATTCAATTATATTTTACCTTCATCAAACCAATATTGGTAAGAGAGTTGTATTTAAAATCGGTGCTAAGCTAAAGCTGCTTTCTTGCCTAATTTTATACTATTGAAAATACCGGTAACTGTCAAAGTTATTCGTACTCAATATGTGTAAGATTATTAATGAGCTGCCAAACCGCAGTTAACCATCTAATATACTACATTCAACGTTATTATTTTTCTTTTTGAATGTCAGGTTTTCATTATTTCTGCCAATATATCTGTAACAGGACATAAAGATTGAGTTAATGTAGAATAGAAAATTACCTTGCAAGTTAGCAGTGGCAGTACTTCATTCTCTAGAAAAAACATTTTAAATTATTATACTTGAACAAAAAATTCATATTTGTTACAGCAAAACATCATTAACACAATAAACCAGAGTTGAATGCAAATCTAGTTTAACTTCATTCTTGAAAACTAGTTTATTACTTTCAATTTAATTTAAAAATAATAAAAAATAAGGTACATATTATGATGACTACCTAGATATCTTGCCTAAACTGGGAATCTTTGTAGGTTATACAGGTTAACCCTAACATAGGTTATAGAGGGCACTAAGATAGAGAGTATTAATCCCACACTAGGGACTAAGCAACATTTGGTAGGAAAAGTTTGAAAAGTGAAACAGATATTTATAGTGAACCAATGCAAAACAAAAACAATAGTTCTTTAGGGACAAAGCCCCTTTGGACTAATAACTACGAGTAAATTAACAGCTTTTAGCTATTTTTTCTCCTTGTAAAAAATAGACATACAGAATATTTTTAGAAAATAACAGTACTTTAAGCATGCATTTTCCACATATTTAACACAATAATTCATTCTAGCTTTGTTGCAATACTGGCAAAGGTACTCCTCTGTTATTAGGACGGGATTCAGAAATGTACAATGAAACCTCGAGATACGAGGAAAGTATGAGAAAAATACGAGCATTAATTCGAGTAACGAGCAATGAGCCAGGCTGTTGGTATGGGTGGTGCCATTTTCCTATCCGGCTCAACTCGGGGGAATCCCCTTGACAGATCACTCAGTGTTCTTTTATATACGTGTTTGTGCACTTGTAAGTTAATTGTTTTGACATTTAATGTGAAAATAATTATTTCAAGATGCCTCGCAAGAAGATTGTTGCCTCAGATAGTGCTGCAAAGAAAAATAAGGAGGCCATGGCCGTCGATATCAAGAAAGAAATCATAGATAAACATAAGCACGGTGACAGAATTGGCGAAGACTTGCGGCCTTTCAACATCGAAAATCTATACTATTCTGAAGAAGCAGGAAGAAATTAAGAAACCTGATGTAGCCAAAGGAATTATCGTTTCTTCCAAGCACCATAAAAGTACTCCTAGATGTTGAGAAGCTGTTGTTGGTGTGGATTAATGAGGAGTTAAAATGTTGGTAACAAAGTTAAACTATTGTTATATTATTTACCAGTGTTATTTATTAGGAAAAATTGACTTGATATTAAAATGTTGATATTTTTTGGGGTGTGGAACGGGTTAACTGAATTTCCATTATTTTCAATGGGGAAGCTTGTTTCTAGATACGAGAAATTCGCTATACCAGTTGAATGCTGGAACGAATTAAACTCGTATCTCAGAGTTCCACTGTAGATATGTAAGCATGTGTATATGCATGTATGCGCATATATGTGTATAAGTATACACATACATACATAAAGAATATTCACATGCACACACGAGCACCTACATTTAAAAATGCATGCATATAAACACACATTTCTGAATCTGGTCCTGATAACAGAAGAATACCTACATGAATCATAGGATTTACATTAATCAGTTTTATTAGAATTCTTAAATGCAGAGGATTTACATTAATCAGTTTTATTAGAATTCTTAAATGAAATCTTCACTATCCAAAAATTCAGTTTCATTTCCAGCTGAAACTGTATCAGGACAATCTCATTTATATTATTTCCCTCTAACAAATGAACATTTTGAAAACCTTTTCTATTCCATGGAAAACTAATGCTACATTAAACATACATTTTCTAAATCTGAAAATTTTAAGTTAGCTTAGAAACTGTAATCATTCTTAAAAAAGTTTGATTTATGCAGATGTTAGATCAATAAAATTACTTTGCTGTGAAAAAGTAATATGGCATTGAACAACACGATTTTACACATCAAGATATACTGAGTGAAAATTCCTAAAATGTTTTATTTCTTGGTATCTCTGCAAGAATTGTATAAATAAGACTACCTCCCTTTTTAAAAAAAAAATGTTTAGTAAATACTATGAAGAAAATTGGTTACATTATTTACTGTTCATAATTAATAGAAAATAAATCATTTCTTAGCTTATCAGAATTTATTTTTATCACGTTCATAAACAGTACTAATTTAAACAAACATACCATTATGATTTCAATAACTATGAAATAGAAAATCCAAATCTGCATCTTTGATGGTCGAGTAGATTGGACGTCTCGTTTACTACAATTCAGCAGGGTGCTGACTCCCCAGACTGTAATATATATATATAATTAATTTACAAGGGAAAAAGCAACAAAAATATAAACAATTTCTTGGTTTTATATAAGCATTTCTGCACATTTACAATTTTAATTTTTTTAACTATCTAGTTATATCAAAATACATGATTTAGTAAAATATAATTTAAATACTTTAAGGTATTTTAGATCAAATACTAATTTTTAAATAAATTTTTTCCTGCAAGTCTAATAATCAACATAACTATCAAGTTTTGACTTCGAAAATTACGTTTAGAGAAACTTGAAGCTGCAGTAAATAGTAATAAATTTATTCAAAACTGAAAGTAAAGCATTCTTACTTTATTTTCTTTCTTTAACTATGGCAGATTTTTAAAACAATAAAATCAAACAAACAAAAAAGAAATGCATTCATGAAAGGACTTATTTATTACTCATGAAAGGATATATTTCAGTAATTACAAGTGCATAAAAATTCAGCACATATATAAAAAAAAATGAACACAGATTTGGAACAAAGTACCTGTGTTTCTATGGCATAAAATTTCCTTTTTTAATAGCACAATATCTTTGAGTTAAAGATTATATAGTATTATATAGTAAAGCAAATTTATAAAACTAAATTCAAAAATAAGAAATTAAATTATTTTTAGTGAAAACACTAAGCAAATAAAAAATTTTGAATTTCATAAATAAATGAAAGTTACATGCTTTATTTTTTGGCATAAGGTAGATAACATTTCCATAACAGATTTCTGAACAATTAGTCATGTTAATATTGCCTTTCTTTTTCCATTAAAAGCTATTTCCTGCTTAATTACAATATGCTTTAAGATAAATATTAAAACGTTTGAGTAAAAATAATATAATTATAAAAAGGTGAGACACATACAAAGAGGAGTGACACAAACAGTAAGAAACAGACTAGTGCAAAATTTAACAGTACCAAATCCTAAAAATGAATCATTAGGCACGTACACAAAAGAACAACACATGGAAAATCACATTTCCTACACAGACGCTACTTATAAAATTTTATATAGGTGAAGAAAGTACGAGTATTAAACACTGAAAATATAAAATATTCACTTACTTTCTTCTTCAAATATAACTTCCATGGATTCAGTCACAAACGTCAATCCACGAACAAACAGTTTTCTTTGCGACTTTACCATTCTTTTCGACCGCCATTGCTGAGTGCTGACTTCACAAATATCCCGCCACAACCGGAAGTAGAAAGTGTCTGCTTTGCCATTGGTCAGTGAACAAGAATTGCAACACTTTTTTTTTTTTTTCTTTATAATTAAACATATTAAGAAAGCCTCTAAATTAGCATATGAAATAAACTTACTTTTGCATTACATAAATTTATATTCACAGCATCTCTGTATTAAGGTAATAATTAATTTTTTCTACGAAAAATAGAAATGTCCTTGTATGCGCATGCTCAGTGTATAATCGTAAATCCAGTTAATTTTTATAAGTTAGCGTAAAATTAACTATGCAAATTTTGAGTTCATTTAACTGGACCCTTGTACTTATTCTGTAGATCTCCATATTAAGAATGTCTTTAACTGTTTCAGGAAAAATATAAAATATAATATAATTATTTATTTACATTATTTTTAATTTTTTCCTCATATAAAAATTACTGAAATCGCTATATCATTTTTTCCGTACATTAAACAAAATAAAAAAAAATTAGCCTCATATGATTTTTATAACAAAGATTAAAGGAACTAAAATATATGTAAAATATCAGGATTCAGCTTGCAATTTCGTAGAGTTATTATTATTATTATTAAATAAAAATATTAGTATATCTTTGATTATAATTAGTGATCCTTTGGTCTACATTAAACTATTGTTCAAGAAGTTAAACGTTTTCGAGCATCTTCTCCTGTATTTATTATTCTATTCCTCGACATGAAAGATTTACTAGTCTTATTCCAATTTAATTGCCCACATTTGCTAAATAAAATAAGGCGAGTATTGTACCAAACTCAGTAAGTACACAAATTTAATATACAGCTTATTCCAGTTAAATGGGTAATAGGATTTTCATAAAAGAGATTAAATTGTGCAAATTAATGTAAGTGTTGATATGAATAAAAATAACAAATTTGATATAAGAAAATAAATAAGTTATTTTGAAGATGTTTGAATTAAGAAAATATAATTTTTTGTAAAAATGCACGTAAAGATTTAGCTCACATGTTAAAATTTATAGAAAAATTTTAGCCTCATATATGAATGCCCCTTTTTTCATGTTCGTAGACAAGGAAAACAAAGTGAAATGCCAGAAATACACTAAATATTTTGAATTAATAAACTTCATTTTCAATCTTTTTAGACTTCGTATAATATCCGTAAAAGTGGCGAATGAAATATACCATAAAGGCAGTAGTTTCTTTCAGAACATTCGGATTCGTATAATATGCGTAAAAGTGACGAATAAAATATACCATCATGGCGGTAGTTTTATCAGTACATTCGGATTCGTATAATTTTCGTAAAAATGACGTGTGGAAAATAACGATCAAGAGTCAACAGTAACTTCAGCCTTTTTCATTCGTATAAATTTCGTAAAAGTAACGTGCAAAAAATACCATACCCTTATTTCACCAAAATTATACGTATATTTTTGGAGACGTGCTGCCTGGGTAAAATTTCTGTTCTTGCCGGTATTGTAATATAGTCTTGTGCTATGATTTTATGGACAGATTTAACTTCATCATTAACGAGAAATAACGCTATGTCCTCAGATGTAGAATGCAATTCGTTATTTTTAAAATCCAAGGAAAAATTGTATTTCCTTAGAAAGTCCAATCCGAGTATGCAAGAATCAGTGATCTCTGCTACATATGCCGTGTGATGGTAAGCGGCACTTCCAAACGTGATGTTAACATTTACTTTTCCGTCGATGTCGATCTTCTCACCGGACACAGTCTGGAGGGTAACGCAGGGCGGCGTCCAGATAAGTTTGTTTCCTAGTTGTTGAGCCAAATCTTTTCGGATGATGGTGACGTTGGCTCCTGTATCTATAGTCATATTGCAGGGAACTCCATTAATATGTCCTATTATGAAAAGTCCATTGCTGCCGCCTCTCACTGCAGAAATCTGAAGCGCTTTAAACGGGGGCTTTTCATTATCTGGCAACCTCCGCCCCGCGAGATGGCCACTAATTAGTTTCCCTGCTGCTTGTTAGAAGCGGTCTTAACATCAGTACCCTGGGGTGTTTTGCAGTTTCGTCGTATGTGACCTTCAGCACCGCAGTTCCAGCACTTAACGGTCGGTTTCTTCTCACCAATATTCCGTCTCAAGGCGTTCAGTTGTCTAGTTAAATCGTCAAGTCGAGCGGTGACTTGATCCCCTGGCTCCTGGACTTGAGCAGCTCTGACTGGGTGGCGGTCTCGACGAGTGGCTTGCTGGGCTGCCTCAAATTTCATGGCGTACACTAGAGCACTTTTTAAATCTTTTACATCCGCCATTCGTAGAGCTTTCTGTATTTCAGTATCTCGGATGCCGTCGATAAAGTATTGCAAGGACAGAATTTCCCTTGTTTCTGTCGGGCATTCCGAAAAGGCGAGATGGGACAGCCTTTCAACATCCGCGGCGAGCTCCCGAAGTGTTTCGGTAGGCTTCTGTTGACGAGATTTTAATTGGAGCCTGCTGTAGTCTTTTAAACACTTCTCCCCAAAGCGCAACTCCAAGGCGCCGGACAGAGCTTCGAAATCTAACTTTTTGTTTTCGGGAAGCGTCTGCAGGATATCCGCTGCGTCTGCTCTCAGAGAAGCGGCGAGATGACAGGCCTTAGCTTGGGAATCCCATCCATTCGCATCCGCCACGATAGAAAACTGGGTCTTATACACTTGCCAGGATGTCTTCCCATCATATGTGGATAGCTTCAGAGATGGATGAGCAGGCATCGGTAAGAATTTAAAATCATCACTCTTACTCCCAGCTGTCGCTACGAATTTCTTTAAAGTTTCCAGTTCTTTGGCAACCGCAGAAACCCGGTCATCAATTTGTTGTTCGATTTGTTTCTGAACGGAACAAACTCTTTCTTCTATTTCTTCTTTAACAGAAGAAACATTTTCCTCAATTTGTCCCACTTTATTCTCAACCACATCTATTCTGCCTTCCATAGCATCGAATTTGGTTTCTATTATGCAGGCAATTTCTCTTTTCATTTCGCATTGACTTTCTTCAATCTTGACTTGAACAGCTTTTATTTCTTCTTTAACAGATTCCTTAACAACTTTTATTTCGTCTTTAAAAGTTAATTGACCAGTTTGAATGGCCTTCATTTCTTCCTTAACGGATTCTTGGCCCAATTTCATCTCGCCTTTAATTTCTTCTTTAACGGAGTTGACGGCTCCTTCCATCTTTTCTTGGAAAGCAGCAAATGCAGTCATCATTTGCCTGAATTGTTCTTCCATCGCTCTTGTTATTGGCATTCAAATCCCACTTCTGACACCAAAAATTGTTGCGTGCGTACGGGTTTGTTACGAAATGAATGCACAAGTCCGATGAAAAATGAACAAAAATTTATTATTATCACAACAAAAATGCTTAAATTTTCTCAAATTATCATGCAGTATTACAATATCTCACAGTAGTTATCTTTTAACTACTCAAATATCCAATAGAACGTAATTTAAAACAGCTAAAGAACGCTAATCCGCGAATTCGCTACAATCAACAACAGTAGTTTTCTAAACAACAACAAACTAAGCAACTACTACAAACTGAGATGTTTTCCTCCTTTTATAAGATTTTAAAATCACGCGCTAGAATTTTCCAGTACTTTCTCGAAATCAAAAAGAGATATTTATTTATTTAATGCACGCGCTCTTGTATTTTCAATTTTCCGGCTTAGCTCTCTTTTAATATTCGTCACGCCCTGCACTGCGCGAGAAATAAAACCATTTAATTTATAATTGAACTACATTAGCATTTTAAATACCAAATTCGTAACAGTATTTTGTTGCGGAGTTTTCTTCTTGCAGCATATGTATTATATAAGACTTTAGTAAAAAAGCCACGAAGTGAGTGGGTGAAATCCATTTACCCGCAGAGAGCAATTCGTTGCCATCATTCTGCTTTGCTACCTCATCTACGAGAGAATTATAAG
Organism: Stegodyphus dumicola; assembly: GCF_044657685.1. Classification (NCBI taxonomy): domain Eukaryota; kingdom Metazoa; phylum Arthropoda; class Arachnida; order Araneae; family Eresidae; genus Stegodyphus; species Stegodyphus dumicola. Next base: position 252,126,730 of record NC_140771.1, on the reverse strand, counting down.
GACATTAAAGTTTAAAAGCATTGTCCCAAACTGTTTACAAGTCAAAATTAGGAAATGACATATTTCATTAACTGGAACACAACTAGGTACAGTTTTTAGAACTTAGTTCAAAGAAGTAAAAGTTAAAATATTAAGATAATTATCATTACTTGAAAAACATGTGAATGCTAAATATGTGTATTATGTAATAACCATTATTCTCTTCTGGGTTGACTAATTAAGTATGGCAAGGGGTTATCCTTTCCTTTTGTTCAAAATTTGGTCATTAAGTATACAGGTTCCAAATCATCAAAAATTATTTTGAAAAATAAAAACAAGTTTTATTGTTATTATTTAATTATTATTTTCAGTATTTTCATTCCAAATGATTAGGGAATGCGCGAGTTTATAAAGTTAATATGATTCATTTTATTATATGAGGCAATAAACAGTATCTTTCTTTTTATGATGAGAAAAGTTTAGAAGGAAAAAAAAAAAAAATTTTTTTTTTTTTCCCCATACGCTTTTGTCTATGCTTTGCTTTCACTACTTTTAATTCCATTGCTAACTTTGTAATACAATTAAATATATTATCTGAGATCATTGATATCAGTAATTCAATTAATACTCCGGATTCAAAATTTAAACACAAAAGTGTAAAGAAAAGATGTGTTCCAGTGTATATAATTCCGATATGTACTAGTGTACTAGTGAGTATGTACTAGTAACTCCGATATGTACCAGTGTGAACAGCGCTTAAGGGAACCAGTGATCCCAAGAGTATTACTTGTAATTAAAATGTACAGAGAATGTTTTTAAAAAGCGCAATCTTTCAATTTATTGGTTAATATTTATTATGTAACCTTCAAAAATAATCCCCTCCACCCGCAGTACATTTATGAGACAAATGGAAGATGAATAATTTTGGTATAGGACCACTGTATAAAAAGCATTCGTAAATATTCATATAAAGGTAAATTTAATTTCCCATTAAGGCAGAACATCAGTATTTAAAATTTTTGAAATCAAAATTATCAATCACTAGCGCCTTGACAGCTTGGTTGCTGGCAGTTCGCCAGTGATATCTGCTGCACATTATTTTGATCCGGTATAAATTTTAGCGCTTAATTGCTCTTCTCTGAAAGAAATGGATAGGATATGTGATTGCTGCAATTTTTGGATCTCCAAATTTGTTACAAATTGAATCCATATTCTCATTGGCTAGCAAATCCCGTGTACACTATATCATTAAAAAAAAAAGACAAATTAGAGAAGATTGGAAGAAGTTTATGAATTCAGAATATCTGGTGATTTTTATCCGAAAGGGACAATTTGCCCAGAAGGGTTATTAATTTCGTTTTGGCATTTTGCATCGGTTCACTTTTCAAATTGTTGCCACCAAATATCAGAACCATACATTATTATATTTAAAGAAATTAAAATGTGGTGTTGCGCGGCCCCAACCTGCACGCAACAATAGTAGTGACTGCTATGAACTGGAAAGTACACAAACTCTTAAGAAGGGTTTAACTCCCTTTTTATTCCACTTTAGAACTTACAGATGCGTGCACTTGACGCTCACAAACTACGCCGACCCGGCGGTAAAATAAAAATAAGAAACTAAAAATGAATAATAACAAGTTACTACCTACGAGGCTCTCTAAAACGTAACTAACTTAACCGCGTTCTAAGATACAGCTGAGATTTGAGCAAACTTTCTAAATAAAAAGTTGAAAGATTCAACTATCTGCCGAAGCAAGCACACAGGCCGAAACGCGCGGTTCTTAACTTTCTATCTAGCAACCTTCACGCTCGTGAATCAAGAAAGCACACCTACAAACTCGTTTCCCTTCTATTTAACTCAAAATTACTTCCGCTGAAAATCTGAATACTTTGCGCGTTCTAGTAAAATTTACATACTCTGGCATTGGCGATTTCAGGGGAAAGTAAAGGCTTGACAGGAAAGATAGCTTAAACTTAAAATAAATGTTAATTAAAATAAATATAAACCCTACATTATAATGAAGAATCTGCATTAATGTATGCATGTTTCTCGCACTGTAACAATTTCGTACAATACTGCCAAGCAAGCATGGCAATATTGTACGAAAAGAAAAACATTTTTATCTCCAGCCCGGGAGAGTATGCATCGGAAGTTCTAAAGATAGGCTGTTTTAAATGTTTTGTGATATTGCTGTTGAATTAAATTTTATGGTTAAGTGCGAAGAACATTATAAAGGTAACACACAAAACATTAAAAAACACCCCTCGCTCAAACGTAATTATAAAATCTCAAAGTGTCAGGCCTTTTTTTATGACACTTTATACATTTGTTACCCTTTTTTCCATGAATGCGAGGAAGGAAGAGTTATAAGGTATTTTCTCTCTCTTCTTCTAGCATATCTTTGTGGTGTAACAGTAGCATACTCGGCATATATTCGAAAGCTCCAGGTTTCACGTCCCGGCGAGGGCATTGCTCATTTTTTACGTTTTCTGCTTCAAAATACACTAATGACTCTACAATGGCTCTCGAACTAAAAGGTGATAAATAATGATTTTTCACCGCCAGGATTTAGCGATTGGGTTCCCTAATGCCCAGTCGCCCTTTAAAAGGGGAGTATATAAGATATTTTCTCCCTCCTTCCAGCCGTGGTGTAACGATAGCACATTCGAAGCGTATTCGAGAGATCCAGGATCGAGTCCTGGCGAGGGTATTGCTTGCACATTTAAAAAAAAAATAATGTCTCTCCAGAGTATGGAAAACATTTTTCAACAACATTTTTAAGTTCCTACTGTTACGAAATGTACAGGCGCGGTAAGATGGCTTCCCCGCAATGCAGTTTTAGGGTTGCCATAAAATGGCAAAGGAAGGCAAGGTTGCCATATTTGGAGAGAAATCGCCCGTTTGGCGACAAAATTGGCGATATACAATGGACGGTTGGAGAACCTTCTGGAGCGAATTCTTACCGGTTTAGCACAGAATGTTCTCGAACACCAGTCAAAAGCTATATAAACCCCGCTGTTACGCGGAGAGTTAGTTACGAGTTAGTAGGTGTCTCGTCTAGCGAGTCAGTCCGTGCGGAGTCGATCGAGTTGACAGCCGGGCAGCGAGTGCCGAGTGGGTCGTCAAGTGCACCGAAGGAGTCTGTTAGTATATCGCGGTTAGTACATCGTCGAGAGAGTGTGCTGAGCTCCGAGAATGACTGAAAGGAAGAGTCGGGAGCTGTGCTCGTGTGTCGTCGAGTGAATCGCGAGTTGTAGCGTGGAGAGTCTCGAGAGTACGTGGAGTTCCGAGAACGACCAAGCAGAGTCGGGAGCTGTACTCTGGTGCTTTGAAGGAAGCTGTCTCCACCGCTATTGCCTGACAGTGAAAGCTGTGTCGCTGAACGTGTCAGCGTGTTTATAACAGTTCGATGACTGTAAAGGTGATTTTGGAGCTGTCCTGATTAATATTGGTTAAATAAAGTGTGTTTCGATACGTCAAGTGTCGTCATTATTCACTCCAAATCCGTACGAACCCGTAACGTAGCAACTGGTGGCAGAAAAGAAAAACGCAACACTACTTTAGTAGTCATTTCTTGTTTTAATTATTCTGTAAAAACGCTTTCTTCCCTGTTTAAAAGAATTATAGGGGACTGTAAATTTTATCTTGGTATTTTTCATAAATTTGAATAGGCAAGATTAGAGTGCCAAATAAAATTGTGACTGCAAATGTTAATTGAAATAAAGTTGAATATTTAATCTTAGTCGGCTGCCAAGTTCCCTCTTCAGTATGGATATACGTTCTACGCCATCAACATTACTACGTATTTTTCATTATACACACACATACTCGCACACACACGTGCTCTCGCACAGTGAGACATATATATATGAGATAAAAAGAAACTCAGAAATGAAAGGAATCAGGAATTTTGATGGCGTAGAAGTGTTGATCTATAACGAATAGAAAGTTGGAGGCGAAGGCACATTAAATCTTTTTTTTTTTTTTTTTTTTTTTTTGAGCAAACATGTTGTAGCCACAATCAAGTTGGCACATTAATTGTGTCTATTCCAAAAGTTTACAGTTTAGATAAATTTGCAGCAGGATAGAAGGAACAGACAGACTGCAGTCCAGCTAGGCCAAAGCACAGAAAGCACGTGCTTCATACACTGACTACCAATAAGTATTTGGACACCTATGCAAATGACGATATCTGCGGTCCTAAGGTACGTCACGGACTCCGCCGGTATATATCGTGTAGGAAACAGCATCGGCTTTAGTCGCATGCAAGATGCCTCGCAGTTCGGAGCTTTCTGATTTCGAGAAAGGTATAATTATCGGGTATCACAAATGTGGCTGATCCTAAAGGGACACATCTAGCGATCTGAAGTATCCAAAATCGACAGTGGCCTATGTGATTAAGAAGTGTAAGGTGAGCGGTGATTGTCGGAATGTGCCCCGAGTCGGCAGACCAACGAAACTGGGAGATAGAGACCGACGAGTGCTGTCCAGAGAAATTCGGAAGAATCGCACCCAACCGATGGCCCTGATCCGTGAGAAGTTTCAACAGGCATCCGGGAGTATTGTTTCAATAAATACCATCCGTAAGGAAGCACATCTGCTTGGGTTTCATGGTCGTGCTGCTGCCCATAAGCCTTTGATCACAAAGTCCAACCGCGCTGCTCGGTTAATGTGGTGCACAGCACATCGAAATTGGACCGTAGATCAGTGGAAACGGGTTCTTTGGAATGACGAATCAAGGTTCACCCTTAACGTTCGGATGGCAGGGTATGGGTCTGGCGTCTACCTGGAGAACGTTGTTGCTGGTTTTTCTTATAATGGCAAGTTAAAAATAAAGAGAGTGCAAAAAAATGTCAAGTTTAACTCCAAATACTATCAGGAACATATTTTATCACCAATTTTTCTGAATGAAATACCATCGCTTTACCCACAGTGCCATCCATCTGTGGGACTCCATCAGGACAAAGCTAGCAGTCACACATCAAAATCCACTGTAAATTTCCTAAAAGAAATGAAACAAAAACTGGTATCAAGGCCATACCCTTCACTGATATCCCTACTAAATCTCACGATGTGTCACCTACGGATTTTTGTGCTTTCGGACTTTTAAAAACTGCATTATCGAAGCGTTGTCCCAAAACCCTAACAGGACTCTGGAAAGCTGTTCGGGAGGAATGGGATAGAATATCTCTTCTGCCACTTCAAAAGGCATTATTATCCTGGAAATTGCGGTGTCGAAAGATAGTTCAGAATAAGGGATGTCAAATGGAACATTTAAAACACAAGAATTTTATATATCTGTATTTATGGTGTTAAAATATAATTTATCAATATAGAAATTAGTATCATAAATATTTACGTATATTACATTTAATTATTTATTGATTAATATTAAATGTACCTTGCTAATATCTCCTCGCTTTGCTTCATCTAAACTGCCTGCGCTTTAATTTTAAGAATCAATGCCCATAGAAATGTATCGTATTTCGTTATGATTGGATCATAGAAATATCTCGGATTTCATTATAATTGGATAAACATTTATAGAGATGATTTGATATGCGTGGAAATTAAAGACTGGAAATTCATCAAGTTTATGTTTTTTTATCTTCCATCTGTAAGCCTTCACTCTCAGCCACGACGACTGCAAACTGATTCCTCTTCTGTACTTATTCGTCTTCTCTGATTCCTCTTCCCGGAATTATATATATATAAGGTAAAAAAACTATTCTTAATGCTTCCGCTTAAAGGTGGTTGTGATACTGTGGTTCCGGTGAAAAAAATTTTTAACAGAAGTAAAATAAAGTGCAATGAAAAGTGTAATTACAAATTAAACGAAATTATCACTAGAATACTTACAAATAAAAAGCGTATTTAAAACTCAAATCAAATTGGAAGTAATAAGTTGATTAAAGTTAAGACATGCTTTAAACATCTGAATAAAAATACAATTGTGATATAGGACTTTAGCAAAAATACAATAAAACAAAAAAGCGGTAAATGGTAAATTAGCCCAATTCGAATCTCATTACTGACTCTTCAGGGAAAATACATAATGAATTTTTGAATTCAGCTAATTCATATCGCGTTTCGTCAAAACAGACAATTGAAACTGTACACGAACTTTTTCAATATTAACTGGAAAAATAAGCCAGACGAAAACTTAAGTCTCAATTCTCTGTTTCATTTCCCGACGCGTCCGCTTGAAAATGTTAATGAAAAAATCTGATGTGTACACCACATGACTTCCTTGTACTGAATATTAAATTATACGCATTTTCTCTTGCATTTCATTTAAACTTATTGGATTGAATTAAATCTACTTCGCGGAATTCGCGGATTAGCGTTCTTTAGCTGTTTTGAATTACGTTCTATTGGACATTTGAGTAGTTAAAAGATAACTACTGTGAGATATTGTAATACTGCACGATTATTTGAGAAAATTTAAGCATTTTTGTTGTGATAATAATAAATTTTTGTTCAATTTTCATCGGACTTGTGCAGTCATTTTATAACGAACCCGTACGAACGCAACAATATGTTCATAATTTTACACGAAAAATTACGTAGCATTAAAAGTCATGATTTAGAAACGTCCTTCTAATTACACATTTCCAACTAAAATACGCTTTTACAAACATGAATAAGCATCAGGTTTAAGTGTTGTCTGAGAGCTCATAAAATTCGAAAGATTCAAGCTCAGTGGATTAATGGTTTTCTGGCTCAATATGTGGCACGATAGGATCTTCTAAGGTATGTTTATTGTGTGCTGTTATTTTTCAGGAAATGCGGGTTACACTTGCCTCGCGTATCACATTGTTTAGAACACTGAGGAAGGTGGAAGCTAAGATAAAAAAATCTGATGTGTACACCACATGACTTCCTTATACACTGGTGTGCAAAAATTAAGGACGAGACAGTTTTTCCAATATAACTTTGTACAAAAGCTTTCCAAGTCAACACATTTAATACCGTAAGATCCCCAATACGTAAGGACATGAGTAATGTAAGCCACACTTACTAAAAGAGAAATCAGAGGGATTAAAAAGAAGATTTACTGAAAAAGTAGCATGGAGCGCAATGCGACTGAAGGCCGAAACATCCCTGTGATGGGTGTCCAGCAAGAAACATCCGGTCTTTAATAGGGGATATGATCTCCCCTGACTGCTAGGCAGGTTTCACAGCGTCTGCCCATGCTGAGAATGAGGGTGTCAATGAGTTGTTGAGGCATTGCTGCCCATTCGTCTTGCAGCGCCAATCGAAGCTCCGGAATCGTTACTGGTGGTAAGGTACGAGCTGCCAAGCGTCTTCCTAGAAAATCCCATACATGCTCGATGGGATTGAGATCCGGAGATCGTGCCGGCCAATCCATACGTTCAATATCCTCACTCTCTAAGAGCTGTTCGGCAGCTACTGTGCGATGACATGGTGCATTGTCGTCCATGAAAAGGAACTGCGGACCCATAGCGCCTCTAAAAAGACGCACATATGGAAGAAAAATCTCGTTACAATAACGGGTCCCGTTAACTGAACCTTCGTCGAAGATGTAAAGGTCTGTACGACTACCAAGCATGATGCCTCCCCAAACGAGAACACCGCCACCTCCATACCTGTCCCTTTCAATGATGTTCGAGGGATGATTGCGGCTTCCCCGCTCTCTCTAGATGAGTATGAGATGAGAATCGCTACTCAGACTGAATCTGCTCTCATCTATAAAGAGTACTTGTCGCCATTCATTGTCTCTCCAATTCCGGTGTTCCCGGCACCACAGAGAACGCCTTCTCCGATGGGCAGGCGTTAGAGGTACACACCGTACAGGGCGTCGTGCAAACAGACCACCACCGTGCAGTCTTCTGGCCACGGTAAAACGCGATATCGGTCGTCCAGTCGCCTGTGTGGTGTGTCTAGCGATTTCTCCCGCTGTCTGCCGCCTGTTTCTTCTGGCCTGTAAGACAATATACCGGTCATCTTCGGGTGTGGATCCTCGTGGACGACCACTACTAAACCCCCGGATAGCTGTTCCTGTAGTTTGAAATTGTCTCCAAAGTCGTGAAACGATGCTGTGAGCAATTCCGAACTCTGCAGCCACACTTGTCACACTGCGGCCTTCCCCCAACTTCCCAATGATTCGACCTCGGGTAAAAGCATCCAGATGTCGTCTAACAGATTGATTATTCGACATTTCTCGCTGAGACAGCAACTCGGTGTGATTTTAACTGCTATACGGCGTGCAATCTCTTTGCCAGAAGTACTGATCTTACACCGACAACATGCTTTATACTACTCAGACACTCCCCCATTATGTCTACCTGCATATCTGCGCATGTGCTACCGTACATCACCTTACTTAATCTCCTGATTGGTCTTTCTGTCCGCTCTGCCTCTTCGTTCAGCTGATATGCTAATTTTTCGACTTCGTCCTTAATTTTTGCACACCAGTGTACGGAATATTAAATTATACGCATTCTTTCTTGCGTTTCATTTAAACTTATTAGATTGAATTAAACCTACTTCGCCGACAGCGTATAAACCACAATAGAATAAATGCATTCTTTAAAATTCACTCTAGTATGTGTTTATCATAGCGTAACTCTGGCTCTAGATTCACTTAACAGTATTATATTTCGTTCATATTATAACTCAGAATGCACAAAATTTATATCATTTAAAGAACAGAATTATCTAATCGTTGCCACATGTTCTATTCAAATACTATAATAAAGCTAGAATGATGTATAAAATAAATTAAGCAAACAAAACAAAAAAGAAACAGTTTTTCACAGACGATTGAGTATTTAAATTGCTAATTATTAAAAATTAAGTAAATCTTAAACACTTATTTCCTTGAAAAAATTCCAGAAAGGATTAAGCATGATTTAATTCGCAATAATAAATTAAGGCGTTATCTTTGTTGTTGCGAAGCTATGTTTCTCTAAATTAGCAACAAATCCACTACTCTGCTGTTTCAGATGTAAACAAGCAATGGCCGCCATCAAAAAAGTTAATAGGCTTAGTGGCACTTAAACAACTTTAAAATTGTTGATAACTCTAAAATTATTGCATAAAGATTTACTAAAGGCATAAAAATCTTAACCGGAAGACAAAACAACATAATTCAATCATTTTTAAAGCAAAAAAATGTACAATTTACAAACATATAAGAGTAAAGAAACTGAGATCACTGAGCCGAATAACAGAGTAGATATATATATGAATATATTTATATACGTTTGGCGAGGCCGATCGCAGCCAAAATACGAGGTGCACATCTACATGTTATAGTTGTCCTATATACAAAATTTCAACGTTCTGAGGCTACTCGTTTTGGAGTTATGCGAGATACGTACGTACATACGTCACGAAAAATTCTCTTCAGAATTGATTTTAAAGCAGTTTTATAATTTTTTTGAAGGAAAAGAGTTTTTTATTCTGTCCTTACGTACAGATATCACTCAAAAACATCGCTAAATTGCATTCGAAAGCGGTCAAAATGGATATTTTCGTTGAAATATTGTGCCTGCAACTTTTCGCGATTACAATACTTCCTTTTTACTTCGCACAAGGAAGTAAAAACACATTAATGGTGTAATAAAAACTATATATATGTGTGTGTGTGTGTGTTACAGGGATTTTTTAATGCTTGCTTGCTTGGCTGCTTGTGACAGAGTATGCGAGGGTTTCTTGCAATGGGAAACAATTTTCAAAGGATATTTGCTCGCTTACATTATACATGGGCTCACCAGCGGCCGAGCGGTAAAGTCGCTGAACACTGGTAGTTTGGTCCGAGGTTCGAATCCCGCGAACGGGCTGGCTGCATGGGTGTTTTCGTGGTTTTCCCCATGTGTAACGTGTATACGAGCCAGTTTCCCTTAGAAAGTCCTCCACGAAGGCATCCCTCCCTTTAGGCAGATAGCCCTAGTGTGCTTTGCCATAATTAAATACACACACACACACACATTATACATGCGGGAAACATACCCCACGCAAACAATTCTTTCTCCGCGAAGCTAATCTGGAACGAACTACAAGTATTCACGTGGCCATCGGCGTCTGCCTAATTGACACCTCGTTTGATACAATAAAATATATTGAATAATCTTTGCCCTATCTCTGCCATGAAATTTTTCAATCTGTGTCTTTCACCCTTTCCATATTCGCTAAAGAAATTCTTTTTCTCGAGGTCAATGGAAAAAAGCTGATTTAATTTAACGCAGTTACACTTTGTATATAAGACTGGTATAAGTCGTTACTTAATTTTCGAAATAATAAGCTTTGAGAATAAAATAAAAATTAAAGAAAAAAAAAATCTGAAAAGTGTCAGGTTTTAACGGTTTAATAACCTTCGATTCAACCGAAAAAATCACAAAATACTTAAAAACAGGTATACTTTAGAATTTCCGATATAAAATCTCGCTCAGTGGACATGAAAATGTGTTATTCCGTACAGTGATGCCATTGCTGTTTTCCAAATCGTTGAGTTTATTAGTTAAAAATTCGACAAGTTTTGAAAAAAAAAAAAAAATCGTTAAAGTTTTAAAAAGTATGAAATAAATAATAAAACAAATTCGGACTTTCATGTTCGGGTGGAGGACTGCATTATTCAAAATGGGATGGCTTTAGGTACCGTTGTTTTTTTACAATGGGAGAAACATGCATACATTCATGCAGATTCTTCATTATTTAATTTCTTTAATACAGGGCGATAATATTGGGTGGCAACAATTTGAAAAATGATACGCCATTTACAGTGATTTAACGCAAAATGCCGTTCGAGTCTAAAACATTCCATTCCATTAAATTCTAAAACATTCCATTCTTTTAACATCCTTTTTGGGCTAATAATAAGTAACTAAAACTTAATATAACTTATCAATGATCTTGTAACTAATAATTATGGAGAAGAAACTTGCAAAATTAACTGTTAGCTGAGAGCAAGTTTGGTAACGCATCCCAAAACCATCTCTGTCGACAATTACCCATACCTTTAAGAAACCATTTTTAATTAACGGATGATAATAAGTTTGAATTTTATAACAATCAGTTACATAACATATTACATAAACGAATTTGGTAATCATTAAGTAATAATAAAGACAGTCGTATATAATGAAAAAAAGAAATGAAACAATGCGTTTTTATATTTACCCTTTGAATACAGTGCCAAACATTATCCACGTAATCGCGAATGTGTTTTCTATCTGTGGCAGAAATGAACTGGTAGCAGATTGCAGAAAGAAGGAGCATCATCACACCTGCAGCTACCACAGATCTTAGAATTTTCATATTTGTCGTAGAGACGAACACAAAAAATGAAGTAATCTGAAAAAAAATTAAGATATAAATGAGCTGATGTTAACCTTCGAAATTACATGCGTGTCTTAAAGACGCTCATTCTTTTTCCTATGGTATTTTTTCAACGTTTAAATTTGAGTATATACATTTGCGCGATGTACGTAACAATGTGTTGTATGTTGACTGAAATAACACGCTCTTCGGCGTGTAATTTTAGTTAACATACAAATGAACTGCTTGTAGTGGGGAAATCTTATTACTTCAAGAATCTTATTACTATTCTTACTTCAAGAAAAATCTCCTGGCCGAAATCATACCTCAAGAAATATCTGCATAAAATCAGCCTTTAAATGTCGGAAGAAGAATGGACAACAATAAATATAGGAAGACAATTACATCAAATAGCACCTCATGTAAATGATACATGTACAATGGTCAATGGTTATATTAACCGCTTTTTAACTGGACATGGGCCATTTCACACAAACTTCTTCAGATTCAACATCTCAAACTCTGAGCAATGTGTATGTGGAAATAAAGGTGATCCAATCCATTATATTACTCAATATCCCTTAACAAAGTCACATCATTTTAAATTGCCTAAATCAAATATCAATGCCTTCCTTCGGTTTTGTAATTACCAACAAACATTTAAAAAATAAAATAGAAAATACAATCAAATATCTGTCTTCAATAGGCAAAAATATATGTGAGCACTAAAGCAATTAATGTCAAAACTCATTTTTGAAGCTGCAATTCATCTAAAACATTTATTATCTAATTATCTTAAAAACCCTTGCAAGAATAATGATATAGTTAAAAAAAAGGGAAAAAGAAGAGGAAGAAGATACAGATTCATATAATAAACTTTATCTCAAGGAACTGTTATGAACTGTTACAAATTATGACTGTTAGCCTACTATTATTATACCTGTTATAACTTCTATAATTATATCTAATAGATATGATATCAATCAAAATATCGATATACTATTTATTCTGTATATTATGTGTTATATTATACTATGTACTATTTTGAATATTAACTTTAAAATTAAACCGAAGTGTAGTGAGACTGTACCTACATTACTTATACTAAACATTGGGTGTCCCACTACATTTCCCCCTGAACCTGAACCTGTAGTGGGGAGAACTGTAATCTGAAAACTTCAAAACATAATCTTTCTATTAAAAATTTGGGGAAAAAAAAGGAAAACGAAAAACTGAGCGATTGAAAAATTTAAATTTAAAATTGCCACAAAATTTTTTTAAAAATATATCTTTATTAGTGATGTCATAACGAGTAATCTTTTTAATTACCTTATAGCGTCTCGTGTGCTTTTATCATAAACTGAGTAAATATTAGAAGACTGTTTAGGGAATGTTCACCAAGTTCTTAAAATACACAAAAGTCAGGAGAAAGGGGGGGGGCATTCCGGGGTTCCGATTGAACATTTTCTGAAATCTGGCAAGCCTACCTATAGGGCCTGAAGACAGGTATAAGAACGAAACATATTAAAAGCACTTTTTGCCCCCCACTGTTTATTTGAAAGTCAGTAAATTTGCACATATAATTACTTGTCAAATATACCTTGGAATTTACCGAGATTTCAGGACTTATACAAATGTGGCACAGGTAAATCTAAAAGTATGAATGTTTGTATACTGCTTACCTACACATTCGGGAATCTAAAATTACTAAATAATAAATATTATTGGCATAGAATAGTAAAATATAAATAACTTACCTTGTAGCGAACGTAGTCTAATTAGAACACAAATTCTATGCTGTATATGAATTTTAGGGCTATTTTTGAACTATCAAGAACGTGATCTGTTGTGAATCTGATAGATCTGTTCCTAAAAACAGCTTACTCTTCGCTAAAGTGAGAATTAACCAGTTGCAAAAATGGAAAGAAAATCCTCCTTCCCTTACCGTTCGCAAAGCTGACCATTCGTTACCCGGAGGGGGTGGTGATTTCAAGGTCAAAAGTGGGATAGGACAATGGAAGAACAAACTTCGTTCGAAAAGTAAGACGAGGAAAGAGAGCGTCATTCTTCATAAAAGGCAAGGCCGAAACATAACTGATGGAGTCGCCTGGGGGTCTTCGCTCCCTTAAATGCAGCTTGCGTTGTAACAAACATTAATTTTGTTTTTGAAATATATGTTTAATTGGAAAAAGAAATCATATGTTTTAATAGCGTCACATTATGTACACAGTAATTTTAAAGACTTTTGTACTGAGTATAAATCGATAAAATAAGAAACAAAATGGTAAATAATTACGTTACTGCGATTTCCTATCCTAACGCTACTACTTTAAAAAACACATACCGTATATAACGCGCCGAAATTAACGGTGAGAAATGATAGATTTAAAAGTAAGGAAAAGATAAAAGGAAAAAAAAAAAAAAAGATTCCTACATATAACCTAAAATGCTGTTTATTTGAAAGAAAATACATTCTTTATGAACTTGAAAAACACTATTTGAAAAATTAAAGAATAAAATATTTTCTTCTGAAAATAACAACGGTTTTTAATTTTTGTACCTACCGCTAGGCGGGAAAGCTCTATGTTGAGGTGAGACTTTTCGTTACTTGCTTTTTAAATGCGAACCGTTTATGTTCGTTTCACATCACTTGTTTTATTCCCTACCATATGAAACAGTACTGCAGTTTCATACAGTCACTACTTTTTACAGTAATACATGCAATACAGTACAAAATCCGTAATCCGGACGTCGATTATCCGGAATGATCTATAATCTGGACCTCAAAGCCACAAACTTACGCATGCGCGTTAAGCGTTTACCCATGCGCGCTTCCGATAAAGAGTTAGAAGTTACAGAGAGGTTATTGAAAACGAAAAAATTTCCATTGACAATTTAGTCGGTATTCTCGACACAGCAATTACAGTGTAGAGTCATTAGGTTAATTGGAAGCAGAAAAGATGAAAAATATGCATTCGCCTTCGCCGGGAATCGAACCACGGACCTCTGGAATACCGGCCCAGGCGTGCTACCGTTACACCACGAAGGCACGCTAGGGAAGTGAGAGAAATACCTTATATACTCCTCCTTTTAAAGGGCGACTGTGGTTTTAGGGGACCTAGTCGCCAAATCCTGGGTGCTAAGATTCATCATCCACAACCCTTTTTAGTTCGGGCGCCACTTGTAGAGTCATTAGGTTAATTGGAAGCAGAAAAGATGAAAAATATGCAACCGCCTTCGCCGGGAATCGAACTGCGGACCTCTGGAATACCAGCCCAGCGTGCTACCGTTACACCACGAAGGCACGCTAGGAAGTGGGAGAAATACCTTATAACAGGACTTGACCAGTGGAACTTTGTAACTGAACAAGAAATCATGTCTGTTTATAGAATTAAACAGAAAGTATTATCACAAAAAAACGAAGCAACTTAAACAACTTACATTGAAAGAAATGTTTAATAAAATAAACAAATAAATATTAAGTTTTTTTTTTTTTTTTTTTTAAATTTTGATACCCTTTAGATCATAATTGCTCATTATTTTATAAATTACGGTTTCATACTTTATTGCATAATTTTCTGCATACCATCTTACCAGATTTAAATTGAGGATCTATAATCCGGAAAAAACCCTAACCCTAATCGCGAAGTCCCGACGAGTCCGGATTACGGACTTTGTACTGTACTAATTAATACATGTAATACTAATGCCCATATACTGTTTACATATGAGTACAGTAATATGCAGTACTGTAATGTACTTTTCCATTTGAAATGTGTTAGTGTGCAAATTTCAAATATGTGACAGTGTGCCAGAAATCAACTAAATCCAATCAAAGTTGCTTTAAAGTATTCACTTTTATTTGCATTCTTTTTTGCCCGCTTTGAGGCAAATAAATGTATGTCTGATTATTGTTACAATTAACCCAATTCATAACAATTTTCTAGGACAAAGTTTGCAACGCTTTCTTCAAGGACAGCCAATTTTGTGACTCATTTAAGGGAAAGCTCGTTTATTCTTTGGCATATTAATAATTTAATTCAATGCAAAAACTTCAAAGTGTTTTAAAAGTATTAGAATCACAAGTTTAAAAAAATCGGAAAGATTTCAGATTTTAACGGTCGCCCAAAAGGGTTTGTTGAGGTTTTTTACACTCTCGTTGAATTCTACCAGTCTGCTGTCACACTCACTACTACTAACTTATTTTTTTTGGGGGGGGGGGGGCTTTTTAGCTTTATTATTAAGCAATCATTTTTTTCACACTTTCGCCGTATACAATTTAGCAACAAAATTACAATCAAAAATTTTAAAAGCAACATAGCAGTATACGTTAGAATTTCCGAGGCAATCGTTACGTGTTACATAAAGATTTTTTTTTTTCAGTCTTTTTCTCAGTTTATCATATTAATGTTCAGTTTTCTTACAGAGGTGGCTTTACAAAGACTTTTTTTTTTTTTTTTTTTTGCGTGTGTGTTTATTATTAATGTGTTTTGTGTTTACTTTATTTATTAAATATCATGTCATTACGCCACATAAAATTCGATACAGCGGCAAAATCACAAAATACTTAAAAACAGTATATATTTAGAATTTCTGATAGAGAGTCTCGCGTGCTGGAGATAACAATATTTTATTCCGTACAGTGTTGCCACTGCTCCTTTTTCAAATAGTTGAGTTTATAAATTATAAAATCGTTAAATATTTTTACGAAATATGAAAACGATAATAAAAAAATTCGAAATTCAAAATTTGCAGGACCTTTAGGTGCATATGTTCGGGTGGAGGGACTACGTTATTCGGAATTCGATGACTTTAGGTACCGTTGTTTTTTTACATTGCGAGAAACACACATACATTCATGCAGATGCTTCATTATTCAGTTTCTTTAAATATAACAGGACGATTATATTTGGTGGAGACAGTTTGAAGAATGATACAAAGCATTCAATTTTTTTCGACGCAAAATGCCATTTCGTGACTAATATCCTTTCGGAACTTACGTTCCTTTTGGTCTAAAAAAATTGTCATCATAATAAAATATGATTTTTATGAATTTTAAATTTTATGTTATTTTTCATTTTTAGAAAATTTTAATGGTAAAGCTTTCGAGGTGTTAGATTAGTAAAGAAAAGTTTCATTTTACAGTTTTTAATTACTAATTTATTATTGCCTCTTTAATGTATGCTGACATTTTAAAGTTCTGCTTTTATTCTTGAAACGAACATGAAGAAAAACATTATATGTACCGTCCTATTGCTCATTTCAACTAACAACAAACACTAAGGCAACAGTCTTTATTTACTCATATCGTTCATTTCTCAACACTCAAACATCGCACGCATACAATTTTGTCCAAAGTAAACATTAGTTTAAAGGATCTTGTCACGGAATGCGTGTTTTTGATCAGTTGACTTAATTCTCGCCTTCATTTCCAATTTCGTTCGACCTGGTAAGTATAATTCCTATGGAATTAATTTCTTTGCATTACTATATCTTTCTAAAAGCGACAGTTAGATAATAAGTGTTTCTAGACACGTCTTATTCAGTTTGATTATTAAATGCTCGGCATGTACACAGGCTGTTCACACACATTTTTTAGACGAAGTATATTGTATTCACAAAACTAAATTACATAAAATTCTTGTGTTTTAAATGCTTTATTTGACATCCCTCATTCTGAACTATCTTTTGACCCCCCGCAATTTACAGGATAATAATGCCTTTTAAAGTGGCAGAAGAGATATTCTATCCCATTCCCTCCCGAACAGCTTTCCAGAGTCCTGTTAGGGTTGACAACGTTTGGATAATACAGTTTTTAAATGTCTGAAAGCACAGAAATCCCTAGGTGACACATCGGGAGATTTAGTAGAGATATCAGTGCAGGGTATGGCCTTGATACCAGTTTTCTGTTCCATTTCTTTTAGGAAATTTCACAAGATGAAGCATGGGTGTATGTAATGACTGTAAAAAAAAGCATTATGTCCTAAAGGGAGGAACTCACAGATGGTTCACAGTGTGTAAAGCGATAGGGTATTCATCAGATAGATTGTGATATATATTCCTGATATTAATATTTTTAACTTGCTATTATAAGAAAAACCAGCAACAATCATGAATCCCTTAGAAAAACTTTCTTTCGATTCTTTGAACCATGTACTTAAATTTTTTCCTCCCCTTTTATGACAATAAATGGCTTTTTTTTTTTTTTTTTTTTTTTTTTGGTTACAGTCATTTACATACACCCATGCTTCATCTATTGTGACAATTGTTTTCCATTTTTCTTTGGATAAGTGTTCCTCATATAGAATTCTGCAGCATGTCCTGCGTTGAGCGATGTGCTTTGGAAGAAGACGATGCACATCGCGTTTTTTCGCTTTCTTAAGATTTAAATCAACGTTTATCATTTTGTTTACAGTGGACACCGTGCATTTTAATGATTTTGCAACTGTCCTTTGACTAGGGGGATTTTCTTTTAACATTAAACAACGTATCTTTGCAGTAGTTGAAGATGACCGTTTTATCCTTGGATACTTGTTTGGAATTTTTGTCCCACTTGAGGCTACAATTTGACGTTTTTTTCTTTTCTTGTTGATGATATTACCTATCGACGCTTTCGATATCACATAACCATGACTCTCACATCTTTTTGGATAACGGAGTATGCATATTTCTCTTCGGAAAGAGCGTCAATGTAGCCTTCGAACCACTGCTTTGTTAAATTCGCAATTTTGAATAAAAACAAAACTTTCAAACCACAGACGATAATTTTGACTTTTAAAAAAACATAGTGCAATTGCAATTACTTCTTTTGCAGCAAACGAGTTTTTATTACCGCTTACCAAAATCGTCTAAACAATGTGCGAACAGCCTCTGTATAAATTGCAAGCAATTTCTGGGTCATGCTACTATTCACTCAACAGGGAAAAAGCAATGAAGAGAATATTATATTAACGATAAAAGCAAATAAAAATTTTAGTAATATGTCATTAAATTTGTCCTAGTAATACGTCATTAAAGTCATCATTTTCTTAGTAATATGTCATTAAAAATAGACTCCGCTTTGGAGGTTGGCTTAACTATCGAATTTGTTCACAGATATGTTATTCCTAAAACAATCAACTCGTATTTTAATGTCTCACTCAGTCTGTTAGATGTGCGAATACAGAGATCTAGTGCTAAAGTAAATATATTCTCTCTTTTTACTTCCTTGTACAAAGTTATAAGGTATTTCTCCCACTTCCCCGGCGAAGGCCTTCGTGGTGTATTGGCTCTGCACACTGGGCCGGTATTCAAGAGGTCCGTGGTTCGATTCCCGGTGAAGGCGGTTGCTAATTTTTCATCTCTCTTGCTTCCAAAAAAATCCCAATGTCTCTACAGTGGCGCCCGAACTAAAAGGGTGTTGGATGAGGTTTCTCCACACCCAGGATTTGGCGACTGGGTCCCCTAAAAACCCCAGTCGTCTTTTAAAAAGGGGTGTATATAAGGTAGTATTTCTTCCACTTTCCTAGCGTGCCATCGTGGTGTAGTGGTTCTGCACGCTGGGCCGGTATTTCAAAGGTCCGTGGTTCGATTGCCGGCGAAGGCGTGGCTAATTTTTCAATCTCTTTTGCTTCCAAATAAATACTAATGTGTCTACAAAGTAAAGAACGTATTGTAGTTGCTAGAAATTTCGAGTATCATATTTCAACAAAAATATCCATTTTGACCGCTCTCGAACACATTTGGACACTTTTTTGCTTGACATCTATGTGTTCGGACAGAATAAGGAGCTACTTTTCACAAACGGATTGTAAAATGGATTTAAAAGCATTCACAAGAGACTTTTTCTGACGTTTCTACGTACGCATGGATATATCTCGCATAACTCAAAAGCGAGTAGATGTTGAACACTGAAATTTTATATATGGGAGTGCTATAACGCCTTGTCTGTCCACCTCCCCTTTTTTGTTGCAATCGGCCGCATGAAAAGTAGTATATATGTATATATTCTCACTTTGTCACCCGGCTCGGGGCTCAGTTTTTCTATTCATATTATTGCGTGCGTACGGGTTCGTTACGAAATGAATGCATAAGTCCAATGAAAAATGAACAAAATTTATTATTATCACAACAAAAATGCTTAAATCTCCTCATATTCGTGCAGTATTACAATATCTCAAGTAGTTATCTTTTAACTACTCAAACGTTCAAGAGAATTCAAAACAGCTAAAGAAAGCTGATCCGCGAATTCGCTACAGTCAACAAGAGCAGTTTTCTAAACAAACTCTTAAAGCAACAACAAACTAACTAATAAGGTTAAAAAATCGAAATCGAAATCGAGTGAATGGTTAGGCGGCATTTAGTAGCCTCTGCTACTGTAACCGTCTCTGTTGGAGATATGCCCTAAGGCGTTGGGAAGAATTAAAAATTAAGATGATTTACACCGCACCGACAAAGGTGAAGCAGGGACATGTGCTAATGCACGTGAGTTGGTCAAGTAGACTTTGGAGAAGGAGCATCTGGCCGCCGTACAAGCTGTGATGTATCTTCACTAGTTGAAGAAAGATGATACGTCGAGGCCAGTCACGTGGGTGGTCACCCACCCAAGTACTGACCCCGAGCTCTGCTGCTGTAAACAGGGGAACTTGTGTGTTGAAAAAGTGAAAGAAATCGTAAACATAGTGAAATTCCCTCAAATGCTTCTAAGCTGGTGATTACTCTTCACTTTCAGCAAATCTCATCAGTGTCATGGCTGCTTTGAACCCGGCAGTAAACTTCTCAGCCGTGGTTTTTGCAGCGTGGATCTTCTCAACGTGCTCAACCATACTGTTCAGAAATTTTTTGATTTTAGGATCTTGGATCCAGTTTATGATATCGTAGTACTCTGTGGGTGGGTTTTCCAATTTTTTCTTTACTCTATCACTGTAGAGAGGCTTCATCTGGGTTTTACTGCTGTCTTCCTCTGTTTCGATGAATTTCGGAAAATCTGCCGGCATAGGGATCTTAGCTGCTGGCTTCGCCTGCTGCTCCTTTGCTTCATATCGCTTCTTGTACACGGGGCAACCCTTGTATGAACTTACATGCGGTAGCGAGCAGAAGATGCACTTAGGTTTTTCTTCTGGCTTTAGAGGGCATTCTTTACTTCTATGGTGCTGTCCACACTTGCAGCATCGCTCAGGATTTGAGCAAAGATGTTGCGATATCACCGACTTTTCGGTGGTCCACTCAGGCTCGGCAGGGAGCGTACGAGTACTGTCCGGTCCGTCTTGGTGCCGTGGATCGCTACATCTTACTACGCTCCTGGGCTGGGATGGAAATCGTGTTCTTGTCTGAATCAGAGCCCTTCTTTGGCTTTATGTTCCCCAACACAGTACACATGATTTTCTGGACTGAAAGTGGTTGTTTGAACTTCACTGTCTTGGGTGATGATGAATGCTACCATTCCGTGGATTGCTGCTTCGATTTCGGTGCAGCGTAAGCCACCCAGGCGTCGTCGCATGTTAACATTTGACCTTAAAAAAACCATCATCTTTCTCACTGTACCGCTAAAGGAAAGTTAAAGCACTACCTAAATGTTTGGTTTCGTGCACCTCTGTCAACATTTATTTATATCTGTAATATCTGCACTTAAGAATTTTAAAAATAACCATTTGGATGTCCATGGCCAGGGATAGAAGAGCTTGGAATTCGATTCTGAGGAAGGCAAGGGCCCATCCTGGGCTGTCTAACCATTGAAGAAGAAGAAGGATATCTGCATCGGAATTTTTAATATTACAGAAATGCGTTATTTCTCATTGGTTGCCATATTCGTTGTAAATAATACTGATACGGCAAATATACTTAATTTGAAAAAATGCTTTTGCTCTCATATATTGCTTCAGCAACTTTATTGAGCAGAGATAAGCTTGTAAGGATCCTAAGTTTTACTAACGTTTTAGTTTATTTTAAAACTGTACTGTCACTTCTTATTTTCTACTTCCGGCCAGAATTAAATGCTTTAACTTGCTTATGCAAATTGTCTTGCTAACGCCCAAGTACTTAAGATGTGGCTTTTTGCCAAGCGGGAGAGTGAGAAGGAGTTTTAGGAAGCAAGCCTCTTGCCACTGTAGTTTTACGAGTTTTCACTCGGTTGCTGGTTGCCTTTAAGGCCAGAGGTTTAGCCCTCTTGATATTTTTAAACGTATTGTAGTTTCAGCAGGTCGGCGTACTACATACGTACCTTTTTTTTAAATAAAGGCTAGTCTTAGTGCTAGGCATTTGTATACTAAGAGTATATTCAGAGTTAGTATTTGTATACTAAGTAATATTCAGAGTTAGCTTTTAGTTAGAGTTTTAGTTAGTAGTTTTTATATTCTTATGTTCAGACCACAAGTGGTTGCTCTCTGTATTCCGAAGTTTCGGAAATTCCTGTAAAGTATTGAAAATAAAGGGTTTCGCATACCCTTCCTGCTTGTGTTGTCTACTTCACACCTTCCTTGAGTAAGCTCTCTGTTCCTATTCAGGACCATTCATGTTTGCAAAGCAAATCAAGAGAAACACAAGTCCTGACAAGCATAAATTTATATTTTAATTTTACGATTTCACAAAGGAATAAGCAAATTATAAAAGAACAACAACAATTTAGGCTTCCCTGCCCCGTGAACTAAATCACACTACAGGTCTACTCTCCCTTTGGGCACGTCGTGGAGGTTCAACCTCCACTATTACCCTCCAAAGGAGCAGCGCACCACCTGGAATTCACCAGGCAGCACCGGTCGTCTAATGCTCTTACCAGTCGCATGGGCGAGCCCGTCGCAGTGGGCCGTAACCCAGCAAACCGGGGGGAACCAAGCCCTCCGGCTACGGTTCCACACCGTTCAGGACATGCCAGTCCCCGAGGCCGGCCAATAAGTGACCTTTCCCAGGGGCTTCAGAACCACCAAGTTCATAAATTTTATCCCCCGTGGCCGAGACTGCCTAGGTACAGATCCTAGCCAGTAGCTTCGCAGAGTTCTCTACGTCGACCCCCGGGGGGTAAATTATAAATGAAAAAAGGAAAGGAGGAAAATACCCGTTTTCTTTTATTTGCAGGTCAAAGGCGAAGGATTTACTTAGAAATGAAGTTTCTAGCATTTGCAGTTCTCATGTTTGTCTCTTCCGTTCTTTCTGTTTGCTGCGAGAAAGCACGTTTCAGAGAGGTGTATAAAGGCCATAAAAGCAAAGCTCTGAAGGAATATGGCGAAATGAAGAAATCTTCAGTTATACAATGTGCTACCTATTGTATTCAGGAAAATAAGTGCTATGGCTTCACTATGAACGCTTCTAAGACCTGCAGACTGTTGATGCAAATGCCAGATGCCAACGAGTGCCCAGGAGACAACTGCCTTGAAATCGAAGGATTCGCAGTTTACATTGTAAGTTAATTATTTATTTTGATAGACTGAGATTTGTCTGAGCAGGTAAATATAAAATCTGCCGAAAGATACCAGTCATTGCAAGTAAAAACGCTGCAGAAAGCTTATGTTATGCAAATTCGAACTTGTAATTGTCAATTATACTCATTCTCGAGAATAACGCAGATTTTTGAGTAGGAATTCCACTCGTATTATGACGAACGGCTTATAATCGAAGACTGAAATTTTTGCATAACTGCGAGAATCTGTAAAAGTCTAAACATTAGCGCTATTAGTTTATTTTGAAAGTAGAACCTATTTTGTATTTACTTTACTGTTAGGTGGTTAAGAGATATGTCTTACATGAATGAAAAGTTTAGTCATAATTTTACCAGTTATCTGATTATAAACCAGTTAAAAATATAAGATAAAAAAAATGCAGCCAAACCCCGCTATGGCGTACCAGAACAACCCCCAAATATAAGAAAAGAAGCTTTTTGGTCCCTTAATTTTATTTTGCACGCCTATAGCGAACTTCCAAATGTATATAAATCCGATATAACGAATATTTTGAATATCTTGAATTGGAATTTTTTAAAAAAATTTTCTCATATTTATCCAGGATTTGTGCAGTTTTTAACTGAAAAACTACTAATTTTTAAATTTATCCCGTTTAAGCTATTAGAATGTCGAAAAACTCCCTTAATGCTACTGTTTTTACTTCCTTGTACGAAGTAAAAAGGAAGTATTGTAATCGCGAAAAGATTCAGGCAGCATATTTCAACGAAAATATCCCATTTTGACCTCTTTCAAATGCAATTTAACGATGTATTTCCGTGATATCTGTACGTAAGGACAGAATAAAACACTCTTTTCCTCCAAAAAAATTATAAAACTGCTTTAAAATGAATTCTGAAGAGAATTTTTCGTGGCGTGTCTGTACGAACGTATGTACGTATCTCGCATAACTCAAAAACGAGTAGCCTCAGAACGTTCAAATTTTGTATATAGGACTGCTATAACATGTAGATGTGCACCTCGTATTTTCGTTGCAATCGGCCGCACCAAACGTATATAACTATATTTATATATATATATCCACTCTGTTACCCGGCTCAGTGATCTCAGTTGGTTTACTCTTATATGTTTGTAAATTCTACATTTTTGCTTTAAAAATGATTGAATTATGTTGTTCTTATCTTCCGGTTATGGTTTTTATGCTTTTAGTAAATCTGTATGCAATATTTTTAGAATTATCAACAATTTTAAAATTGTTTAAGTGCCGCTAAGCCTAATAATGTTTTTGATGGCGGCCCTTGCTTGTTTACATCTGAAACAGCAGAGTAGTGGATTTGTTGCCAATCTAGAGAAACGTAGCTTCGCAACAACAAAGATAACGCCTTAATTTATTATTGCGAATTAAATCATGCTTAATCCTTTCTGGAATTTTTTCGAGGAAATAAGTGTTTAAGATTTACTTTGTAATTTTTTATACAGATATTTTGAGTTTTTATGTATTTTTGCCTTGTCGCGAAGTGAAAACTGAATTAATCGAATGAGAAATACTCAATTGTCTGTGAAAAAATGTTTCTTTTTTGTTTTGTTTGCTTAATTTCTTTTATACATCGTTCTAGCTTTATTATAGTATTTGCATAGAACATGTGGCAACGATTAGATAATTCTTTAAATGATATAAATTTTGTGCATTCTGAGTTATAATATGAACGAAATATAATACTGTTAAGTAAACCTAGCGCCAAAGTGTCGCTATGGTAAACAAAGTGAATTTTAAAGAATGCATTTGTTCTATTGTGGTTTATGCGCTGTCGGCGAAGTAGGTTTAATTCAATCTAATAAGTTTAAATGAAATGCATGAAAAAATGCGTATAATTTAATATTCCGTACAAGGAAGTCATGTGGTGTACACATCAGATTTTTTTATCTTAACTTCCACCTTCCTCAGTGTTCTAAACAAAGTGATACGCGAGGCAAGTGTAACACGCATTTCTTGAAAAATAAGAGCACACAATAAACATACCTTAGAAGATCCTGTTGTACCACATACTGAGCTAGAGAACCATTAATCCACTGAGCTTGAATCTTTCGAATTTTATGAGCTCTCAGACAACACTTAAACCTGATGTTTATTCATGTTTGTAAAAGCGTATTTTAGTTGGAATTGTGTAATTAGAATGACGGTTCTAAATCATGACTTTTAATGCTACGTAATGTTACTTGTAAAATTATGAACGTATGATGAACCTGGAAAACAAAGGAAAGAAATTTAAGAATTGTATGTATTAATAATTATAGTTAACTTTTAATATTTTTTTGAAATTAAAGTTACTATTAACATCTTTTGGGAGATATGAGAATGCTAATTATTTTTTCTGTGTCATTCATCAATCAATTCTTATACTATTTTTTGATATAATGTATTTTTTTTAATCAGATCAAATATAGCGAACCATCAGATATAGCAAACTAAACTTCCGTTCCCATGAACTTATAGCGGGGTTCGAACGTATTAAAAGATAAATTAAGAATCTGCGAAATTATTAAAAACAATTATGCAGCTATAATTAAGACACAATAACACGCCGAATAAATACTAATTCAGAAAACAAACAACAAAAACTGTGGAAATTTTGTAAATATAACGCTGATTTTTGTTGTTTGTCTTCTGAATTAGAATTATGCAGCTAAGTTTTATTCATTATTATTATTATTTCTGTGTCCTTAATATTCTCATTATTATTGAAATTATTACTATTAGTTTGTAATGTTGCGCGCTTCCAACCTGCACGCAACAATAGTGATTACTGCTATGAACTGGAAAGTATACAAAGTCTTGAGAATTTAAATCCCTTTTTATTCAACTTTAGAAATTACAGATGCGTGCTCTTGACGCTCACAAACTACGCCGACCCGGCGGTAAAATAAAAATAAGAAACTAAAAATGAATAATAACAAGTGACTACCTACGAGGCTCTCTAAACGTAACTAACCTAACCGCGTTTTAAGATACCTCTGATAATTCAACAAACTTCTGAATATTACGTTGAAAGATTTAACTATCTGCCGAGGCAAGCACACAGTCCGAAACGCGTGATTCTTCAATTTCTACCTAGCCACCTCCACACTCGTGAAGCAAGAAAGCACATTTTCGAACTCGTTTCCCTTCTATTTAACTCAGATTACTTCCGCTGACAATTTTGAATACTTTGCGCGTTCTACTAAAATTTACATACTCTGGCATTGGCAATTCCAGGGGAAAGTAAGGCTTGACAGGAAAGATAGTTTAAACTTAAAATAAATATTAGTTAAAATAAACATAAACCCTACAAGTTCATTGTTATTACTATCATTATTACTTCTGTGTTCTTAATATCCTCATTATTACTGAAATTATTATTACTTCTGTGTCCTTAATATTCTCATTATTTTTGAAGCTATTATTGTTAATTCCTTATTATTAATGTTATTATTACTTCTGTGTCCTTAATATTCTCAATGTTATTGAAATTATTATTATTAGTTCATTATTATTTTCATTACAGGATACCTCAAGCTAACAGTTTAGAGAATACCTCCTTAAAACTGCGTAGAAAATTCGTGATAATTCTCAGTTCCTCTGAATCTCATGCAAATGAAAATGCAAGCTGCTTACTGAAAATGCTCTTCTGCTTTCAGGACATCTTAAATACCGATTCTGATTGCTGTTCATGATTCAATTCCATAAAACTTGAGTGCCATTTTTTGCCTTAAAACTCATTGTGTGATGCTGTTATCATACGCTTCCTTAGCACAGGCCATTTTAATTTTCTGCAAGTTCCTATTTTTTAAAAGATTGATGGAAATAAATGTAAATTGAAGCTTTTCATATACCTTTACCTTTGTATTCGGTAAAATTTATCCTTCATCGAGCTCGCATGTATTTAAAAAAATGTAATGGGCATTTTTTACATTTCTTAAAAAAATTATATCTCATCTTCCTGCTATTAAATAAGTTTATGCATATAATTAAGAAAGAAATAATCTAAATTTTATAAAACACAGGGATTCCGTTGTGTTTTATAAATTTCCAGTTTAATGCTTCTTTAAACCCTTCTTAAGCTTCGTAATTGGTTAATATTATCTACACCAGCAGTTTTCAACCTTTTGACTAACGAGTATCATCTAAACAAAAATTGAAAACCTTTAGTACCACCACTACAAAGTACTACTCCCATCACCACTCTTGAACAAAGCTCAGATCACATAAATTTACGGTGTGTTAGAGAAAAAGAAAAAACTCAATCAGGATGTTGGGGTTTTAATTTTTTAATTTAATTAGTTAAAAACACTTTACTTCTCTGCGTACCACCGGTTGAGAACCCCTGATCTTCACTATATACCGATTTTGTATTTGGACACCTATGCAAATGCCGATATCCGAGGTCTCGATATATGTAGTGCCCTCCGCTGTTAAATATCGTGTATGAAAGAACATTGGAATTAGTCGCATTCGAGATACCAAGAAGTTCAGAGTTATCTGATTTCGAAAAAGGTATTATCATCGGGTACCACAGAAATGGCTGATCCTTAAGAGGCATATCTAGCTAGCTTTATTACCCAAAATCGATAGTGGCCTATGTGATTCAGAAGTGCAAGGTGTACTGTGATTGTAGAAATTTTCCCCAAGTCGGCAGACCCACGAACCTGGGAGGTGACCGACGGGCGCCTGCCCAGAAAAATTCGAAAGAACCGCACCCAGCCGAGGACCCACATACGCCAGGAGTTTCAACAGGTATCCGGGAGTGTTGCTTCGGTGAATACCATACATAAAAAATCACATCTGCTTGGTTCGCATGGTCTTACCTGCCACTCATAAGCCTCTAATCCTTGGTTTAATTGGTCCAATTGGTTTAATGTGATACAAAGCGCGTCGACATTGGACCGTAGATCAATGGAAATGGGTTCTCTGGAATGACGATTCATGGTTCACCTTCTACGTTCGAATAACAGGGTCAGAGTCTAGTTTCTGCCAAGAGAAAAACCTCCTACCAGAACGCATTGTGCTCCCAGTAAAATTCGGTGGAGGTGGAATTCTGGTCTAGGATAGTGTTTCTGTTGGTACAAACTGCGACCCTTGGTCCTAATCCATGTTAAGCTCAACTTCGACGCCTACTCCACTGTTTTTGATGACATTGTGTTTCCTACGTGCTGGTAGTTTTAAGGGTTGAACACATGTTACTTTCAAGACGACAACACCAACTGTCATGTTGCGAGGTCCACCATGGTTTGATATGGTCACCATAGGTTTAACCGAATGGATTGGCTTGCCCAGAGTCTAGACCTGCATCCTATCGAGAAACTTTGCAAAGAGTTGGATTGCCGAATTAAGGGATGCAACAATCGTGCAACATTGGTGAAAAGCCCGAGTAGAAGAAAATACGAACAGCCGGTCATACAAGGACTTAAGGAAAGCATGCCCAGAGAGTTGACGCTGTAATTGCTGCTCGTGGATGCTCTACCAACTACTGAATATGAATACATTTTCTTTTCCTTTTTCATCACAGGTGTTCAAATACTTATTGGTAGATAGTATATAGATTAATAAGGTTTCCAGGAATTCATATCTGAGTTACACTGACTAGTATACATTTTTACTATCTAATTTTTGTATACCATATAAAGAATATTTTAAATAACGACATGATTGTTGAAATGTAATCACTGTTTATGAACTTTGAAGTAAATTTGATAAATTGAAAAAACTGAATTTGTTTAAGAAATGACAGTTGTTAAATTTTAAAACAATTCTGATAAATTAAAAAATATTTATATTTAAAAGATAACAGTCTGTAAGCTTTAAAGCAATTCTGATAAATATTAAAACTTTAAACAATCGAAAAATTTTTTTAAAGCAGCACCTGTTTTATAGAGTATTTAAAATGTTATACTGTTATATTTGCTGATTCGGAATTCGCAGTTTCACTTATCTGCAATTCAGTGCTGTGGGGGAAAGGAAGTTTTCCAAACATTTGGTGTGTTTTCGAAAAAAACTTTCAAAAATGTGAAATGACAGTTGATCGTAATATAGCTGACACACAGAGCTGCTCAAACACGTCATCCTGTATTACATTCCGACGCAATTGCACGCTCATTTCCTGCCGTGAAATAAAATAATATAAACACGGGAAGCATATTTCACAAGTGCACATCAGCGTAGCCACTAAGGGAGGGGTTTCGAAAATGGACCAATGAGCGTCTATTGCTCTTGTGACGTTAAATCTTCATGCATGTGAGCGTATGTCGTTTACGTTTTAATTTGCATTTGTTTCGTGGTAAAAAATGTATGGCGTAGTAGAAGAAAATGTCGTAGTGCTTTCGTTTCATGAGTTTAATTAATCGCTGACATTTCATTTTCGCGATTTTTATCACAATACTTGGATTGATGTTCGCGGCATATTATCACTCTCTACATCGAGAAAATGACTCAAGCTATAATTAGCTTCGAATATTATGCATTTACTTAACACCTGTGAATTAAGAAAATTCGAGTGTATAGTTTTTTTTTAAATAATTTTTCATATAGACTGCAATAAAAAAGTGCTGACTTCTATTTACATATATAATTGGTGTAAATATTTTTCTCATATGCATAGTTTTATATAAAGATAGCATTTGGGCTCAGATGTTTATCACATACTTCTTTCTTCATCTTATTTACCATTTATCAAGTAATATTTCACAAGGATATTTTTGCGGAGTATCCAAAATGTGTTTGTGTTTATTTTAAATTCTTTCAACCAGGTAGTGAAATCTTCACATTTGCTTATATTTGATCTAACTTCGCAATGAAAATTTTCAGAAGAAATCGAAGGTACTTTAATTATTTTCTACAGAAAATTGCGTGGTAAAATATTTTAAACCATTTTACTTAAATTTTAAAGCACGCGAAAGGTCATGTGACATGACAGAAATATTACTGGATGCCCATTGGTCCATCCTAGAAACCACACCCTCAGTGGCTACACAGATGTGCACTTGTGAAATATGCACATGGGAATGAAAAGTATCGTTACGAAATCTTATGTGCATTCCCAGATTACAGGAATTCTACCGAATCTGAACTTCGGATATCAGTAGACAGTGATATATCATTTGCTTCCGTACTTACACATCTTTTTAAATCTTTACTTCCACTCTTGCTTCTTGCATTCACAGCTGTCTTACTCTTTAAATTCGTATTAAGGACTCGGAAACCTACGAGTGATGCTACAAGTATTCGGAAACTACTAGCGGTCTCTGAATGCTAGGAAAATGGATCGTTCTTTTTTCTACCATGCTTAGAAATAAAGTTTGTGATGCTCCTACAGCAGCGGTGCCCAACATTGTGCTCGCCGATCGTTTTGTATGTGCTCGCCAGCCCGATTAGGTACTGTGAACAAAAAATACTTTAAAAATAACCATTCATTTATATTTCTTAATTGTTAACATATGGTAAGCATTTATAATCATAAGAGATATCTTGCAAGACGTTATAGAATAATTGATTGCTGACTGATGAGCTTCATAAGGATAAGGATAAGGAACGGGGGATGTGGGCACTATGCCTCTACCATACGGTTAATTAGTATAGCACCACGTCCACCATGATCTAGAGAACCCTCAATACAACACTAATTCAAATACGTGAGTACATTATTGAAAATGAATGAATGATTACAAACAATTATGGTATACCTTGGCAGTAAAATTGTTGCATTTTTGTAAATAACAAGTTACGATAAAGACAAAGATGTAGTGATAGTCTGTAAAGTGTTAACGATTAGTATTCCATTTGTTGCCATTAAAAGAGGATACTTCCTGCTGTAATGGTCACTCCAGGGTCATTTATTCTGCTGCGCAGAGGTCCGTGCCGAGACTGGCTAGCTTCTCCATAATTTTGATGAGCTGCCGGCAGAGGTGCTTCTGCTTGACCATGAGCTTACAGAATGCCTGTGTGTTTGTAGTGGGAATACGTATGTGCATCCCGTTGGTCAGAGAGCAGGTAGTGACATAATGCTCCGGAGTACCCAGGTGACCGCAGCTGCACTGGTCTGTGTCAGTCGTGCCGTGCCTGGCAAAGCACTCCGGGAAGGGTCCATGGCCTGTAACATAACGAACCAGGTGCGGGTTAGAGTAGAGCCTGGCTGGATTAACATACAAAAGATGATAATGAGTAGCGAACACGGAATCTTATTGCTTCAGTCCGATGTTAGATGGCTCAGCAGGGGAAAAGTACTTCAACGATTTGTAGAACTTCTTTCGCCAATAAAGCAGTTTTTGGAATCCGGAAACGAAAGTTATAAAGAATTGGACGATAATAATTGGTTATCCGATCTTTATTTTCTCACGGATATAACAGCTAAAGTGAAAAAACTGAACGAAGATCTCCAGGAAAAAGAAAAAAACCTTTTTCACCCATTTGCAGAATTTATCAAGCCATATTAATAACCACGAGGCAATTGAAACAGAGAAATACTCGGAAAACCTAAATGCTTTGAAAAAAAGAATTTGAACTCCGCTTCTCTGATTTCCATAAAGTTCAACCAATATTATTATTCATCGCAAACACATTTGCCGAAATTAATATTTCAGACGTATCACATAAGATTGGAAATATCTTTAACAAAAAGTTGATGTTTTGGAAATGTGTTCGCGAGAGGCCAAAGGTTGGAAACCACTGCTCTACAGTATACTAACAGCTGCATTTATTCTACTCGAGTTTTACGTATGAAATTAAAATATTTGCGGTACGAGAGAGAGAGTACATGTACAATACATTTCACATAGTTTATTTAGTAACGCAGTACATAATGTTCTGCATAATACTTTGTTATTAATTTATTTAATGTTGGTGACATCTTACTTGCATAATTTATTAGTTGAACTTAATAGTAACCATGTTATGTTAAACGAAAGTACAGAGGCTGTTCATACATTTTTTAGACGATGTATATTGTATTCACAAAACTAAATTACATAAAATTCTTGTGTTTTAAATGTTCCATTTGACATCCCTTATTCTGAACTACTATCTTTCGACACCGCAATTTCCAGGATAATAGTGCCTTTTGAAGTGGCAGAAGAGGTATTCTATCCCATTCCTCCCGAACAGCTTTCCAGAGTCCTGTTAGGGTTTTGGTACAACATTTGGATAATGCAGTTTTTAAAAGTCCGAAAGCACAAAAATCCATAGGTGACACATCGGGAGATTTAGTAGGGATATCAGTGAAGGGTATCAGTTTTTTGTTCCATTTCTTTTAGGAAATTTACAGTGGATTTTGATGTGTCACTGCAAGCTTTGTTCTGATGGAGTCTCACAGATTAATGGCACTGCGGGTAAAGCGATGGTATTTCATTCAGAAAAATTGGCGATAAAATATGTTCCTGATAGTATTTGGAGTTAATCTTGACATTTTTTTGCACTCTCTTTATTTTTAACTTGCCATTATAAGAAAAACCAGCAACACGTATGAATCCCTTAGAAAAACTTTCTTTCGATTCTTTGAACCAAGTACTTTAATTTTTTCTCCCCTTTTATGATAATAAAGGGCTCTTTTTTTTTGTTACAATCATTTAAATACACCCATGCTTCATCTATTGTGACAATTGTTTTCCATTTTTCTTTGGATAAGTGTTTCTCATATAGAATTCTGCAGCGTGTCCTGCGTTGAGCGATATGCTTTGGAAGAAGACCACATTGCGTTTTTTCGCTTCCTTAAGATTTAAATCAACGTTTATCATTTTGTTTACAGTGCACACGGAGCATTTTAATGATTTTGCAACTGTCCTTTGACTAGGGGAATTTTCTTTTAACATTAAACAACGTACCTTTGCAATAGTCGAAGATGTCCATTTTTTCCTTGGATACTTGTTTGGAATTTTTGTCCCACTTGAGGATTCAATTTGACGTTTTTTTCCTTTCTTGTTGATGATATTACCTATCGACGCTTTAGATATCACAAAACCATGACTCTCGCATCGTTTTTGGATAACGGAGTATGCATATTTCTCTTCGGAAAGAGCGTAAACGTAGCCTTCGAACCACTGCTTTGTTAAATTCGCCATTTTGAATAAAAACAAAACTTTCAAGCCATAGACGAGACGTTTTGACTTTTAAAAACATAGTACAATTGCAATTACTTCTTTTGCAGCAAACGATGTTTTATTACCGCTTCTAAGTCGTCTAAAAAATGTGGGAACAGCCTCTGTAATGCATAAAATTAATGTAATATGACTGCGAATGTAATTCCTATGTTTCGTGGCATGCTGGCCATTATCGGTGTGAGTGATGGAACGTATTACTCGCTGATACGCCGGCAGTGCTGTAATAATATTTGAAAAGTAATCGGTGTGAATTTTTAGTAAATCAATTACTCATTCTTTAGCAACAGAATTTCGATTAAACAGACATTTGATAGGTAGAAAGAATAGTCTCCAGACACGAAATTTAGTAGAAGTTAATATCATCTTAAAACTTAATTAATAATATCAATGTAAAATTTAATTAACTTAATTAATACCTGTAACCTTACAGAAAATGGCAACAGTAACAAAAAGTCTTAAAACCACTTTTTAATAAAACAACAACTCAACCCTTAGTTCGAGATTCCGCGGACTTTTGCATGAACATAACTTTTCCTCAGGTCTCAGAGGAAATTTTTTTATGTTACTTTTTATTAATTTTGTCATGTAAATTTTTATGCAGTGTTTGTATTTTAACTAAATTTACTTTGTTTAAACGTACAAAATAGTTTTTTTTTTTTTTTTTTTTTTTTTTTTCAAATTAAAATTTTTTTTTTAGCTACTTCGAATTTTTAGCTAGCCGGTAAATCAACGCTACATATTAAACGAAATTCAAAATATGCGACACTTCGAATTTTTTTCTCATTATGCTAAAGCAATTCTCTTTGATGATCCTTAAATCACAAAATTATGCTACAAACCTTCTTTTATAGGGTCTTTCTAAGCAAAATGATTTTCAGTCACGTGATTTGCTAGAGCATTTAGCTAACAAGCAACTGTATTCTTTTGTGAACCTAATGATCCTTCAGTGAAGTTTTTTCTCATCATGCTAAAGCAGTTCTCATTGATGATCCTTAAATTACAAAATCATGCTGTAAACCTTCTTTTATAGAGCTTTTGCAAGCAAAATTATTTGTATTCTCGTGATTTCCTAGAGCATTTAGCTGTTCCCACAAGCAATTGCATTCTTTAGTGAACAAATGAATGTTTAATCTTTAAAAAAAAAAATAAGTATGCTGGACAAAGAAAGTGTAATATTTCTTTTTAATATATTCTTTATATTTAATTTGAAATAAATCAAAAATGAGTTGTTTTGTGTTTTGCATTTTTTATTCTATATTTGAAACTTTAAATATATGAAACAAAAAGAGTATCATCGTTCTAAAATACTGTTTTTATTAAACTTAGGCTGTATTTCAAACTTCAAAGTTCAAGTATCCATAATTATACAGAATCCAAATACCAAGCAGACTCTAAGTATTAATTATTTTTAACAATTTTCTCGGCGCGCGGTGAGAGAACCATCTATCTACTAAAGGCAGAACAAAACTACACTCATGTCCATAAATTAAGGATAATGCAAAATCAAGCAAAGGAAGAGTTAGAAGCAAAACAAATTTGACTTATTTGTAAAGCTTATTTATTAAACAAAAGGTAAAGAGCAAAAACAGATGCTCTATGTCTAATATTATTAAAAAAAATAGCGATTTTTTTCTCCCTGGAGCAAATAACAAAAAAAAAAAAACTATTTACAAAAACAAAAACAATATTACATGGTTGATATGATTGTTAATACATTGTATGTCTCCCAGACGATGCAATACAGTCCGTACAATGCCTAAGCATGCTGAGTATCAAATTAACGATCTGATCTTGGGGGATATTACACCACTCAAAAAGCAATGCTCTCCGAAGTTCCGGTAGACATGTAGGAGGAGGTTGACGGGCTGCAACTCGTCGACCAAGCATGTCCCACACGTGGTCTACAGGATTCAAGTCCGGCGAGAATGCTGGCCAGTCCATACGGGTGATATCCTCCGATTGAAGGCATTCGCTTACGATGTTTGCACGCTGAGGACGGGCGTTGTCATCCATAAACAGAAATTAGCGCCCATGGCGCCCCGAAACAAACGTACATGTTGTTCCAGAATGCCGTCCCGATAGATTTGGCTTGTCATAGTTCCAATTTGAACATGCAGGTCAGTTCTGGAACCCAGAATAATTCCACCCCAAACGAGCACTCCTGCACCACCGTAACAGTGACATTCAATGATGTTTTCTTGGTGGTAACGGGTAGCTGGAGCTCTCCATATGAAAGTCCGGCGAGCGTCAGACTGCAAGCTAAACCTGGACTCGTCGCAAAACATCACACAAGCCCACTGTTGCGGTGTCCACAATGCATGCTCTCTACTCCAGGCTAACCGTAGGCGACGGTGAGTTGCAGTAAGTGGAACGCATCTGACAGGTCTACCAGCATATAGACCAATCTGCCCTAAGCGTCTGTACACGGTCTGCCTTGAAATTATCGTACCAGTGGCTGAAGAGAGCTGACGAGACAGGTCTGAGGCTGTGCTCCGCCTGTTTCTTTTGGCAGTAACTGCCAAATACCGGTCCTCATTTGGCGTTGTAACTCTGGGGCGACCTGTGCTGTAACGTCTACTCACTTTACCATCATCTTGGAATCGTTGCCAAAGCCTGGAGATGACACTCTGGGCAACTCCAAGTTCGTCTGATACTTCTAGTTGGGTACGCCCACATTCCAGACGGCCGATAATTCTACCACGTAAAAAATCATCCAAATGCGTCCTTTGTGCCATAACTATTTGGTTATTTCACTGAAATGCTTATAAAGCGCCTGCGAACAATTTTACTTCTTTGCCTGTATGCCTTATATATCACTCTCTTACACTCTCGCCACTGTGACGTACCATCGGTGTCATCTGGTTACTTCCTGAAATTTGCATATGATTCTTGAAGATGTGTGTAGTGATTTTACAGGTAATATATTTATTACCTGTAAAATCACTACACACATCTTCTTATAGTTCGCTTTCCGCGTGACTCCGAATTATCCTTAATTTATGGACATGAGTGTATGTAACGTTTTCAGCAAGATATTTGCTGATGAAGAAAAGAAATGTTGCTAAAATTAACTAACACTCATTATGACTTTCAGGTAGAAATACCTGTTTAATTCTCCATTAAAACCATCTAATTTTATGCCTTTATTATTTTACGTGGCATTTTTCTTCCACCAAATATGCGATAAAAATTCGCTTGAATTTAGTTGGTGGCTAAAATGTTCTATATGTGGAAATGAAATGATAGCCTTCTTTAATGCACCCAATAATTTCTGTGTCATTGTTAACTACATGTCTGTCCATATGTATGGAATGGTAGATGTATTTTTAAGTGAAATTCACAAAATAATATTTTGATAAGTAGCATTGTCGGTTATTCAAACCTTTTTAAATAAATTTAAAATTATAATTTTTTTGTAAAATACCTTTTTATTCATAAATCTTAAAAAAAATAAATCATTAAGAAAATTAAAGACAAGATCTTACCGTAAATGTTATGAATTCTCATGAGCAAGTTAAACAAAATTATTTTAATAGCAAACGCCTTTTTATGCTTTGAGTTACTTATTCAAATATTAAAAGCGGCTATCTTACAACCGTAAATAATACTTTTTAGATTAAAATGCCTTTACTTCTAATTTAAACAACTGCTGTATAATAAAATTTAAGATATGCTTTACGACTAATATATTTTTATTACAAAAATTAAATTGTTAAAATATAATTTATTTAAAATTTTGTAAATATTTTATATACGTCTTTTAATAAATTGTTCATTTTAAATCGATAAGAGTAGAAAGAAAATATCTGATAAATAATGAGAATCTCAGTTTTCTTGTATCTAGCACAGCATCACTTACAAACAGCCTTTCTTTGGCAACTTTTTTTTAATCATACATCGATAATTAGAAAGTTATATTTTGCTGTCTTAGCATGCATTGATTTATTTATAAAATAATTTAAAATCTTCTGTTTTCGTTTCAGTTGATACCCAAATATTAGAAACACTCAAGGTAAGTTTAAAATTGTTTTATTATGATAATAAAAGCAACAAATCTAAAATATTTCTGCCTGCTTACGCCTTTAACTTCATACCAAACTAGAATTAAATAAAAATTTAAAAAAAAAGGGGATTCAAATTATCATTTTGAATTTATTCAGAGTTTTTCATATCTTCTGCTGCGATAATAATTCCATATGCAAAGCCATGCCATAATACTACTGCTTTGTATCAAAAATCCAGTAAAAATAATAAGGCATAAAACCTGAGTGCCGAAATAAAAGTTATTTAAGTACAAAAAAATTACACTGTTGCTTTAAATTAGCACAGTTCTCCAAACAGGAAAAGCACTTTCTTCCGGATGTTCTCTGTTTGGAGTGTACATGGGCAAAGCCAATGCAGTGCGCAATGCCGAGGCTGTGCGCGATGCCGAGTTTGTGCAATTCTCTGATACACGCTTTTCAGTGTATTGAGTTCATAGTTATTGGAGAGGGAGATCCCTTTTTTGTTAGAAAATTAGTTTGAGATATTTAAGCTAGCGAAATCTGTCTCTGCAAAGTTCTGCATAACTTTTATATATTTTAAATAGCTGCTTGGCACCTACTCACGCTCGCTATCATATACAGCTCTTCAGTTACTACCTTCGGGTGGAATCAGTATGATAAGCTAGCAGTTTTTCGGGCTATCTGAAATTGACACAAATAAAAAGTGAAACTAATAGCCTGTATGAAAGCCAGCTGAAGTATTTTAAAGAAAAATAATGATTCCATTTAATCTTAAAAACAATATCTCATTTTTATTATACTACAATACACTTTTATAATACGTAAGGAACTTTTTCTTTCTTACTGCAAGTCTTCGTAGAATAATTTGATGCAATTCTATCTGGCAATCGGAAGGTTCAGGGTTCGAGTTCCGGTAAGCATATTTCACAAGTGCACGTCTGTGTAGCCACCGAGGGAGTGGCTTCTAGGATGGACCAATGAGCATCCAGTAATATTTCTGTCATGCCACATGACCTTTCGCGTGCTTTAAGATTTAAGCGTGCTTTAAGATTTTGGTTGAAAATATTCTTCCACTCAATTTTCTGTACAAAATAATTAAAGCATCTTCGATTGCTTCTGAAACTTTTCATTGCGAAGTTAGATCAAATATAGGAAATTATGAAGATTTCACCACCTGGTTGAAATAAATACAAACACATGTTGGATACTTCGCAAAAATATCGAGGTGCAATATTACTTAAGTGGTAAATAAGATGAAGAAAGAAATATGTGATAAACATCTGAGCTCAAATGCAATCTTTACATAAAACTATGCGTATGAGAAAAATATTTACACTAATTATATATGTAAATAGAAGTCAGCACTTTTTATTGCAGTCTATATGAAAAAGATGTTCTATAATAATAACCAATGCAGAATTTTAGTCAAAGTGAACTTTACTACTTTGCATTCGTATACATTTAGTGCGTTAAATTTCACATTTAATAAATGCTCACTCTGAAATGTACTGTCTACGCAAGAAATACTTATCGAACAGAGTGAATTTATCGTATTCACAATTAGTATATTCAATTGATTCATATATAATTTTTAATGTTAACAATGGATATAATCATATCAAATTTGTTCTGAATCTTACACTTTAAAAATCAAAAGAATGCAAGCACCGAAATAAGAAAACTCTAGATTCATTGTAACACTTTCAGTCATTCTCAGCTCAATCAAAAAAAATATATACTTGAATTCTCTTAATCCACATAATATGCCGTGAACATCAATCCTAATATTAATACATGATAACAATCGCGAAAGTGAAATGTCCAGCGATTAATCAAACTCAGGAAACGAAAGCACTACGAGATTTTCTACTATTACGCCATATATTTATAACTACGAAACAAATGCAAATTAAAACGTAAACAACATAGGCTCACATGCATGAAGATTTAGCGTCACAAGAGCAATAGCAGCTCATTGGTCCATTTTCGAAACCTCTCTCTCAGTGGCTACGCTGATGTGCACTTGTGAAATATGTTTCCGGTAAGGACATCACTGATTTCTCCAGTTTCATGATTCCGAAAAATTCTAAAAAAAAAAATTTCACAAGTAGCTCCTAAGATAAAATGTGGTGGGCGATAACTCATTGTAACCTGAGTTTCGTGACTAAGCCTTCTTCTCACAAGTCCCTTTCTAAATGAGAAAGAAATGTAAGCAATTTTCTTCTTCTTTACCATGAGTCTTCGTTGTCTAATTGCAAGCTCGTCCGACTAGCAGTGAGGCCCAGATTTCGGATCCAAGTTTTGACGTTTCCTTCTCCGAAATCAACTTAATGGCTCTGTAAATATCCTTTAACGTCTCAAAGTATCCAATTAAATCATTTTTTTTATTTTCAGTAACGTAAATTTATTGAAGAACCCATTTTAAACTAATTGCTGTGTAAACACGAGAAAAATTTTGAATGAAATTTTATAAAAAACACAAACATGTCGTTATTGTTATATTGCTTCTCTGATATAAGAACAAGCCCGCGAAATTCATCGCGGCATCGTGGCATCGCCTCTCGTTGGCAAGAGCCTGGAGCAGCACACAGGTGACTTTGCTCAGTTCCGCTCCCCAATTTTGAAGGAGAACACCACGAGGGGAGTTATTATCATCCGGGAATTGCATCGTTAAAAAAGAGACCCAGAGCTATTCTGGAGAACGCATATAATGTGCTTCCTTTTCCCAAGAGGCGTTGCTATGGAGACAAGGCGCCTCAAAGGTTTCAATACACTCGTTCGCTTCCCCCCTCGCCTGAGTGAATTCGCTAATCTTTCAGCTTCCCTCAGGGTCACTCTCTCTTTGTCCCGTAATCGGGCAATCTTACTTCTTTCAACCGTAAGCGCTTGTTATTAGGCTCTAACCACATCTTTGTTCCCTTCTTAAAAGGGTTCTAGTGCAAGGATTACTTTATTTATATTTAATCACTTTAACCTTTTAACTGTCATGCCCGAGATTAATCTCGGGCACAGCACTGGTGTTCGAAAATGTCACGCCCGAGTATTATTCGGGGTAATTTTTTTTTTTTTTGAGTGCATCGTATTGTTATACCCGAATATATATCGGGAGACGTTTATTTCGGCTTCATCTCTTTGTCAAACCCGATTGTATATCGGGAAAAGTTAATGTGCGCTCAGTTCAATAGATGACAGCACTTTACTGAAGATTTCAAAGGTTAGAGGTTATTTGGTTCAAGGTGCATGGGATCTTTCTGTTGTAAAATAGCGTCCAGTTCTTTGAAACGTTATATAGATGATTTAGATTCTTCAACCGAAGATGAAGGATGTGTGTTTGATGAGCAGTATTCATGATACTTCCATGGTCAGCCTCAAAAATAAAAAATGGAGATATACTCAAGCCGAAAATTGTTTCTAATTACGGTCTAACTATGGGTGGTGTAGATCGCTATGATCAGGAAATATCCTTTCATCCAACAATCCGAAAACTTCAGAAAAAATATAATAAAAAGATATTTTTACATTTACTAGATAAGGTACTCTGGAACTCATATTTGCTCTATAAAAATGTAGTTGGGAAACGTATTACATTTTTAGAATTTCGAATCCAAGTTGTAGAAGAGCTTTTAGATAAATATGATGATGCAGCTTCTGGACAAAAGAATGTTGGCGGACCACCTACAATAGATAACCCTGCCCATCTTACTGAACGACATTTTATATCCCATTTTCCTCCTATTCCTGCGAAACGTGAGCCTACAAGACAATGCAAAGTGTGTTGTTCGAAAAAGGATAAAAATGGGGAAAAGATAAGGAAGAAATCACGATTCTGGTGTAGTGATTGTGGAGTTGGTTTGTGCTTGGAAAAGTGTTTCCAGTTGTACCACACAAGACTGAATTACTGAACTACTAATAGATATTCACTTATATTTATTTATGTTTTAGAAAATAATGATTTTTTTTTTCATTTTTAGAAAATAATGCTCCACTAGAAGCGAACTTTGCAACTGCCATGTTGAGTGGCAGCCGCCTCAAAGAAAATATGCAGTGGCTACAAAACTTTAAAAATTTTACCCATGTACGTCAAAATATCAATTTTTAACTACTTAAGTATATTTTATTTTGTACTAAACATTTGGTTTTTGGAATAAAAAAATTTGACAATTTGTGTACCCAAATCATCAAAATAACTTGACAGTTAAAGGGTTAAGAGAACTTAATGCTTTTTCAATAGTTATCATAACACAAAGTTAATGCAATCTTATTATATTTATAAAAGTTTCTCCTGAGAGGCATTGCTGGCCGTGTCTCTTTCATTAAAACTCGCCTAACGAGTTCCCGCTTTTCCCCTTCCCCAGACCCGAAGCACTTGCGACATGAAGATTTTCGCGAGTGTTTCCGCTCTCGTGTTGTTAACACTACATGACCTTGATCAAGGAAACACTGATGTTCTTCAAAATTCATGATGTAACCCCTCCAAATTGATTCTGGCCCTTATTCGACCAAAATTACTAAATTAAGTCCTTCAGTGTTTTTACCTTTTTTTCACCGTGGAAGGCAGTTACTCTTTTTGTTAAATTAACATTTTGGCACTAAATTTACCTCTTTGCGGAACCCTCTTTTTGGCGATAAAGATAATTCTTTGACGATGAGGGGATAAAGGCTCCATGCCTAAGAGCCCCGTAATAGAACCCTTCCTCGGTCCTTGGTCGAGGGGAGTGGTTTGATGGTCTCTCACCCCTCTTCTCCTACCACAACCTGTCCAGAAGACTTTCAGCTTGCCGCATATTTTGAGTGCCTTCATGCCGCACAGACCCTATACATTTACAAAAATTCATGCCTTCTCCGAGATTCTAACCTGGGCCCTTCGATACGGCAGTCAGAATCACTAACCATTGTCATGATTTGTTGGCTTACAAACATGTAATTTGTCTAAGATTCCTACTCGCACTTGAATGAAACTATGTAAAAAATCTAGAAGCTTTCAAAAATTGATAAGATAAGAACTAAAACCTTCAAATAAATACAGAATGATTGGTTAAAGGCCTAAAGACATTTTCGCTTGACAATACCTAATTTTCAGAAAGATTTTTTTTGACAACATACAGGGGGTCCAAAGGACGAAAACACAGTAAAGTACATATATATGTAAGAGAAACTGCAATGCTTGATAACACAATATATATAAAATGACATCGGGTGTTTTTGGAAAGAATTTTATTATGCACATTATTCAGT
Organism: Stegodyphus dumicola; assembly: GCF_044657685.1. Taxonomy (NCBI): domain Eukaryota; kingdom Metazoa; phylum Arthropoda; class Arachnida; order Araneae; family Eresidae; genus Stegodyphus; species Stegodyphus dumicola. The sequence goes on along the minus strand of NC_140771.1, from coordinate 252,084,734 downwards.
TGTAAATATAAGGTTAAGTTTTAATGACACTAAATTTGAATACTGGATAATTTACCAGAAGTAAAATTCTCATCTCTAACTTTAGTAGAATCCATTAACACAAAAGTGTAACAACGATGGTATAAAAGTACCGTATTTTTCGCCGTATAAGACGCACCGGCATATAAGAAGCACCCAATTTTAAAGGAGGCAAATCTAGCAAAAAAGATTATGAACCAAATTCTGTAGTAAAATATTTTATATCAACTGTATAAAGTTAACAACAGTTTAAGAAAAATTTTATGTCAACCATGTAACATACTAAGAGCTATCTTTACTCTCATAAACAGTCAGTAAACAGTGAAAGTAACAAAAATAAGGCTGTCATGTTTTTATTCTAACCCCAAGAATTCCCAATCTGGCTCATTTCAAAGTTATTCTTCTTCCTCGCATCAATAACAAACTATGAAAAGACAGAATCTTTGATTCGTATTCCTTTGGCATTTTTTGTGCAATTCTGGTTTTGGTGAGCATAGAAAGGCCAAATCTCTTCATAAATCTATAGTACCACGATTGTGATCCGGTGAAATCCTGAATGCCTTTCTCCACAGCAATGCGTTTGGCCTCATAGATTATCATTTTTGTTGAGACAGAAAGTCCATTTTGCCGGTTACGTGTGATCCACTCCTTTACTTCTACCTCTAACTCTGGCCACTTTGCAGTTGGTCCACGCAAGGTGTGCTTGCTTTTATCCAACTTTTGGAGCTGATCCTCCTGTTTCCTCCACTCTCTTATCATTTTCTCAGTTGGAGTTGGCCCAAAGTGTCTCTCCGCTGCTCTGTTTCCATGCTCCTTAGCAAATTTTATTACTTCCAGCTTGAAAGCAACTTTATATGCCAGTCTCTTCTGCTTCAACATCTTGATGGGGTGGTATGAAATATGATATATTTCATTCAGATATACCATACTACATATATCACAGCTCACAGCTATCCGCGCCTCCGCTTGCTCCCGCACTGCGATTGGCTGAGCGAAGAGACGCGTGCCTTCACCCGCTCCCGCGCTGGCTTACGAGACTCTAAAAAGTGCAAAGCAAGCGCGGGAGCGAGCGAAGGCACGCGCCTCTTCGCTCAGCCAATCGCAGCGCGAGGCAGAGACCGTCCAAATACAGTGCGAGGCAGAGCGGGGCTTCCTGGTCTCAGACGGCGCCAAGAGGTGGAAGGGAACGGAGTGGCCGAGTATTTCTGCGGTAAGGTATGTATGCAGTAGAGGGGCAGCGGAGGGCCATGGTGGGCTTTTGTATTTGCCGTATAAGAAGCAGGCACTTTCCCCCCCCCTGATTTTGGGGAGAAAAAGTGCGTCTTATACGGCGAAAAATACGGTAGCTAAAACACGCATGGGTACTTACGCTCGAAATTATGCAAATAAGGAGATTAATCGAAACTGAACTTCTGTTGCATGCGTCTTGAGAGTACAACAGCAGTTCAGATTTTACAAATCAGTTACTAAAAAACTAAGAACTTCTGCGCTAAAGCGCTATCTCACGTAATACAAACGTTACCACCAAAGTTCTCTCTAAACTTATATTCTCATTCTTATGTACACTCACTTCATATATAACACAGTGCGTCTGTAAAGTCATGGTGCACTTTTGATCGGTCACAGGAAAGCGACAAAACAAGATAGAAATGTGAAATCTTCACCAAACAAAAGAAAACCTCTTAAAGTTTCGTACCGATTCAGTGCAGTTCGATGTGGTCTCCATCCATGCCGTCGCAGTCTGCTCTGGAAAGAAAAATGGTCCTATCACTTTATCATGCATCAGGCCACACTACACGCTCACTTTAGGGCTGTCACGTTCGTACTCTACGTAGGCATGAGGATTTTCAGCAGCCCATATTCGGATGTTATGGCGATGAACACGTGAACTTTCTGCAAAAGACTGTGTTTATCGCCTTATCGATAAACATAATCTTTTGCAAAAATCGGTTATCATTGTCGATCTCATGAAGCCTACCTGCAGCAAACGCAAATCGTTTGGATCTATCCGTCAGTTTTATAGCATGCTGCAACAGCTGCAGTTTGTAAGGGCTTCTTAGGTAACTCTTCCATATAGCCTTTACAGACTCGTCACTGACCGATGGCCTGCCAAAACGGGGTTTCTCCAACAAACTGCCGGTATCCATCAACTGCTTATCCCACCGATTAATGCTATTCCTATGTAGCCGCCCAGTCGGTATGGTGGTCAGGGAAGGTAAACCGCTGAGTTGGCTTTCGATCCAGGTATAGATATATCCATGCAGAATTGGTTACTAACTCGGCGGGAGTCAACCACTAGCTACCAGGCCGCAGCCCTGGGCAGCCCCGGCTGAGAAGACGACATTTATAAAATGCAAAAAAGAGATATACATATGCATACAAGGCACTTAAAGAAGAGTACAACAATGTACAAAGAAATATATACATGTGCATACAAGGAGCTTGAAGAAAGTACAATCAAAATATATGTATATACAAATAAATACAAACTCATATACAGATATATAGTACACACTTACATAAATACGAGTAGATATTCAGAAACAAATAAAAGTATACATACTCTCACTCATATTGATATATACAACCATACATATATGTTATCATGATAGTTAAAGTTAACAAGAAGCATGCCATTGAGGTACGCGTGATCCTTAGTATAAATTAGGTACCATAAATAAAAGATATAAGCATGTACAGATACATTACTGCATTCAAGTACAGTACGAACTTTATGTATTAGAATCTGGCACAGCATAAATACAGAATTACATATTGAACATACATATCACATACTCTGTTGCTGACATATTGAACTAGCTTATATAGACTTTTATGACTACTATCTTCCAGTGTCAAAAGAGTAATTGCTAGTACAGTAGTCAATTATTGTCTTCAGTTTCCGCAGGGCAACTCTGTTACTTTTTAGATTCTGGAACCAATTTGGCCAGAATCTGGCTCCTGGTTGTTTGAGGTTGTTAAATGCTGTGTGTGGGCAGGAGAACACAAAATGGTCTGGATGACCCTCCTCCCCACATTCACAGTTACCATTCTCCCTGAAGCCAAAGCGGAAGACGTATGAAGGAAAGGGCCCATGAGCAGTGAGGAAATACGTTATGTAATTTCTATTAGTTTGGATTGTTGTCTTGATCTTGGGAATGAGATTGTAAACACATCTCCCTGTGGAGGCTTGATCCCAACGTTCTTGCCATATTCTTAGGAGCTGATGGTGGTTAGGGAAGCTGTCTGTGACGCCGAAGGGCCTGGGTTCGAATCTCGGAGAAGGCATGGTTGTAACAGTCCGTCCCGGCATAGGAAAGGCGATGGTGGCCCACCTATTAGGTGCCTCCATAATAAAGAGACCACCACATCCGGCCTTGTATAGATTAATGGACTGGGTTACATTTGTAATTGTTCACAATCTGCCATTGGAAAAAAAATGTAATTCCTATGTGGTGGCGGTTCGTTGTACACGCGGAGATATTCACGTTGTGCTTTGGTCCAGTGATTCGAATTTGGCAGGCAATAAAACACACTGAACTTTCCTCTCTACGTCGACATCTCGACTGGCGTGGGCATGGATGAACTGATCTACTGCTTTGTAATTCGCGGTGTTGCGTCATCACCTGTGTGGGCACATGCTTACACATCATACCACGGAAACTTAAAGAGTTTTTCTTTTGTTTGCTGAAGACTGCATATTTCTATCTTGCTTTATTGCTTTCTTGTGACCAATCAAAAGTGCACTATGACTTTACGGACGCACTGTATATATCTGAAGTCACGCTTTCGAGACATGTACTTCGAGCAAGTTAAATTTCGTCAATCAACACAGTAGAACAGGAGATATAGAACTATGCTTTTCCTTTTCTTTCTTTTTTTTTTTTTTTTTCCTCCCAAACCCCAGATGGGCGTCAGTTTCGAAAGTTCGAGGGGGTTATATTTCGAAACAATGGCTATTAGTTTCGAAACAGCATTTTGCATCGAATCGCTAAAAGCGTTGTATCACTTTTCGAATTGCTGCCGCCAAATATTATCGTCTTGTGTTATATTTAAAGAAATTAAATAATGAAGAATCTGAATGAATGTATGTATGTTTCTAGCACTGTAAAAAACCTAGGTACCTAAAGCCATCGAATTTTAAATTACATAGTCCTCCACCATGGGCACTTGGAAGCCCGAATTTCGAATTTTATATTTCATATTTCATAAAACGTTTAACGCATTTTTGATTAACAAATTTCTATGATTTGATAACGAGCAGTGGCAACACTGCTCGGAATGAAACATCTTTATCTGCAAAGCGTGAGACTGTCTATCGGAAATTCTAAAGATATGCTGTATGTAGATATTTTTAACCCAAAGGGACATTAGCCGAAATGCTCGTGGAAACACGTATGTGTGTAAATGAAAAAGATGCTCCTTTGGGCGTAATATAAAATCTGAAAGCTTTTGTAAAGCATTTATGAGTTTTTGATTAAGAAACTCAACAATATCAAGCCGAGCAATGGAAACACTGTACGGGAAAAAAAGCATTTTTATCTCCAGCGCGCGAGACTGTGTATGGGAAATTCTAAAGGTATGCTCTTTTAGATATTTTGTGATATTGCTGTTGAATTGAATTTTATAGATTAAGTGCGAAGAACATGATATTTAATAAATAAAGGTAACGCACAAAATGTTAAAAAAGCGCCCCATCGGTGCGTAATATAAAATCTGGAAAGCTTTTAGTTTTTTTTTTTTTTTTTTTTTTTTTCCGTGCATTGTGTACGTGTTTTACTGGAGCTTACTTTTCTTTTATAAATCAATGTATTATGTATAAGAAAAAAGCAAAGGTGCTAATGCTTTTAAATATAAATCCACAAATTATAATTGCAATATAACTTCGTGAAAATCTTTCATTAATTTGGGCATTAGTTCAACCAATCAATCAGTGAATCACTAGCCGGGCAAGAGTGAATTGAATCAATTACATAAACAAAGAAATTCTAGACGTCAGTAGTTATCATAAACAGTATCAGTAGTTATGATTGATATGTCAGTAGTTATGACTGATATGTCTATCAGTAGTAAACTATCTGTAGTTATGACTATCAGTAGTTATGATTGATATGTCTATCAGTAGTAAACTATCTGTAGTTATGACTATCAGTAGTTATGATTGATATGTCTATCAGTAGTAAACTATCTGTAGTTATGGACTATCAGTAGTTATAACTGATATGTCATGTGAAATTAAATGCAACGTATGTGAAATTAAATACAACGTTAAGTTCACAATGCATTTATGAAGTGTTGGGACTGATTTTTTTCAAGCAGTCCCAGGGACACTGAACAATGAATGACTCAAGAAGGCAGGGCTTAATTTCTAAAATTAGCCCTATGGAAGACCGTCAGCTAAGAGGAACAAGAGTAAATAAATAAGTAAAATGACTATTAAACTCATTAATAATTTTAAAATTAAATAGTTAATTATTATCAAACAAATTAATAGCTATTTAATTAATGTTTATAAATTGCTATTTAATCAATAATTATTATATAATTAATTAATTATAATTTAATTGATAATTATTAGATAATTAATAAAATATTATTTATTGAAATAAATAGGATAAATAGGATGATAGGATAAATGATTGAAATAAATAGGATAAATAGGATGATAGGATAAATGATTGAAATAAATAGGATAAATAGGATGATAGGATAAATGATTGAAATAAATAGGATGATAGGATTGAATTCAGTATTTTTATGGTTCTGATACATTCTTAGTGATTATAATTCTTGTTATAAAGTTATTATTTTTCTTCTAAAATTGATCACTATATAACCTTTTTCCATTTCAGAATTCTTAAAACATTAATCTGCAGAAAGATCTCATGCAAAAGTGAAGAGCATGTACACCATTTAGTATAATGGTAAAGGACAGCTTGTTGCCCAGTTTATTTTAGAAGTCCAATAATGAGTTATCAACAGATGCCGAACTTATTCACAATTTTTAAATGAATTGTTTGCACTATTTTTTTTATTTGCATTTGCGTTTTATGTGTGAATTTGCCCCGAAAAAAATTCAAGAAACCAATGCTTTTGAATTTTATGCTTGAACTCTCAAAATCTTTATGCTTTTATACAGAGGCTGTTCACACATTTTTTAGACGAAGTATATTGTATTCACAAAACTAAATTACATAAAATTCTTGTGTTTTAAATGTTCTATTTGACATCCCTTATTCTGAACTATCTTTCGACACCGCAATTTCCAGGATAATAATGCCTTTTGAGATTTAGTAGAGATATCAGTGAAGGGTATGGCCTTGATACCAGTTTTTTGTTCCATTTCTTTTAGGAAATTTGCAGTGGATTTTGATGTGTGACTCCTAGCTTTGTCCTGATGGAGTCTCACAGATGGATGGCACTGTGGGTAAAGCGATGGTATTTCATTCAGAAAAATTCGCAATAAAATATGTTCCTGACAGTATTTGGAGTTAATCTTGACATTTTTTTGCAATCTCTTTATTTTTAACTTGCCATTATTGAAAAACCAGCAACAATTATGAATCCCTTAGAAAACTTTCTTTCGATTCTTTGAACCATGTACTTAAATTTTTTCTTCCCTTTTATGACAATAAACAGCTCTTTTTTTGTTACAATCATTTAAATACACCCATGCTTCATCTATTGTGACAATAGTTTTCCATTTTTCTTTGGATAAGGGTTTCTCATATAGAATTGTGCAGCGTGTCCCGCGTTGAGCGATATGCTTTGGAAGAAGACGATGCACATTGCGTGTTTTCGCTTTCTTAAGATTTAAATCAACGTTTATCATTTTATTTACAGTGGACACCGAGTATTTTAATGATTTTGCAACTTTCCTTTGACTAGGGGAATTTTCTTTTAACATTAAACAACGTACCTTTGCAATAGTCGAAGATGTCCGTTAACGTGACTGATTATTAATTACTGTTTACTGATTTTGCTTGTCATTTTTCCTATTCCTCAGTCTCTTCAACGTTATTTTACTTTTGCAAATAGTTTAATGTTACTTTTTATGTGGTTTTATTTTTGTAAAAGGTTTTAAAACTTATTGATTCAACTGGAGAAAAGACAGAGAATTATTTTATGTTTGTCAGAGCAGTCCTTGTCCCACTTTTTAAATTTAATTTTTAAATATGATTACTTTTAATTCCAAAGAGAGGTGCTTGTTCTAAATTTTTAATGTGTCAGCTTTAATTACTTTTATTATTTCTATGTATGAGATATCGCTAAGTCTAAAACACCATACCATCTTTTCTAAATCTCATGAAAAATGCTCTTTAACTTACACGGTAGTTTAAATTCGCAAATCATTACTTAATAGTTACGGATAGCTTTTCGAATAAATATATGCTCTATATTGATGCTCTGGATTTTCTGTGGAATATGCATGAACTACAGAATTCTAGGTTAAAGCTGAAATAGCATCATTCCTTTTTTCGTTTGCTCCAGTGTTTTATCATTGATAAACAAGCTAACCTTTCTTACTCTGATAAAAAAAGATACAATCTTCCGTCTATTAAAATTCAACCAAATGGATGGTTCCTCAGAAGGTGCTTCATTTCTATGCATATTTTTTTAAATGATATGTATGGCGATTTTGTAAAATTAAGATATTTTTTATGATTATTTTGTTTATAAATTTTGCAATGCAAAAGTTAAGAAAATTTATGCACTATTGAACAGGCTCTATGCTTGTTTATAAAAAATGTCCAAAATAAACTGAATTCAGTTTTGTTGTTTCACAAAGTAAATGTAAAATAGCTTTGCAAATAAAAAGGCCATATTCAGTAATTCTGTGTTAAATTTATGTCTTTGAATTTTGTAAGAATAATTATGAAGAGGAGAACATTGAGAAATTTATACAAGTTGTTGTAGAGTCATTAGGTTAATTGGAAGCCAGAGAGATGAAAAATTAGCAAACGCCTTCGCCGGGAATCGAACCACGGACCTTTGGAATACCGGCCCAGCGTGCTACCGTTACACCACGAAGGCACGCTAGGGAAATGGGAGAAATACCTTATAGTGTGACACAAAAAAAAAAGAAACGAGACTGGCGCAATAAATCATTCCACTTACAGAATCAGTTCTCTATAGCGTTATCACTTTCAAAGTTGTTCCCTTCAGCATTCCACACTTCTGCATTCGGTGCTGCCATTGCTGGTAACAGTCGAGGTTTTTGGAAGGCCCTTCAGGAGTTTCTCCGTTTTTGCTTGAACCTCTTCAGCTGAGGTAAAATGGGTTCTCTTTAAGTAAGATTTAACTTTAGGAAATAAAAAAAAAATGTCGCACGGAGCCAAATCTGGTGAATAAGGAGGATGCCCCATCACAGTAATGTTTTTGCTAGTGAGAAACTGCTTGACAGATAGGGCCATGTGAGCGGATGCATTGTCCTGGTGCAGCAGCCATCCATGACTCCACAACTATGGTCTTTTTTTTCCCTAATTTTTTCCCGAAGTCTTTTTAGTACTTCAATGGAGTAGTATTGATTAACAGTCTGACGACTGGGAACCCATTCAATCATGATAAACGTGCTGGGCGCCCAAGGGGTAGCCCAGCACGTTCATCATCTTCCAAACTGTCCCTTCCCCCTGTAAAACGCTTGTGCCATTCAGAAACACATGCATGAGACAAAGTTTCATCTCCATAAGCCTCGGTTAACATTTGAAATGTTTTCTCCATCGCTGACTTCTTAAGTTTCGCAAGAAACTTGATGTTAATTCACTGTTCGGGTTTCTACATTAGGCATTTTTTCCGGCAGAATGCAGTTGCACGTGTTCACTCAATGACGCAGTACTCCCCACTGGCATAGTCGGTTAAGTGGAAACTGGCCGCATGGATAGAGGAGGTGTGTGGCATGATGTCACCAAATCAGTTGTTGCCAACTCCGCTCTGTTTTCAAGCTACACACTTAGTTTCGGGTTTTTTTTTTTTTTTTTTTTTTTTTTTTTTTTTTTTGGAAGGGGGCTAATATTTGGAATATGATAACAGGTAGTTTGGCAACATTTTGGCAAGGCGATAAAGGTAAGGCTAGGATTTGGTAAGGCTAGGACTTTAGCAGTGTACATGGATAAAGTCAAGAGTGTGCGCAATGCCATTTTTGCGCAATTCTGGGATTTTTTTAAGTGAAAATAGGTCGACGTGTGGATACCGTGTATGTGCAATTCTTAAAAACGCGGCAAGCAGCGATTCTGCACTTTCTCCCAATTTCGCACCTAATCTTCGTCATGATTAAGCACTTTTGTTCCATAAAAGTTCTAGCATAAGCGTAATTCGGCTAGCAGATTGTTGGAAAAAAATGTTGAGTTAAAAAAAAAATGCCTTTACTTCGTGAAAACAAAATGCCGTCCCCCCAAAAAAAAACTAGCAGGTTGCTGTAGAAGGGTTGGTCGCCAAATTTTCGCCAAAAAATCGCCAACTTACCATAGACCGAAGATTAACCTTTTTTTTATCACACCTGGTAAACATTGCTGAAAGAGGTTAAAAGTAAAAAAGTGAACAATTCTTAAAGCAACAGTTGGCGTGATAAACAAATATTTGCGGAACAAGGGTTTGTATAATCCTCTTCATTCCAAGCAAATTCCATGACATCATATCATCTCTTATGAAATAAATGGAAATTTAATTCCATTCCTTTCAGCATTACACAAAATATTACACAGTATAAGTATGCAGAAAGTATTACACACACACAAATGTATATAGTGATTCCCAAAATAAAGAATTTTGAGTGTTATCTAAAAATGCCCAGTTATTTGATTACTAATATAATTGATGAAAAATATAATAACTTACATATTATCACTCAGAAGTTTCTAACAAAGGTTTAGACAAATTTTAATGCCATAATTTGAAAGTACACATAAAACATTTAAACTACCACTATTTCAAATTTTTCTTAAGATTTGGGAAAGGTAGTGTACCTGTAAAAATATTTCTTCGGCGCACTTTTAAGGGAAATTAAAGGCATCCAAATGAGATCTTGAAAGGCTCTAAACTAATGCGAAACTTTAAGTGATAGCAGATGGTTCAGTTTAAGATTATCAGAAAAGGAAAATATCTTCACGTTATTACGAAAATTATAGAAAAAATTAAACTTTTATCTTTAAATAAATGAATTTCAAACTGTGTGTGGCTTATAGAAGTAGAACCAAGAAATGTTCCAATATTTTGTACTACTGGATACTTACTTCCCGTAGTTTAAGAGTCGAATCATAAATGTGTTGATTCTACGATAGGAAGAATATCTAGAAGACATTCTGCAAACCAATTAATTTGAAAAGTTCAAATCAATCAATAAATCTATCGCTTTATCGATTGATTTGAACACGAATCTGAAGAGCTTATGTGGGCAAGTTCTCATGTGTTCAAAGCTCCTCCGATGCCAAAGATCCATCTGAACTTACGTCTATTGAAGGACATCTTATTGTGTTGCCTTGCAATATGACGCCAAAGGTAAAGTTTGACAGCAGAGAACTAACTGACTTTTTGTTATCTTTAAAAAAATTAATAGGCTTTACAAAAACCCATGACTGTACAAAAATGGATTTTTCACTGGTCCTGGGATAATAGGCAAATTTCATGAAAAGTTAGTTCAAAACAGAAAGGACGACAGCTATGACCAGCTAGATTTCAAGGTTTCAAAAGATGTGCAAAGAAAAAGGGTTCACCTTCCCACCAATTGAAAGTTATTTATTCGATGACATATTTGTCCGAAATATGTACTTAACTAGTATTGTTGCGTTTTGTTATTCTTCTGACACAATTTGTTGCGTTATTTTCTTCCTTCACGTTCGTACGGGGTTTGTGGGGATTTGGAGGGAATAACGACGACACTTGATGAAGTATCGAAACACACTTTATTAGCCAGTATTGTCAGGACAGCTCCAAAACACGTTTTACAGTCATCGATGAACAACTATAAACACGCTGACACGATCAGCGACACAGCCTTCAGGTTATCAGGCTATCACGGTGGAGACAGCTTCCTGCAAAGCACTTGACTCTGCTTTCCGGAGTACAGCTCCCGAATCTGCTTGGTCGTTCTCGGAACTCCACGTACTCTCGAGACTCTCCACGCTACAACTCGCGATGCACTCGACGACGCACGAGCACAGCTCGTGACTCTTCGGTTCAGTCGTTCCCGGAGCTCAACATGCTCTCTCGATGATGCACTAGCCGCGATACACTAACAGACTCCTTCTGGGCACTCGACGACTCACTCGGCACTCGCTGCCCGGCTGTCGACTCGATCCACTCCACAGGGACTGACTCGCTAGACGAGACACACACTCGATGAGAGACACACACACACACTAACTGACTGCGGACCAGCAGGGTTTATATAGCTTTCGGCTTGTGTTCGGGAACATTCTGAGTTAAACCGTTAAGAATTCGTTTCAGAAGGTTCTCCAACCGTCCAGAATATATCGCCAATTTTGTCGCTAAATGTCGCCAAATGGGCGATTTATCGCGAAATATGGCAACCCTGCTCTCCTCGCTATTTTATTGCAACCCTAAAACTGCTTTGCGGGGAAGCCATCTTACCGCGCCTGTACCTTTCGTAACAGTATATTTTATATGAAGAGTTTTTTAGTTTATAAATCTTTTTTCTTAAAACCAAAAGAAAAAAAGAAATGTGAAGAAAAAGACTGTTTAAAAACGGGACAAAGCAGAAAAGAAAGAAGAACATGTCTCGATGTTGACAAACATGTTGGTTTATCCGAAGAAGAGTCGCAGATCTTCTGAAGAGATAAAATCATAAATAGTTGAAATGATAGATTTTGCTAAACTTAAAAGTAGAATTCGAAATTTAAGAAAAGTTAACAGTGAAGGTCTTGTTGTGGGATGTTTAAATATAAATAACATTGATAGACTGGAGAAAGAAATAAAAGTGAATCCATTATTAAAAGATGATTTGCAGAACAAATCTCCTGCAAAGAAGTAACCGAAGATAATATTGTGTGACACAGACGGTGAAATGAATATAAATCACGCTGCGGAAAGTTAACATGGTAAAATAAACCTTCAAAGGAGGAGGAATTGATCTATTTTCCCAATAAAAGGAATAAACGGTAGATTAGGTTGTGTGGCTGGAGTTCAGCCAGAGAAGTTCGAAGTGTGTAGTTGCGGCGGAAGGGATCAACTCAAAATAGGTTCGAGTAACTGTAAAAAAATATATAAAAGTTTAACAGATAGTTAAAGTGTCAAAATTTTGGACATTTTCAATCGAGATGCGACAAACAGCAAATATGTCCTCGTTGCTCAGGATCGGGGCACAATCAATGAGAATTGACTGAAGACCCAGAATGCATTAATTGTAAAATGCAAATTTGAAGTATAATTTGAAACTTGAAGTAAATCATTCTAGTCTGGATTCAAAGTGTGCGTGTTCAAAAGGCAAGTGAAATTGTTCGCTCGTTAAATTCTTTACGCTTAATAAGCTACACTGAAGGTAAAAAGAAAAATCCTAACACCAAGGAGTTGTGCTAGGAATGTTAACGCAGCATACCCATCACAGACAAACAAAAATACAGTTAAAAAAAAAAAAAAGATTAAGACAAGTTAAGAGTTAAGTTAAAAGATTAAGACAAAGATTAAGTTAAAAAATTAAGACAAAAGCTTAAAACAGAAATACAGACATGAAACTTCATGATATGAAACGCCTCGATACTAGACTTGTTCGTCAAAATCGCAAAATATTGTTTGAAATATATTGTGTAGAGATGCGATAAGCAAAATCCAGTGGGGGTTAAAAATCCTACAATTCAGGAATGTCTGTAACAGACATTCTCAAAAGTTGTATTGCATTTTCTCATATATCATTACTTATGGCATTTCCAACAGGAAAATTGGAGAAATCTACAAATAAGGCTTTAATTTCGGAAGTTATTTCCTGGTACGAAATTTTGGTAAAACTATCCAGAATGATAATAAAAAACTATGTGGTTAATATTCGCAACTGCAATACATTGGCATAGCGACAATCGTTATGTCGAAACAAAAGGTAATTTGCTTTAAATCTGGAATATATAAAATTATACTATGCGAATAATAAACCCACAAACAAAGCATAAAAGTTTACTGAGTTTTCAGTTTACTAAGAAACCACACGAAGAAAAAATATTCAGTCAAATAAGAATTAAAATAACACGAAGCTGTGTATTTACAATCTATTTAACTCATTAGTATTTCAGTTAATTATTTTCAGGTAATTAGATTTCAATTAACTGTTTTCAATTAATTAGAAATTTCGGTTAATTATAATTAACTTCTTTAAATTCCATATCTGATGTCATACTGTATACACTGACTACCAATAAGTATTTGGACACCTGTGATAGAAAAGAAAAACTAACTTTATTCAAAATCAAGAGTTGGTAGAGCCTCCACGAGAGGAAATTACAGCGTGGACCCTCCGGGACATACTTTCCACAAGTCTTTGTATGACAGCCAGTGGTATTTTTTTCCACTCGGCTTGGAGAAGACATAGAAGTTCCTTCACAGATTTTGCACGGGTAGTGCACCCCTGAATTCGGCGATGCAACTCGTCCCAGAGGTTCTCGATAGGGTTCAGGTCTGGACTCTGGGCAGGCCAATCCATTCGATGAACTCCATTGGCACCATACCAAGCCTTGGTTAACGTCGAAACATGACAACTGGCATTGTCGTCCTGAAAGTAACAGGGGTCCAACCCGTAAAACTGGCACAACGTAAGAAGCACATTGTCATCCAAAATAGTGCAGTAGGCATCGCAGTTGAGCTTACCATGAATGGGGACCAAGGGACCCAGTCCACACCAGGAGAAACACCCCCAGACCATAATTCCACCTCCTCCGAACTTGACTGTTGGCACAATGCATTCTGGCAGGAGACGTTCTCCAGGTAGACGCCAGACCCAGACCCTGCCATCCGAACGGTAAAGGGTGAACCTTGATTCGTCACTCCAGAGAACCCGTTTCCACTGATCTACGGTCCAATTTCGATGTGCTTTGCACCACATTAACCGAGCAGCGCGGTTGGACTTTGTGATCAAAGGCTTACGGGCAGCAGCACGACCATGAAAACCAAGCAGATGTGCTTCCTTACGGATGGTATTCATTGAAACAATACTCCCGGATGCCTGCTAAAACTCCTCGCGGATGAGGACCATCGGTTGGGTGCGGTTCTTCGGAGTTTCTCTGGACAGCACTCGTCGGCCTCTATCTCCCAGTTTCGTTGGTCTGCCGACTCGGGGCACATTCCGACAATCACCGCTCACCTTCCACTTCTTAATCACATAGGCCAATGTCGATTTTGGGTACTTCAGATCGCTAGATATGTCCCTTAAGGATCGGCCATATTTGTGATACCCGATAATTATACCTTTCTCGAAATCAGAGAGCTCCGAACTGCGAGACATCTTGCATGCGACTAAAGCCGATGCTGTTTCCTACACGATATATACCGGCGGAGTCCGTGACGTACCTTAGGACCGCAGATATCGTCATTTGCATAGGTGTCCAAATACTTATTGGTAGTCAGTGTAGTATACAGTATACAATGTATACCTTTCTTATCAGATGGAGTATAGAATACAGAGTGAAATGTGGAATTGCTTTCATTTTTTTCTGATACTCGCGCATCCTATTGTTACTTTTACGTCACTGTTGGAATTCTTCTGCAGCAGCAGGTATATCAGAGCTTCTTTATTCTCGCACATCACTTTCTCTGGAACCTGTGGAGAGTTGCTCCTTAGTTCTTCTACTTTAATATTGATTTCAAAATCGCTTATTAAAGTTGTGCACTGTGTAGCCACGTACTTCAACTCGCCTTCAAAACAAACATCAATACCTAAGAAAAAGAACAGAGATAATTTGCATATTTACTAAATAATTCAACAATTTCATAATTTTTACTTCCTTGTACGAAGTAAAAAGGAAGTATTGTAATCGCGAAAAGTTTCAGCCAGCATATTTCAACGAAAATATCCATTTTGACCGCTATCGAATGCAACTGAACGATGTTTTTGCGTGATATCTGTACGTAAGGACAGAATAAAAGACTGTTTTCCTCCAAAAAAATTATAAAACTGCTTTAAAATTAATTCTGAAGAGAATTTTTCGTGGCGTCTGTACGAACGCATGTACGTACGTATGTATCTCGCATAACTCAAAAACGAGTAGCCTCAGAACGTTGAAATTTTGTATATAGGGCTGCTATAGCATGTAGATGTGCACCTCGTATTTTGGTTGCAATCGGCCTCACCAAACGTATATAAATATATTTATATATATATCCACTCATTTACCCGGCTCAGTGATCCCAGTTTCTTGACTCTTGATATGTTTGTAAATTGTACATTTTTTGCTTTAAAAATGATTGAATTATGTTGTTTTTATCTTTCGGTTAAGGATTTTATGCCTTTAGTAAATCTGTGTGCAATATTTTTAAAATAATCAGCAATTTTAAAGTTGTTTAATTGCCGCTAAGCCTGTTTTTAATGGCGGCCACTGATTGTTTACATTTGAAAGAGGAGACTAGTGGATTCGTTGCCAATCTAGAGAAACTTAGCTTCGCAACAACAAAGATAACGCCTTCATTTATTATTGCCAATTAAATCATGCTTAATCCTGTCTAGAATTTTTTCGAGGAAATAAGTGTTTGAGATTTACTTCGTAATTTTTAATATAGATATTTTGAGTTTTTATGTATTTCTGCCTTCTCGCGAAGTGAGAACTGAATTAATTCAATGCGAAATACTCAAATGTCTGTGAAAAACTGTTTCTTTTTTGTTTTGTTTGCTTAATTTTTTTTTATACATCCTTCTAGCTTTATTATAGTATTTGAATAGAACATGTGGCAACGATTAGATAATTTTATTCTTTAAATGATATAAATTTTGTGCATTATGAGTTAGAATATGAAAGAAATATATAAGTTAACTGTTATATAATTATTGGATTATATAACAGTTAACTTAGTTTCCGTTATATAATTATTATATAAGTTAACTGTTATGTAATTATTAATACTGTTAAGTGAATCTAGCGCCAGAGTGTCGATATGGTAAACAAATACGAGAAGGAATTTTAAAGAATGCATTTATTCTATTGTGGTTTATGCGCTGTCGGCGAAGTAGATTTAATTCAATCAAATGAGTTTAAATGAAATGCAAGAAAAAATGCGTATAATTTAATATTCCAATACAAGGAAATCATGTGGTGTACACATCAGATTTTTTAAATTCCATCTCAATAACTGTATGTTATTTTCTGAAAATTTATTAATAATTGTAACTGAAATGTCTTCTGTTTAAGGTATGTGCCTACATTCGAAGCACTTTTTTTTTAAATACATAAAATTTCAATTAAACACACATGTTTTTGAGTAAGATGGGATATAAAACTATGAATTTAAATGGGATTTTATAGAACGTTTCATTAATTTTTTAAATATAAGCAATATTTAGTAAAATTTTAGTGAACATTTTCCTTTACGCCAGATCTCCTATAACAGATCCTAATGAATATGCTTTAATCTTTACACAGTATATAAATAACATACGTACCTGTGTTCTGTAGCAAAAGAATTGCTGTATTTATAAAATTTTTTGAAATATTCAAAACTTGGTTCAAAAACTCAAAATTAAAAAAAAAAAAAAAAAAAATCCTCTTTTCTTCAAAATACTGTCAATAAAATCAATAAATAAATACAAGGAGGTCAGATTTTGCTGCAGAACACAGCTAAAGATGAATAAAACATTTTGGCAAAATTTCATTTCAATATTCTAAATATATTTTGAGAAATTAACGTAATCGCAATCAAAAGTAACGAAAAACACAATTTCTCAGAAAAAGCATTAAAAGATTTTAATACAGCACAAAAAATTTTGTAGCCACTTTAGACCTTTAAAACTCGCCATATTTGTATGTTAGGGCCCTCTTTTACTTCATTCTTAACTAATTTTGACTTTCTTTTAGCCTTTTTCTGGATAACTTTGTTGCTTGTAGAGATTGGCGTTTCGATTTCTGAATTCGCTGTTTGTTTATTCCCATGTAGCTTTCAAGCATAATGGGATTAATTTCTATTTCTATATACCTGAAAATAGGTAAAAGTCCAAAATAGCTTGAATTAAATAATAATACGGCAATGTGTGCACCTAAAAGCAATGTTTTCAGTTGGGCAAAAGTTTCTTTAGGTAAAATAGTCCTCAAAAGTTTAGTAAAACACTCATTATTGTTTTGAGTCTTCCCATGTAGGCATTTTATCAGCAAAGTGTCACACAGTGAAAGATGTGGTGCTTTTACAGCTTTTATACTGTTTAATAATTAGAAAATAGTTGCTTAAACTGTAAGGATCCTAAGTTTTACTAACGTTTATTTTATTTTAAATCTTTACTATCACTTCTTATTTTCTACTTCCGGCCAGAATTAAACGCTTTAACTTATTTATGCAAATTGTCTTGCTAACGCCAAGTACTTAAGTTGTGGCTTTTTGCCAAGCAAGATAGAGGGAAGAGTTATTGGAAGCAGGCCGCTTGCCATAGTAGTTTTACGAGTTTTCGCTCTGTTGCTGGTTGCCTTCAAGGCCAGAGGTTTAGTCCTCTTGATAATTGCAAACGTATCGTAGTTTTAGCAGCTCGGCGTACTGCATACGGACCTTTGTTAAATAACGGCCAATCTTAATGCTAGGCACTTGTATACTAATTCAAAGTTAGTTTTAGTTAGTAGTTTTTATATTCTTACGTTCAGACCACAAGTGGTTGGTCTCTGTATTCCGAAGTTTCGGAAATTCCTGTAAAGATTGAAAATAAAGGTTTTCGTACACCCTTCCTGCTTGTATTGTCTACTTCACAAAATCTTGAACATAGCTTGAGTAAGCTCCCTGTTCCGACTCAGGACAACCATTCATGTTTCCAAAGCAAATCAAGAGGAATACAAACCCTGATAAAACTTATTGTTTACATTTATACGACCATTTAAATGCCAACTTCCGGCATCCAAAAATTCACTTTTTGTTTATTTTTTATACTATAACTTTGCTTATAGTTATCGTAAAAACAAAAATAAAGCATTTTTGGAAACCTAAATGTATGGCCTAAAAAATGAATGAATAAAAAAAATTTAGAAAATTTTCACCAAAACGACGAATTCAGGGTAGGCACATACCTTTCTGCTTTTACTAACCCATGTCAAAGTCATTTGGATCTGCATATTTCTGCAAAGGATTGTAAATTGACTGACCGATAATTTGCTTGACTTATAAGATTTAAATAAAAATATTTTAATTAATTGGAAATTTACCCAGAAGGACTATTAATTTCGTTTCGGCATTTTGCATTGATTCAGTACAAGCGTTGTTTCACTTTTCAAAATGTTACCACCGAATATTATCGCCCTGTGTTATATTGAAAGAAATTAAATTATGAAGAATCTGCATAAATGTATATATGTTTCTCGCATTGTGATAAAACAACGGTACCTACAGCCATCCAATTCTGAATCCTCTTGCGAATACGGCATCTGGAAGCCCAAATTTTAAATTTGGAAATTGTTTTATTATCGATTTCGTATTTTGTCAAAACTTTAACGAATTTTTGATTAACAAACTCCAGGATTTAAAAACGAGCAATGGCAACGTTGTATAGAAATAGCATTTTTACCTCCAGCGCGTGAGATTGTGTATCGGAAGTTCTAAAGATATGCTCATTTTATAATTATTTTGCGATATTGCTCTTGAACTGAATTTTATGGTTTAAATACGAAGAACATGACATTTAATAAATAAAGGTAACACACAAAATGTTAAAAAAACGCCCCTTTGGACGTAATTTAAAATCTGAAACCTTTCAGATATTTTACTTTTTTTTTTTTTTTCTTTCTGAAAGACATTTCTATCCGTTCATTAAGTTCGCCATAAAATTTAATGACTTTCCGACGAGTACTTTCGCCTGTAGACAGTTTTGAAATAGGGTTCTTTAATTGTGGACACCCTGCATATTAATATTTTTTTATTCTTTTGAATAAGGCAGATGATAATAAAAACAAATTTGACCTGTTATCGCCTGTTGCTTTTTGCAGACGAACTTTCCTGAAAATGGCTCATAAGCATTCTTGACAGTGTCCTGATATAAATATATCTTTGAAATATGGATTCTCGCATTTAACTTCCATGCTGGCACCAGAAAATAGAGGGGCTGTCCTGGTGAAGAAAAAAAAATATTCAAGATTCATTCATTTATATCTCAAGTATTTAGAAAAATTTTCCACATATCCTTAAAATTCCAAATTACAATGCAAAATATATTTAAAAGCACAACATGTCAAACAGGACATTTCAAGCAAATAGAAGAGTGGCAGCGCAAGAGTAATTCAGTTCACCTACAATAGGGGAATTAACATTTTGATCAGAAGATATGACACCATTAAACCTTAATCCCATTGCAGAAAATAATGGTAATCTGATTCTGGCCTAACCTGGAAGCCGTACTTTAAACAAAAAAATCTGATGTGTACACCACATGACTTCCTTGTACGGAATACTAAATTATACGCCTTTTTTCTTGCCTTTCATTTAAACTTATTAGATTGAATTAAACCTATTTCGCCGACAACGTATAAACCACAATAGAATAAATGCATTCTTTAAAATTCACTTTGTTTACGACAGCGACACTCTGACGCTAGGTTTAGTTAACAGTATTATATTTCGTTCATATTATAACTCAGAATGCACAAAATTTATATCATTTAAAGAATTATCCAGTCGTTGCCACATGTTCTATTCAAATACTATAATAAAGCTAGAACTATGTACAAAAGAAATTAAGCAAACAAAACAAAAAAGAGACAGTTTTTCACAGACGATTGAGTATTTATCATTCAATTAATTCCGTTGTCACTTAGCGACAAGGCAAAAATACATAAAAACTCAAAATATCTGTATTAAAAATTACGAAGTAAATCTTAAACGCTTATTTCCTCGAAAAAATTCCAGAAAAGATTAAGCATGATTTAAATAATAAATGAAGGCGTTATCTTTGTTGTTGCGAAGCTAAGTTTCTCGAGATTGGCAACAAATCCGCTACTCAGCTATTGGAAATGTAAACAAGAGCGATGGCCACCATCTAATTAGGCTTAGCGGCACTTAAACAACTTTAAAATTCTTGATAATTCTAAAAATATTGCATACAGATTTACTAAAGGCATAAAACCCTTAACCGGAAGATAAAAACAACATAATTCAATCATTTTTAAAGCAAAAAATGTACAATTTACAAACATATAAGAGTAAAGAAACTGAGATCACTGAGCCGGGTGACAGAGTGGATATATTTATAAATATATTTATATACGTTTGGCGAGGCCGATTGAAACCAAAATACGAGGTGCACATCCACATGTTATAGTAGTCGAATATACAAAATTTCAGCGTTCTGAGGCTACTCGTTTTTGAGTTATGCGAGATACGTAGGTACGCACGCACGTACGTACATACGTTCGTACAGACGCCACGAAAAATTCTCTTCAGAATTCATTTTAAAGCAGTTTTTTAGTTTTTTTGGAGGAGAAGAGTCTTTTATTCTGTCCTTACGTACAGATATCACGCAAAAACATCGTTAAATTGCATTCGAAAGCGGTCAAAGTGGATATTTTCGTTGAAATATGCTGCTTGAAGCTTTTCGCGATTACAATACTTCCTTTTCACTTCGTACAAGGAAATAAAAATGAATCCTCTCTAAGACAACCACCTAAGTTTTTTAGATGATTTTGGTCTTTGATGGAAGTGATAATTATAGAGATGCGATATTTAAAATCGACATTTGTTAATATTTTAGTCTTTTTAAAGAGTACTCACTACAGTTACCTTATTCTGAACTATTAAATGGACACCTCACCATTTAATTACTCAGTAGCGCTTTATTTACTGTCAGCAAGATATTTATTTTACAAGATCGTATTAATATACGCCTTGTTTGAGCGTTCGTCACCAAAATTCACAACAGGGTAAGGTTCACAACGGCATTATACAAAAGGATTTAATTTGATTACCAGTGTGATACTTCTTTCGCAATTTGAAGCAAAATCCATTGATGGAACACAGCAATAACTTTTATTTAACACTCAAAAAGTGGCGACATACAAACAAGATGAGAAAACGTATTCTAGCATTTAAAAAATAAAACAAATACATTCTCCGTGCGAGAGCCACACGTGGTTCTCGAGCCTGCATTTCAAACATTGCCATTAACCTTAATGTTCATCTATTTAAATTACTTATTTTAAATTATAAGATTCTTAATAAAAATATTTAAAGCTGTTACACCAGTTTCATAGAAAACACTTCTATGACACCATAAATCGAACAACACATGGCTAACAACGACGAAATAGCATTTTCAGATTTGATATGACGAGCCTAGTTAATCGTAAGACCTAACGTAATCTTAGCTACACAAAATAAATTAGCGGTTACAATTTTATGTATTGTTGCGTGCCTACGGGTTTGTAATAAATTGAATGCATACAGGTCCGATGATAGGCTAATAGAATTTATTTTATCAACAGAAACACATCTAAGTTCTGGAATTTTCCACGAAATTTCAACCGTGTATAAGAGGTTTAACACAATATCAAAACTAATCCAATTAAAGAAATAATTCATAGTAGAACAATATAAAAAAATCTGATGTGTACACCACATGACTTTCTTCTACGGAATATTAAATTATACGCATCTTTTCTTGCATTTCATTTAAACTTATTAGATTGAATTAAACCTACTTCGCCGACAGCGTATAAACCACAATAGAATAAATGCATTCTTTAAAATTCACTCTAGTATGTGTTTATCATAGCGTAACTCTGGCTCTAGATTCACTTAACAGTATTATATTTCGTTCATATTATAACTCAGAATGCACAAAATTTATATCATTTAAAGAATTATCTAATCGTTAGCACATGTTCTATTCAAATACTATAATAAATCTAAAACGATCTATAAAAGAAATTAAGTAAACAAAACGAAAAAGAAACAGTTTTTCACAGACAATTGAGTATTTCTCATTCAATTAATTCAGTTCTCACTTCGCGAGAAGGCAAAAATACATAAAAACTCAAAATATCTATATTAAAAATTAAGAAGTAAATCTTAAACGCTTATTTCCTCGAAAAAATTCCAGAAAAGATTAAGCATGATTTAAATAATAAATGAAGGCGTTATCTTTGTTGTTGCGAAGCTAAGTTTCTCGAGATTGGCAACAAATCCGCTACTCAGCTATTGGAAATGTAAACAAGAGCGATGGCCACCATCTAATTAGGCTTAGCGGCACTTAAACAACTTTAAAATTCTTGATAATTCTAAAAATATTGCATACAGATTTACTAAAGGCATAAAACCCTTAACCGGAAGATAAAAACAACATAATTCAATCATTTTTAAAGCAAAAAATGTACAATTTACAAACATATAAGAGTAAAGAAACTGAGATCACTGAGCCGGGTAACGGAGTGGATATATATAGAAATATATTTATATACGATTGGTGCGGCCGATTGCAACCAAAATACGAAGTGCACATCTACATGTTATAGCAGTCCTATATACAGAATTTCAACGTTCTGAGGCTACTCGTTTTTGAGTTATGCGACATACGTACGTACATACGTTCGTACAGACGCCACGAAAAATTCTCTTCAGAATTCCTTTTAAAGCAGTTTTATAATTTTTTTGGAAGAAACGAGTCTTTTAGTCTGTCCTTACGTACAGATATCACGCAAAAACATCGTTCAATTGCATTCGATAGCGGTCAAAATGGATATTTTCGTTGAAATATGCTGCCTGAAACTTTTCGCGATTACAATCCTTCCTTTTTACTTCGTACAAGGAAGTAAAAATAAAATGCGAAAGGGAAAATATACAAAATTACACAAATAAAAATTAATC
Organism: Stegodyphus dumicola; assembly: GCF_044657685.1. NCBI lineage: Eukaryota > Metazoa > Arthropoda > Arachnida > Araneae > Eresidae > Stegodyphus > Stegodyphus dumicola. Next base: position 252,061,748 of record NC_140771.1, on the reverse strand, counting down.
TCCTTTTATTGTAACTCCAATTCGGAACTCATCAGCGGCTCTACTTCAATCCTGCAGCTATAGCGCAAGACGGATTAAAAAAAATTTTTTTGCTTCGAATTTTTAGCTTATTTTTTTATATGTATAGCTTATAAAAATGCATAAAGCTATTAGACCAGTTATTTTCGGAAATCCACTTATAAACTTCGAATTTCATTTGATTTGGGTTAGGCTCCAGCGCCTGGCACCCTTGTGCTATACGACTACAAAGAGAAATGAGTTTTCTTCCTTTTGTAAACTTTGAACAGTAGAAAAACAAATGTCCGACGTTTTGCACTCTCTTGATCTCAGCAGAGTTGAAGTTACCATGGCCAGTTAGAAATTTACTAATTTCAAAATTGCAGAAAACATATTGAGTATTCAGTCTCTGAGGAATAGAAAAGAAGAATAATTTAGTCAAAGACGCAGTAAGAGGATTTCTGTATAATTCATTCCGCTTAAAAATTGTTTCACTCCAAATTTGTTTCTTGAAGAATGACTTAGGCAGTTGTAGAGTCATTAGGTTAATTGGTAGCAGAAAAGATGAAAAATATGCAACCGCCTTCGCCGGGAATCGAACCACGGACCTCTGGAATACCGGCCCAGTGTGCAGAACCACTACACCACGAAGGACGCTTGGAAAGCGGGAGAAATACCTTACATACTCCCCTTTTTAAAGGACGACTAGGGTTTTTTGGGGACCTAGTCGTCAAATCCTGGGTGTGGAGAATCATCATCCACAACCCTTTTTAGTACGGGCGCCACTTGTATAGTCATTAGGTTAATTGGAAGCAGAAAAGATGAAAAATATGCAACCGCGTTCTCCGGGAATCGAACCACGGACCTCTGGAATACCGGCCCAGTGTGCAGAACCACTACACCACGAAGGACGCTTGGAAAGCGGGAGAAATACCTTACACAGTGTCATTAGAATATTAAATTGAAGGTTTCTAGTTTGTTTCGCAAACCAATGAGCCCATTCATTTTCCTAGATTGTCAGTGTTGCCATGTACAAAGCGGGGAAAAAAAGAGAACAGTTCTATAAAGTGGTACTTCGATATACCAGTGCCCTAATATACGAGTGTTTTGAGATACGAGCCGCCGAGCGAATGATATTTTGCTTTGAGATGAGAGCAAGATTTGAGATACGAGTTCTGGAAGGACCAACTCTTTCGCATCGAGAGAGGGTAAAATCTCAATTCCCCAAACATCGAAAACGCCCGTATCTAAGAATTTCTCCTGGAATGCTTTTCCTTCCCCCATGGCAAGTTGAATACTACAGCGCTAACAATAGCCTTACTTAAGTAAAGCGAGAACTTCTTTCTTCGACGCTTTGACACTGTGTGAAGTTCCCCCTTGGGACGGGATTGCAACTTCGGGCATCAAAAGCTAAACACTGACAGTAAACAAAGGAAAGGAAGGAACAAAGGAAACAAGGAAGCTACTTTTAGTAGCTTCAAAAGAATGATTGACATGTGATTTGACAACACCTGAAAGAATTGAGTAATGCAGTAACGTGATGGGGGAAAGCACTGGGTAGGAAATTATTCAGGCGTTTTGGGCGTCCAGCCGATGTCTGAATGCTCGGGCGTTTAGGGCGACTTCGATGCGAAAGAGTTAACATCGTGATATGCCTAGGAATTATTCATCAGGCCTGGCTGGGTGTTGCAACAACGTTGCTTAACCTCTGCATGAAGCTGTAGCTGAAAGGGCCTTCGAAGGATTAGAACCCGAAGTGTCAGTGGTAGAGGAGATTGTTTCTCTGGAAAAATCCACGGATCTGGAGGTGGATGAGAGAGATGTGAACGAACTCGTCGAGGAACAGTCTTAGGAGCTGACAACTGAGGAGTTACACGATCTACATTCGCAGCAGCATACGGTGGTTCAACGAAAAATTAGTTTTGAAGAGGACCCAGAGATGGAGGAGGTTATCCCTACAGGAGATACAAAGAAGATCTTGGGAATGTGGGAAAAAGTTGTAGAGTTTGTGGATTAAAGTCACCCCGAAAAAGTTGCAACTGGTCGTGCATCGGAGTTGTTCAACGAAACTTGCCCAACTATGTTTTTATACAATATGTATTTGTTATTTATAAATAAATGTTTCTTCTTGTAAATACATTTTTCTTATTCAAAAACAACTGAGGTGGTGGTTTGGGAGCTGGAACGGATTAATGGCATTTCATTTAATTTCAATGGGGAAAATTGCTTTGAGATACGAGCAATTTGTCATACGAGCAAGGTTACGGAACGAATTAAACTCGTATGTCGAGGTACCATTCTATCTCTCGTTCTGTTGGGCCGATTGACAAAATTCAAACTGCATTTTTCATGTCTCGAAAGCAGTGGCGTAGCTAGGGTGGGGCAAGGGGGACATCTGTCCCCGGGCGCAGCATCCAAGGGGCGCCAAATTGATGCTACCAATTTTTTTAATGAAATGTTTTCTGTTCTTGGCACACAGAAAGGAGCGCAAATTTTCAGTTGTTCCCGGGCTCTGGAAACTCTAGCTACGCCCCTGCTCGAAAGCGCGATTTAGGATATCTATTAGATATATATATAGCATTTCCCTAATATAGGTATTTTGACACAAAATCGGACTTTTTCTGAAATGATTTGCCGCGAGTAGTTTTTAAAAAATTAGCTCTCACAATTTCAGCTCCTCAATGTTGATTGAATTTGGTATACATTTATTAATCTCTCTTTTTTTTATTACACTTATTTTATTCTTCCTTTCACATTTCTAAATTTAAGTTCATTCCAAATAAAATTCACCCATATTTTATGATTTATTTTTCAAATTTGTATTTTTAAATAATTTTTATAAATTTTTCGAAATTTTTTTTTTTAAATATGATCTATGAAACTTTTAACATCATCTTAAAGTAGATTTATTTCTAGGCATACCTGCAAAAAATTAGAGTTTTTTATTCAAAATTTTCAAAGATATACGTCAAATATAAGCGATAATAAAGCCAAATGTGGTTTAATGAGTCTCAGAATCGAAATATGGACAGTTCAGAAAAGGTCCGGTTTTATGTCAAAATACGTACGTTAGAATAATGCTATATATAAATCTAATATATATCCTAAGTCGCGCTTTCGAGACATGAAAAACGCATTTTAAATTTCCTCAATCGGCCCAGGAGAACGGGAGATATAGAAATGTTCCACCATTGTTTTACCGCCGTGTACGTGAGAAAATACGAAGCTTTTATCAAAATCTTCAAGAATCGCATGAGAAATGCTAATTAATTTATTACGGGAGAATATATTCATAAGAAAATATGAGGATGAAAGAGAATCAGTACATGAAATGGAAAACTTAAGAATTTTTAGTTCGAAATTTGTATTAAATTTATTAAGGATTCTAAGTTCAGAATCTTCTTATTAATCCTTCAAATATTCGGTAAGATTACTGATATCACGCAGTTTTAAAATATATTTTTTATTTTGTATATTTGTTTAGCTGAATGTTATTAATTTGTACTTCTACTTTCATTCAACAGTGACAATTTCACACTAATGCTATTTGCAAGACCTTTGGTAATTTTTATTTTGAAACTATCAAACAATAAAAAGGTTATAGCCTTACGATTCCAGGCCGAACACAAAATGCTGAGATGCCGGCTCGCCACAAATAACATTTGCAGACTTAAGATTACAAACGGCTTCCTTACTTTTGGAGAAAAAGAAATTAGACTTATTATGAGACAGATATTACACATTTATCTGCATGTATATATGTATGCAAAGAGAGACAGACATAAATATATATGTATATGTTACGGTGAAACACCGAAATCTGGAGAATGTCGACTTTCACCGGTGAATGTCAACATTCACATAGTCGCTTGGTGTATGTCCGAAATATTTTCTAAATACTCTTATTTCTGACTTACACCGGTCAATGTCGACATTCACCATGTACTAATGGTGAATGTTGAACACATAAGAATATTATATTTTCTTCTCCGTAATTCGGTCGCGAAAAAACGCACTTGAGACTTAAAATAAGAACTTAAGAACGTAAGAACTTAAAACACACTGTACATTCAAAATGAGAAAGGAAAATAACAGAAGTTAAAAACTTACTAAATTACGTGATTCAAATCTTATTTATTGCAACAACTTAAACTATTATGACACTTTGAATTGCACGAGAGGCCCTTGCTTTTACAACTGCATTTATTTGTGGAACACTTCCTTTTGCAATGACAGTGTGTACATATACTCCTCTCTTTTCGACCTACATCAGAGCATATCTGTGATTGTCGACATACACCGGTGAGGGTCCGAATGTACAAGAATGTAATGCAATATTCGATCTTTCACCGACGTATTTGGTGAATGTTGACATTCTCCGGTGAAAGTCGACATTCTCCAATTTCAGTCTTTCACGGTAACATATATACATATAAAGACAGGTAAATAAGTAGACCACCCCCTTTAACAAAACGGAAAGAAAAGAAAGTAAAATGAAAAGCTCACGCAACAAAAAAGTCATGCTTTGGGGGAGGGGAGTTGCCAGAAAATTTAAATAAATAAATGCCGGTCAACTTGCCGATCGACTTACTCATATGTTCATAGTTTTTCTTAGTTTCTATTTGTGAATGTTGGTTTTCATAGCTTTATTGCGATACTTAGTGAATAATTAATTATTTCATTCTTATAAAAGGCACATCTTGGTGTAAATTGCTTAAACATTTTACAGAGTGAGACTTTGGTTTGTTTTACTTAGTACACTTAATTCACTCCTGAAGATGGTTTGCCATCCGAAATATTCGTAAATGGAAATAATTTTTCTCGTAGGAATTAATATTATATGAACTAATCCGTTCCCCAGATGTACAGTAATTGCTTAACCACTTAACTGTTTCATTTTCCTGCCATATCGTGACCAAAAATAAGCATATTTTGTATTCAAAACTATTACAAGTATTGCATTTATTAATTTAAGATGATTTTTAATTATGGCGAAATTAAAGCATTTTTATTTAATGTTGGCTTTTATCTGACGAAACCGCGGAACTAGCAAGAACACTTTACAGGAGATAAATGTGAAAGAAGTGAATTCGTTGTGAAAGGATTGGATTGGATTGGATTGGATTATTCAATTATGGCAAAGCACACGAGGGCTATCTGCCTAAGGGGAGGGATGCCTTCGTGGAGGACTTTCTAAGGAAACGTGGCTCGTATACACGTTACACATGGGGAAAACCACGAAAACGCCCATGCAGCCATCCCGTTCGCGGGATTCGAACCTCAGACCGAACTACCAGTGTTCAGCGTCTTTACCGCTCGGCCGCTGGTGGGCCCGTTGTGAAAGGAAATCGTGGCGGTGGTGGAGGAAAATTATTAGCATTCATTTCATAAATGTTCCGAACCTGAATTAGACCATCTGAACTTTCCGTTTCCCCATTATCTCTACGGAATTCCGATAAAGAACTTTCAGGACTACCAGAATCATTTATAGAAAATTTTGATTTGCTATCTGATTTAATATCAGAATTATACTTTTTTATGAGCCATTTAGTGTCACCTGCTGTTCTTTTATTTCGTGACAAAATTGGAAAGAAATAACTATCCGCAAATCCTAATACACTGAACACGCGCAAACAAACTCGTTAAATTTCTTCGCCTAATGAAAAGCGGGAAAATTTTTCTATGAACTGATTTTACAATCCAGTCTCTCCTGGACCACTACAGACATCTATCAGAAACACTGCAAAGTGAAAAATGTGGAAAAGGCCGGAACAAGCAGTGGATTGGTGTAGGAGAATACACAGCCCGAGTGGTACACGGGCAAATCAAAAAAGTCCCTTTTCGCGTCACCCGGACGGTTTTCGGGAAAAACAGTTAAGTGGTTAAAAAAGAATACTGTAAGCTGTATTTTAATTTTATAACAGTTATTTTAATTTTTAAATCCTTTCCTTTCAGTTCTTGTTTCCACTTACAACTCTCTACCAGAATGAGTTTTTAAAATCGCGGTGAATGTAAATGAGTTAGGAGTAGTATTTAGAGGAAGTTCAATTAACTTCGAGAGAGAGAGAGTTCTTAGGAGTCCTTAGTCTCGCATGCTTGCTTTCTGGCTATTTAATTCTTGAATCTCTTACGCTCGGCCGTATTGTATGTGCCTGTGGAGAATCGCAGCCTAGTTTAAATTAAGGGCCAACTACGTTAGATATTTGTGTCTATCTTCGGCTAGTTTAGCATTAGATTAGTTTCTTATCCTGATTTAAAAGCCCGAGTGAAGGCTTTCTTGTAAGCCCAAGAAGGGGCCAACTGTTATCATTTAATTGAGTGAATAAAAAGGTATTTTAACCCTTCTCGAGTCTACGTTGTCTCATTGAACTCAGCTATAAGTCAAGAATTGCATTTTGTGAAGTCAGAAACCGAGGAATGAGATTTTTATATATCAGTTTGGATTTACTGAGTTAATGATTCCTCCCCCCCAGTTTTATTTTAGATCTGATTTATTCAGTTGTTTAGTGAACTGCCTACTTTGATATTATTTGGAATGGATAGGCATTTCCACTCACATTAAATTTGTTATGTTATGAGAATAATGTTCATAGATACTGCTTGTATTTCATATAAGCAGTGTTTATGAACTGCTTCATCTTTCTTAAAGTGTAAAAACTTATATTTTCTTTAAGGAGTCTTTGTTCTAGTGTAGATTGAAGTAGATTTTGGGCTGTTAACTCAAAATTTTTAACTAATAAATTTAATTAATATGACTTTAGCTTTTTAAAATGTTTCCCTTTGCGCATTACACCACTGTGCATCACATGAACTGAAACGGTTTGGAAAGTTTTGCTTCAAATTAGTACTCGATAATATTCTGAAGACTGATTCTCAAAATTTGAATATCTATGCCTAACGATCAAAACAAAATTCTAAATATCTATTTAACAGATTTTTTTTTATTATTATTATTTTCTGTTTCATTTCCATATTGTAAAATTACTACTGAATTCAGATAAGTTGATGCTAACTATAACTAGCGATTTTTTGTATAATTGTTTCTTCAAAACTTTTTAAACGTCATGACATATTCGAATACGTTCAATGAATTCTGAGGATTTTGTGTCTATTAATTTATAATATAACGTTTAAATTCCTATGTAAATTTCATAAAATTTCTGAATTAAAAATCGTCAGTTCATAAAGCAAGTTATTTTACCTGACTTGGCTTCCTCCGTTTGTAGTTGAAATTTCTGTAGTCGTAGTTGTACTTAGAAGATGAAGTTGTGGTTGGAACTTCTGTAATAGTCGCAGCTGTTTGAAGTTGTAGTTGGAACTTCCGTAGTCTTAGTTGTACTAGTAGTTGATGAAGTTTGTGGTTGGAACTTCTGTAGTCGTAGTTGTACTAGCAGCTGATGAAGTTGTGGTTGGAACTTCTTTAGTCTTAGTTGTACCAGTAGCTGATGAAGTTGTGGTTGGAACTTCTGTAGTCGTAGTTGTACTAGAAGCTGATGAAGTTTTTGTAGTTGGAACTTCTGTAGTCGTAGTTGTATTAGCAGCTGATGAAGTTGTGGTTGGAACTTCTGTAGTCGCAGTTGTACTAGCAGCTGATGAAGTTGTGGTTGAAACTTCTTTAGTCTTAGTTGTACCAATAGCTGATGAAGTTGTGGTTGGAACTTCTGTAGTCGTAGTTGTACTAGCAGCTGATGAAGTTGTGGTTGGAACTTCTGTAGTCGTAGTTGTATTAGCAGCTGATGAAGTTGTGGTTGGAACTTCTGTAGTCGCAGTTGTAGACGCAACTGTTGAAGTTGTGGTTGGTTTGGCTGATGTGGTAGTGACAACTGATTCTGAAACTGAGGTAGTTTTCGGTTTAATAGTTGTAGTAGTTGTTGATTCTAACGTTTTAGAAGCAGTAGTCAGTTCCAAAACTGTAGAAATAGTAGTGGGATCAGCCGTAAACGTTGTCGTTGATTCAGACGTTGTAGAAGCAGTTAGGTTCTGAATTTGTAGTAGTAGTTGTCTTTGTTGTTGTCGGCTCCGAAGTAGTTGTAGTTGTGTTCCCCGTTGGTTCAACGATAGTTGTAGTTGACACTGGGATAGCAAGTTGTGGTGGATGTTAAAAGTGGTGGTTATAGTTGTAGTAGGCGATTTTTTGTAGTAGATTTTATTGTTGTAAATATCACGGCTTCAGTGGTAGTCGTCGTCATTGGTTTTGTTTTCTAAAGAAGTTATTACACATACTTGCATATAATTTATAATGTGCAGTATGAACTTGAAAAGTCAAAAACAGTATTTTAAAGTAATAAATTAAATATATTCGAAAAAAATATTCTAACACATTAACATTTGTTGAAAAGTGCAGAAATTAATAGCAACAACATTTTGAGATTATTATTAGTATTAAAAATAATAAAAGCAACGTCTTTAAAAGTGCAGTTTATTACAATGCTAGCCGAAAAGTATTACTAATTTAATTATTTGCAAAGAGGTAACAGAATTCTAAACCCTTATTTTTGTCCTTAATTATAAATTAAGGACAAAAATAAAGACATGGAGAAGGAATTTTATTTTAGAACAGGTTGTCTAATAATTTTAAAAAAGAATATCAGACATGTCAGTTGCATTTACACTATGCATATTTTCGGAAAAATAATAAAGGCATTGCATGTACTTACAAAACTAGCCAGCATTTATTTCGTAACTCAAAAGTAAACAATAAATTAAAACTATGTTAGCCAAAGGCTACATAGAATTAATAGCGCGGAAGTTCGCTCAAACCTATTCCGGCTTGACAAGAACTACTGCCAAGAATAACGCAATGCCAAAGACAAAATGCTATCGTAGAAATAGAACTAGTAACGTGATCTTCAGCAGGCAGAACACGCTCTGTCTAAGCGATATAAACCCTCCTTTTAAATACTATCTCTTTCTACCTCATATGAATACGCGCGAACTATATTACCATTTTGGAAGGAAAACGGAAAGGGACAATGACAGTAAAGCTACTTAATATAAAATAACACTTCAGGTAAAATAAATAAATGCCTTACAATTTTCTTTAGAAAATCTTTCTTTTTCTTTGGACACTGATCCAACGTGCCTCTAGACACTGATTTAACATGCCTTTACTTCGCGTAGATTTAACAAGCACCAACATCCATATTGCTACGTATTTTATTCTTCTGACACCAGTTGTTACTTTTTTTATTCTTCTGACACCAGTTGTTACGTTATTTTCTTCCTTCACGTTCGTACGGGGTTCGTATGGATTTGGAATGAATAATGACGACACTACTTGATGAAGTATAGAAACACACTTTATTAGCCAGTATTGTCAGGACAGCTCCAAAACACGTTTTACAGTCGTCGATGAACTACTATAAACACGCTGGCACGATCAGCGACACAGCCTTCAGGTTATCAGGCTATCACGGTGGAGATAGTTTCACGGCAAAACACTAGAGTACAGCTCCCGACTCTGTTGGGTCGTTCTCGGAACTCCACGTACTCTCGAGACTCTCCACGCTACAACTCGCGATGTACTCGACTACACACAGAACACGGCTCCCGACTCTTCGGTTCAGTCGTTCCTGGAGCTCGACACGCTCTCTCGACGATGCACTAACCGCGATACACTACGAGACTCTTTCGGTGCACTCGACGACCCACTCGGCACTCGCTGACGGCTGTCAACGCGATCGACTCCGCAGGGATTGACTCTCTAGACGAGACACCAACTCGATACAAACTAACTCGCACTCTAGACGAGGCACACACACTCGCCCTCTCGATAAAGCACTCTAACTGACTGCAGGGGTTATACAGCTTTCGGCTGGTGTTCGAGAACATTCTGGGTTAAACCGGTAAGAATTCGTTCGAGAAGGTTCTCCAACCGTCCACGGTACATCGCTAATTTTGTCGCCAAATGGACGATTTCTCGCCAAATGTGGCAACCCTAGAACTGCTTTGCGGGGAAGCCATCTTACCGCGCGTTTACATTTCGTAACAATATAATAATTACTATTCGAACCAAAGCCCGCTTACATTACATCTGCCTCTGTAATCCATTTCAAGGATGGGTTGAGATTATATTTTATAATTAATTTATCTTAAGAAGTAGTTTTCATTATCTTCAAATAGGACTCGAAATTAATTTTATCGCTTCCGAAGAGTAACGTAACATAAGCAATAAAAATTAATTTTTGCTCCAAAAAATTTAATTGTAGAGTCTTTAAGTTATTTTCAATCAGTAGACGCGAAAAGTAAGCAGTCCCCGCACCGGGACTCGAGCCTGGACTTCTCGAATACGCGCCGAGTGTGCCACCGTTACATTATGAACGTCCACCAACTTTTAGTTCCGGCTCCACTGTACAGTCATTAGGCTATTTTGAAGCAAACGAGTAAAATAAGCATTGCCCTCGCCGGGACTCGAACCCCGGAACTCTCGAATATATACCGAGTATGCTACCGTTACACCACAAAGGCATGCACCAAAGAGGAAGAAAATACCTTGTAAAATAATTAAATCATTTAACAAATTTCAGTTGGTGCCTGAACGAGAAGAACTATGAATAAAGTCCCATCATCTTTTTCACGCTGAAGTCGCGACTCATATTTTTAAATTACTTTGCCTTGCAACAGGAAAAAAATGTTGCTTTTCAATGTGCTACTTTATGTTGTTAAAAGGAAAATATGATGAATATTTTGCAGAAAGCATAATTTGATTTCTCTCAAAATCAAGTGCATATCAAGCGTTTCAGCTTCTTTCTCCAGGCAAAATATTTTAAAATACATGACTGGCCGAAGATGGCAGTATTACAGAAAGCAAACCGCCATTTCTGATTTCAAAATAAGCGAGTCATGCTATAAATAAAAACGTACTGCACTGAATATTATCATCTAAATTTTTGCTAAAAATAGCAGAACTTTAAAAATTATCTTAATTGTAGTCCACACTAATTAAAGAGAAATATTTTGTATTTAAATTTAATTAATTTATTTAAATAAAATTTATTTAATTAAATTCAATTTTTTCTTGTACTTAGCAGCTTTAGCGCTAATTACCTGGTTTGTTTCTCTTTTTATTATAAATTTTAAATGCAACTTTCTTATTCTAATAGTTTTGTTTTCCTTTTAATTAATTCTAATTTTAAACTCTCTCTCTAAATATTTTAGTTTAATTAATTTAAATAGTATAATACAATAGTTCATTTTTTATTAATTAATTTAGTGAATTAATTAGCAATAAATTTTAAATTCCCAGTTTTTTAATTTTCATGGTTTTGCACTTGAGTTGCTTATGCTTCTGAATTTAAATGATATTGTAGATTAGTTCGAGAATTAAATCTTTTATATGTTTACACATTTTTTTTTTTTTTTTTTTGCTTTAAATTTGCTCTTTTTAATTTTGGCTTTAAATTTGCTTTTTTACTTTTATACGTGTTTGTTAAAATTTAAATTTAATTTGTTTAAATTTATATATATATATATATATATATATTTGCAACTGAAGTATAAACATACGTTACGGTGAAACACCGAAATCTGGAGAATGTCGACTTTCACCGGTGAATGTCAACATTCACATAGTCGCTTGGTGTACGTCCGAAATATTTTGCAAATACTCTTATTTCTGACTTACACCGGTCAATGTCGACATTCATCATGTTCTAATGTTGAATGTTGAACATATAAGAATATTATATTTCGTTCTCCGTAATTCATTCGCGAAAAAACGCACTTGAGACTCAGAATAAGAACTTAAGAACATTATCAGGTTCTGTGTTCCTCCTTACTTGCTTAGGGAACATTGACTGTCCTGACTCGGAACAGGGAGCTTACTAAAGCTATGTTCAATAAATTTGGGAAGTAGACAATACACACAAGAAGGCTATACGAAACCCTTTATTTTTCTCTCTTTACAATGATTTCCGGACTTCGGAATACAGAGACCAACCACTTGTGGTCTGAACGTAAGAATATAAAAAATATTAACTAACAAATCTAACTAAACTAACTTTGGTTTAATCAAACAAGTGCCTAACTCCAAGATTGGCCGGATATTAAGAAAAAGCCGTATGTAGTACAGAGAACTGCTAACACTACGATACGTTTAAAATTATCAAGAGGATTAAACCTCTCGCCTTGAAGGCAACCAGCAACCGAGTAAAACTACTATGGCAAGCGGCCTGCTTCTAGTAACTCCTTCCTCTCTCTTGCTTGGCAAAAAGCCACAACTTAAGTACTTGGCGTTAGCAAGACAAATTTGCATAAATAAGTTAAAGCTTTTAATTCTGGCCGGAAGTAGAAAATAAGAAGTGATAGTAAAGATTTAAAATAAAATAAACGTTAGTAAAACTTAGGATCCTTACATACTTCCCGCCAGAGTTAATTAGTTTGAAACTGAGGTCTAAAACGACCTTGTTGAAAACTTTTAGCTCTAGAATCTAACGCGAGGCCAAACTTTTACAAACATTTCTCACTAGAAACTAGAAATTAAAAAAAAAGTCGTATGTAGTACAGAGAACTGCTAACACTACGATACGTTTAAAATTATCAAGAGGATTAAACCTCTCGCCTTGAAGGCAACCAGCAACCGAGTAAAACTACTATGGCAAGCGGCCTGCTTCTAGTAACTCCTTCCTCTCTCTTGTTTGGCAAAAAGCCACAACTTAAGTACTCGGCGTTAGCAAGACAAATTTGCATAAATAAGTTAAAGCTTTTAATTCTGGCCGGAAGTAGAAAATAAGAAGTGATAGTAAAGATTTAAAATAAAATAAACGTTAGTAAAACTTAGGATCCTTACAACATAAGAACTTAAAACACACAGTACATTCAAAATGAGAAAGGAAAATAATAGAAGTTATAAACTTACCAAATTATGTGATTCAAATCTTATTTACTGCAACAACTTAAACTATTATGACACTTTGAATTGCACGAGAGGCCCTTACTTTTACAACTGCATTTATTTGTGGAACGCTTCCTTTTGGAATGGTAGCGTGTACATATACTCCTCCTTTTCGATCTACACCAGAGCATATCTGTGATTGTCGACATACACCGATGAGGGTCCGAATTCACAAGAATGTAAAGAAATATTCGATCTTTCACCGACGTATTTGGTGAATGTTGACATTCTCCGGTGAAAGTCGACATTCTCCAATTTCTGTCTTTCACGGTAATGTATGTTTATACTTCAGTTGCGCTATTTGGCACGTTCTCGTATGATCGTTGATATTTTCTTGAAGAGAACCCCAAAGCTATTCCAGAACAATTTGAATTCCTTCTAGATCTTTGTAGACAATATACCATATAAGTATCTTACAAGCTTTCTAAAATCCATCTATCCTGAAGTTTGTTTTCGAACCAAAAATAATATGGAATAGAATTTCCAAACGCAGAAACTAAATATGTGTTAAGTAAAATGAGCATTATGATTTGTGAATTTTGAAATTTATGCATTTTTTAATTCTAATAAATTCCTGAATAATTTAATTTAACTACAAAGAAATAATCAGTTCCATTAAACATACACTTCTTTTTCCTTAAAAGGAAAAATAAATAAATGTAGAGCGGAATAGGAATTTTTTTAAACTATTATAACTGAAATTTCAAAATGCAGATGTTAAATAAAACGATTTAAGTCTTATAACAATACTGCAGTTTCTTATTTAAATTTATTTGTCTTCCTTCACATTGCTTCAAAATTCCAAAACTATGATGTCGGTAAAAGTTAAAATAAGATTCTTTTTGAAGGTAAAAATATAATTATTTAAGCGTGATTAGAAAAAAAAAAACTTTTAACTTACAGATCTGAAAGCTCAAAAATAATTAATAAATCTTTCAGTTTTAATGAATAACCGCATTTGCAGAATCGATTACGATAAATCGCACGTTCTTTGTATTTTGGCAAATAAAATCGGAATTCGTTTTTGTATTTTATAAGCACTCATTTATAATTTTGCAATTACTATTACATAAATAATAAAAATTTACTGTCATCTACAGTGAGTTATGAGAAGTCAAGGAATATGCTGAAATGAAGGTTCACCAACACTCTGGAAAGCAAATAAAAATTACTATTCGTGGGTATCAAATTTTGTTGCTCTGATTAATTTTTTTCCCTTCCATTTAAATATACAGTCGCCATATGGTTTCTCGTACACATGAATAAATAATTCGATGGCAAAAAATGTGTTATTTACTGCTAAAATAGGCGTATTTATTGTAAGTCGTAATTTCAAATGCGACTGAAGCAGATCTCTTTAAGCATTCGTTCTCCTTATTCAGTCACGAGATATTCGAATTTGTAAAGAGCCATACACTTGCAGCGAAATTTCGTGATAATAAACTCAAATAGATAATTTATCATTTTGATTGTTGCCCTAACATTAAAAACAACAAAGAAAAATAAACAAATAATAAGCAGAATAAACCGGCTTTTATGGAAAACAGTGATATTAGAATGGTCACTTTTGTTTCTTTTAACGAAGAAACGAGGATGAATATTTCTTATATATGCTGATGCAAGTCTAAGATATCAGAAAAGGGCACTGCGGCTGTGGCCCTCTAAGGCTGCTGCACCACTGAATTTAGTTTTTATAGAAATGATTTGAAAATGACCGAAAATTAGAAAACTATATCTGCATAGAATACCTTGGCTTAATTTTTGACTGTGTTCACTTCAATAATAAATGACTACAATTTCTGAAATTAATATCTAAACAAACTGAATTCGGTCAGATTTCATTGATTCAGTATATTATTATACTGATAAAATATTACTTGCATTTTCTAACTAGCGTTAAACATGACTTCCCTCAGACATTCGCGTCTAATACAAATTAAGAACAAGACCAGCAGCTGATAGTAAAATACAAAGTAATTCTATCTTGAATTCGTTACTTTAAATGTACTAAAAAAGTAGTGTTTGAATCAAAGTAGGAACATTTTCCAAAGTGTTTTATTATCTTCTCTCTGTACTGTAAGTGTGAATAATATGCTGAAATTATGTAACTAAATGGATACTGTTTATGAAATATCTTAAATTAATATTAAATGTTTTCTAAAAGTAAGTCTACATAATGTAAAACAATGGTCGTAATGAATTTCAAAGTTACAGTTCGTATGAAGTGCACTATAATTTATCTGCGGATTCATAAAAATTCAGCGAAAAATTAATTTATCACATTCACTTGCTTTATGGTAAATTCAGCTGAATTACAAACATTTTCGATTTTGAGTTGTTATATTTCTGAACTCGAATCTTCAGAAAACGGATTCCGATTTATCAGCATGTGGTTAAGTGTAGAACGCAATCCTGAAAATAGATTTTAGAGTATTCTCTCAGTAGGCGATCTACCTCACTTAACCTGAGTAGTTACTTTACGGATCGACAGATGGCGCCACTAAACATGTTGTTTTTGCATTGTTTTTTCCTTCCGACATTTCTTTCAAATTTGCATGATCAGATTTATTATTATCTAAATATTAATAATTCTTTATGTTTTGCAAAATATTTATTTCTTTTGCTGTGTTTTATGCTGCATATAAAAAAAGCTTTCAGTGTGCGAATAAAATGGTGTTTTTAGTTAGATTACCTGGTTTAATTATTTCAATTAAATTACTCTATATTAATATAACTAAAAGTGAGCCTCTGAATGTTATGGATATAGATTATATCAAGAATTTCGCACATATAGTCAATAAAAGAGATAAGAGGCAAAACAAAATACACTCAATTTTGAACTGCTATATTTAATTGTTTCAAAACCTATTTGCAAAAAATTTGTTGTATTCAGAGAATTAAAAAAAAAAAGAGAGAAAATGAATTTAAAGATAAATTAAACACTGTTACCCCTTAAGATAACAGATATTTTATTTGCTTCTAATTCCAACTCTACTTTTACAAACAAGTCTGAAAAAGAGGTGCTGTCATCTGGTATAAAACTGATTAACTAACTAACCAAATTTGGTAGATCGCCAGTTGGGACAACACCGATTTTAGTATAAATAATGTGTTATAGACAAAAATATGACTAAGAATACTTCATTAGTTTTCATGCGCAGTTCTTAAAACTGATTAACTTATCTTATTAGAAGCCTATATTGAAAAAAAAAAAAAAAAATCATTTTTCGGTCATATTTGCAGTCAAATGCTTAAAACTTTGACGCAAATCCGGCATTTTACTGTTGTTGATTGGCTTGAAAATATGTTATTACATGGATACTGTATACTTCTCCTATACATCTAAAACTGATATAATGATTTACAGTATAAACTTGTATGGATCAGATCCCTGCTTATATAGTAACTATAATGAATGCTTCTTAAACTGAAATAAAAGATGTCTCTCATGTTTAACAAAAAAAAGAGTATAACTTTGCCTTAGAAAGTTTTTCACGAATGTATCATTTCTAGTCCTTTACATTCTCTGCAGTAATTATTAATAATTATCCTTACGTTGGTATCTTTCTTGAATTTGTGAAATATTCCTTTTTGAAATCATTTGGCGGATATATAAATGATATGTGCGTTTTGATCAATGTCGAGAAAATAAAGAACACAGTCTCCGAATGATTCCGAGGTACTTCATCCTTTTTCCTTCAGAATGAAGCTGGTTAGAAAAGAAAATCCGTTTCATACTTAATAAAATGTACGTTATTTATTTATTAGTTATAATGGTCATAATAAAATAAATGTCATGTATGTATATTCGAGGAATAGTATGACCCTAGTGTTTAATTAAAATAATGCTTCTTTGTTATGTGGTCTTTCCTAATTTAAGTCATAATAAAATATGTTAAAAATTTGAAGTTTGCTACTTGTTGGATTATTACACGGAATTTATCTCAATATAAAGGCCCGTCCACACGAGTACGCTCGAAACGTAGCTGACTAACGCGCTTTTACGTTACCAGCGTAAAAGCGTCCAAACGAGTACGCTTGCGAAGAGTGCGTTTAACCAATAGAATTATTTTGCGCAAAAATCACGTGACGCTGTAATATAACGTCAACAGAGCCGTATCTTATTACTTCGCTGTTCTTCTGTATGTTTGCGGCAAGTTGTCCGAATCAGATGATTTTTTTTTATAGCTGAAACTTTACTATTATGTACAATTATTAAGCAGAGGCAAAACCGCAAAAAATGGCAAGAATGAGTCCGAAAGATTTATTTAGAGCGACCTGTTCAAAGAGATTTTTTTTTTTTTTTTTTTTTTTTTTTTTTTTTTTTTTTACTGCCTTGTTTGCGAAAGGAATATCCGGAATTATTAAATTCCTACTATTAGCTCACACTCTCCCTACATCTTGTTCAAATTTTCAGTACATAAAATGCTTTTTATTCATCCACTCAAGTTCAAATACAATTTTTTAAACTTGTACTGAATGACACTTGATGTTAATACAGCTTTTTCACATATTAATTTTTTTTTTAATTTTTAATTAAAAAAATTCTGTTTGTATTTTTATTTATTTATTTATTTATTTATTTTTAAACTTTTCTTTGTGGACCTAAGTAGGAATTGACTTAATTTTTTTTTTTTTTTTTTTTTTTTTTTTTGAGGGGGGTATATTACTTGTTTTTTAATTCCTTCAGGCATGAGTATCGACCAGTTTGGCAGACTTGCAGATTCTATATCGTATGAAAATTAGGATTTATAAAATTGGTTTGGAATATAGTATATAAAGAGAATTAAATTACTTAATTCTCTTTATATACACGATCCACCATATAATAAAACCAACTTCATATTTTTTTTAACTCGCTCTCCCTTGGTCTTTTGTTTTTCTTTTTATTTATTTTTTAACTTAGAATGAGGTTCAAACTTTGGACAGTTTATGAGAAATTTTGTGCATGATAAAATATGCAATAAAGTAAAAATAAAGAGAGAATTTATAGATGATATATGATAAAGAGATGCAGATATATTACTACATAAGGATTCTAACTATTTGCACTGCACATTTTTAAACTAAATTAAAAACAATAATAATAATAATGAATAAAACAAGAAATGAAAACAATAATAATAGGTAAAATAAGAATATAATGATTCACGATTAAATATAAGAAACACGTTTCAAAATGAGAAAAGCTAACTGAATTATATACCGTCTACGGGTGAGGATTGAACTCGCCACCTTTCCATGCCTCCGCCACGAAAGCAGCGCGCTGACCACTCAGCTATCTGTCATAGCAATGTTTACGAAACATAATGTAACAAGTAGAAGTCGCTGCAAAGGTAATTTAATTAAACTTCAATAAATAATTGCTGTATGACACAAGTTGTAACTTTCCTCCAAAATTTCGTAATAGTATTTTATTGAATACTCTTTCACAGTCAACTGCTTTATTTTAGAAGTTGTTATATTGCTGAAGTTAGTTTTTGGTATATTTAATATTGGGATATTTATAGAGCTTTTTATTACACATGATATAGCCAATATTTATAATAATTAAGGAGAATTTTGCAAGGCAGAAACTTTGATTTCGTAGAAACTGTAATTTATTTAGGTTCTTATTAATTACGGTGTTATAAATAGGTGAAGCATATGGATATACTGGTTGGATCATTGCTTTATAAATATACAGTTTTTCACTTTAATGAGAATTTTAAATGTATACCAATATGTACGGTTTGAGAAATCTGAAGATGGCATGAACAATGCTAATTATTTTATTGCTGTATACAGTTATATTTCTAAGCAAAAACTCATCTCTGAGTGGCTCTGACGCCATATTGAAACGGGTAAGCAAGAAGGTTTTCTGATTATGACACGTGATAAGAACTCGGTCGGCTATTGGCTATATGCGCGCGTCGCGGGCGAAAAAGCTGAACAGGAGCGTACTCAGTTTTACGTCTTCTGCGTCCTGCGAATTTACGCCGGCGTCAAAAAAGTTACGTCAACTACGTCGGGAGCGTCCTCGTGTGGACGGGCCTTTACCTATTATGTATGATTTTATTTGCTAAGTGATATCTACAATAGTGAATTAAATGTCAAATATTTTCAAAAAGCTGTAAGAGTGTAGTGTTAAATAAAATTATGTAAATTTGGAATGCGTTATCGTTTAACATAAGTTAGAATGAACATGTTAAAATGTTTCGAGACTCATTAAAAAGTAATTAGAAGCATGACTGAAAAAAAAGTGTTTCAAGTTTCCATTTTTAAATGGGAAGTTTTTAGGTAGATTTACAAGTGGGAATTTTTAACGCGACGTAATTTCATTTCCATGGCCGAATATCAATTTCATGTGTAGATTAAATCTCTTTATCAAATTCTATCCTAGATCCAGGTGCAATTCAACAGTTATGTTATTCTTCTGTATAGTTGAAAAATAATTCGATTTTGGTGTGGCTTGTTAAAAACTAAGGCTTTGATAAATTAACACATAATTGTTGCTTTAGAGCTTTACAGCATCACGTTGAGGATTCGAAGGATGATTTCACATGATGACAATCAAGTTTTAGAATATGTTTAATGGTTAAACGTGGGATGTGTAGAAGAAAATCCGAAACATCTTTCAAAGGGTTTCAAAAAGTATCTGTGTTAATAATACAAATAGAATCTGTGTTAATAATACAAATCAAGCCTTTTGCAGCATAAAATACTGTTCGAAATCTATTCGCATAAATATCAGTAACGTAAATAAAAATAAGAAATGTAATATATTTTCTTTTTCCTGTGTAAACTGAGTACACTGAACAAGTATTGATTTAAACAGATTGTATGCCATGTGTAATTATTAAATTTAACTTTGTAGATGACGCTGCTATTGCGAATGACGATTGATTAAGTCAATCACGTGACTACTCGTGCTTCGGAGTCGAGAGTAAATGTTCTGTTTATGTAAGCTGAATTCGCAACACAACTTTTTTTTGGCTTGAAAATAAAACGGCATTTTAATACAGTCCATTGCTGTTTGTTATTAATCCGCATAGCATCGCTGCATTATTATTCACCATGGAAAATTTTCATTTCCGACTTATAAAATTTGGTTCAAATTCAGTAGATCTTATAATAAACAAACCTGTCGAAGTGTGTACTTTCTTTTGGCAGAAAGAAATTAGAAATGTAACATGAATATATTTTAAAAGCAAGAAAATGGTTGAATATAAGTAAAAATGTGTCAACAGAAAGTGAACAGTGTAATAAAGAATTTACATTTGCTAGACATAATTTTATAAGGTATTTCTCCCACTTCCCTAGCGTGCCTTCGGGGTGTAACGGTAGCACGCTGGGTCGGTATTCCAGAGGTCCGTGGTTCGATTCCCGGCGAAGGCGGTTGCATATTTTTAATCTTTTCTGCTTCCAATTAACCTAATGACTTTACAGTGGCGCCCGAACTAAAAGGGTTGTGGATGATGATTCTCCACACCCAGGAATCGGCGACAAGGTGCCCTAAAACCCTAGTCGCCCTTTAAAAAGGGGAGTATATAAGGTATTTCTCCCACTGCCCTAGCGTGCCTTCGTGGTGTAACGGTAGCACGCTGGGCCGGTATTCCAGAGGTTCGTGGTTCGATTCCCGGCGAAGGCGGTTGCATATTTTTCATCTTTTCTCTTTCCAATTAACCTAATGACTCTACAATTTAAAGAATTTGTTTAAAAGTAAGATGCATGAAAGAGAATCCGGGACTTTCAAAAAGTTAGCAGAACCTGTATTATACATTAGAAGAGAAAATTCTGTGCATCTTCGATTTAGTAGCAGTAATGTAAAAAAATATAATATTCGAACTAAATTCAGTAGAATGAACATGTGTTAGTTTTAAATCTGTTTTATATTACAGAAAATATTATCCTTGAACACCAGTAGAGCGAATTGATTTTTTGTTGATTTTCATGCGAATTCCAATTCATATATTGTAGAAAAGGAAATATAGGGTCCATAATTTATTGACAGAATAAAATGTGATCTCAAATCAGTGGATGTGAAACCGCTGGCTCGCAGGCGCCTGGTAGCCCGCAGTCTTATCTTTAGGCGCCGCCAGCCACGATCACAATATCGCTATGAGGAAAAAATTTTATTTGAATCCCAGTCACCCTAAGTATTAGCATAGCCCTTGTGTAACATATGTGAGACATGTGTAATGTCTATAACCCCAATATGGTACTATATTATGTCGTTTTATCATTATCAAATAAACTCCTGATGTCATTTTTCTGGGCTTCAGTTCAAGACAGTTGAAGTTCAAGACAGCTGACCGTCAGCTGAAGATAGTTGAAGGATCTGGACGTTACACCAAATAATCTGTGAAAGCCGCCCGGGTGTCCAGAGCCTGCGTTCACCTTTTCACAGGTAAAAAACTACCATACAATTGCGCATAATTTACAGTAGCTTTGCTTTTGTGTTCACATGCTCGTGTGTTATCACCTACCTTGTTATCTGTGCGGCGAACAGATAGAAAAATATTGCTTGCTTTAATACGAGCCTGTTCGCTGTACGTCTGCACAAACGATGAGTTATCATCTGGCCATGCTATAGATGTACAGTATCAGTGTCCAAGCGATCAAATCCAAGCTATCTTCACAAAATTTTACTTGTGTACTCCTGTAGGCCTAATTAGACTGCCTACCTTTACCTTTATGAATAATTTTATGATTGTCATCATAAAATTATTCATAAGGATGTCAACTGTAAATATCCATTCAGGTCTGCTTTACGTGGACATTGGAATCTTCTATAAAAGTTCAACAAAGCAGTCATTTTACCCTCAAAAATTGAAGCAAAGAGTGACACAGAAGCATCCTTCAAAGTCAGTAACATTCTTGCATCACATGAAAAGGCATTTTTAGACCGGGGCCATTGTGTGTTCATTGGCAATGTCAGAATTTTATGAATTTTTTTTTTTAAAGGAATAATCTCAACTTTAACCCTTTGCGGCACAGTGTGTCCGGACACACCTAAAAATTTCCTTCTGTACACGCAGAAAAATTGAATGAAAAAGGATTTATAGATTACTATAGGTTACTCTGAAACTACTTTATTTATAGTAGATGGCAGCTCAACACAAACCAGTCCATATATTTTAGCCATGTTTAGTTTTTTAAGACCCTCATTTTTCAAAGAAATCTTCCAGATTTTCTTAGGGTGTAAAAGGAATTGTTTGAAAAGAAATTTCTATGTTATTTTTTTGGATGTATGCTAATCTCCTTATTCTATAATAGTTTGAAATTTTTACTTTGAAATCTTGCCTAAAATTAAACGGCGAGCCTTAGGTGTGCCCAGGCCGGGTTCACCGATCATCTAGGACAACTGAGAGTCTGTATTCTTTGTTTCTCCGGATCTCATCAGTTAGTTCATTGACAACAATGCTCGTTTCAGCACTCTTTTGGAAGCTCTATTCAATCAGTGTGCACATCTACAGAATTAAAAAGATAAGCGCTATCTTCACAAAATATTACTTGTGTACTCCTCTAGGCCTAATGAGACTGCCTACCTTTTTTTTTTTTTTTTTTTTTAATCAAAACTCTGGCTTTAAAAGGTAGCATGCCGGAAAGAGATAAAAGATGTGCCTCTATCACGAAACATGGCAGTAAGAAGACTGGGCGATATAGCGAACTATATCTATGGATAAATAGGATATGAAAGAGAAAAATATGCTAATTTTCTCCTGCAGCTTGATGAATCCACTGATATTACAGACTCAACGCAACTTCTGTTGTTTACGAGAATGGTGTTTTCTGGTTTCTTGTTGAAAGAAGTATTGTTGAGCCTATTCACTTTGGCAAAACACACTCGGCAACACATACATGAAGCAATTAAAAATTATATTACTGTAGAGAACGTATCAATAAAAAACTCGTCGCAGTCACAATCGACGGCCCCTTGATTACGTTAGGGAATAATACTGGGTTTATTGTTCTCTGTAAGAAGGCTGACTCATTATCCAAATTTAATACATAACACTGCGTTATTTATCAAGAAAATCTGGCTGCTAAAAATCTTAATCTCAATCACTTAATGATTGTAGTTGTAAACATTATAAATTTTATCTGGAGACGGCATTTAAATCATCGACTTTTTAGAACTTTGCTTGATGGTCTAAATAACAAGTATGGTGATGTAATTTACCATGCAGAAATAAGTGGTTGAGTCGATAAAACTTTTAACAAGGTTTGTTGGAAGGCGGTCGGAAATTAAAAATTTTTCCCATATCCAAAGATATGATAACCAAAAATTGGATGGACATGGAGTGACTTGCTGACTTGGGGTTTTTTAACCAATATGACTGAAAACTCAACCGTCGCTGATAAGTTCTGTAAGCAGTGACATCGCAATCGTTTTCCACTGAAAGCAATAGACGGTTTCCTTCTCAAAACTCCATTGGTGTGGTTCTAAAATGCGTGACAAGTAACTCAGATTGAGGGTTCATTTGAAAAATCGTACAATGGTAGAAAATCCGTTCACTGAAAAGTTATTGTTATTAAAATAATTGTGTCAAACAATTAAAACTGACTTAATACTATTAGCTAATTAGGTGTTCAAATAAAAATAACTCTATAAATTCAAATAATTACATATAAATAATTAGATTAGTTGATTAAAAATAATAAAGGAAAAGAATAATGCCATCTCCTCTACATACGTAGTTCAAGATAAAATTGTCATTGCCACAAATGAAACTATTATGTCTGACGTCATTTAACTTGGTACTATTTATGTCCTTTCAGAGCATGTACAAGACGGCCGCGGTGACATCTTTTTAACCTTTTGAAGACGGGATGGTCATTATAGTGGCCATAGAGTCCTCTCTTTGAAAAGACGGGGTTGTCCACTTTAGTGGCCATGTCTTTTTCCTCCATTTTCCAGGCTGAAAAGTGGGGTGAAATGTCAAATTTGACGTTCCTGGGGTTTTAACCACTTATCTCTTTCAAAGGTCTTTCTTTTGCGATATAGATACACCCCTCTGAGAATCCATTAAACTACACACAAGAATCTTTGTTGCAAATAGGTGATTTCTTAAAGGGGGGAAAGCATTCGGTTCAAGATTCCCCGTCCTTTGGTAGCTTTTACTGCTACCAAAGCCCCGACCTCAAAA
The DNA here is from genome assembly GCF_044657685.1 of Stegodyphus dumicola. NCBI lineage: Eukaryota > Metazoa > Arthropoda > Arachnida > Araneae > Eresidae > Stegodyphus > Stegodyphus dumicola. The sequence goes on along the minus strand of NC_140771.1, from coordinate 252,037,727 downwards.
GGTTAAGGATGCCACGTGATCCAGAAGGGCAGCTGTGTAGGCCACAAACACTTATAGTGTCATCGCGCTATAAGTGCCTGGAATAGCGGCATCACGCCGTTATCCCAGTTACTAACACGTTTATTCATTTAAATGAGCTGAATACATATTTTGAGGCCAAAGCCTGCAAATACTTGATGTTCTAAGGAATTATACCGTTCAAAATTAAAGTGAAATTGAAACGATCTCACATCACCAGCAACAGCTTTACTCTCTCAGCGTTACCGACGGATTATTCCGTATTAAAAGATGGCTTTCCAAATCGTTACAAACGGAATATTCTGTCAGCTTTTGATGGAGTCGAAATCGTTTCAAACAATTTTTTCTGCCTTACATTTTCCCCCTCGAAATCGTTGAGGTTTCCCCCTCGAGTATTATGTATTCTCGTTCCCTCGACCTCCTGCTGCGCTTAATTGGTAATGGGGAAACAGCAATCATTAGAGAAAGATGTTACAATACGAGGCTCATAAAAAAAAAACTACTTAAAGTTTTAGGTGCATTCAGCGAAAGATACGTCCCACACTTTTCAAAAGTTTTGTTGAGAAAGTTGCTGACGCTTTAGGAAACAATACAATCTCTTTCTCAAAATGCTGAGAGGGTTAATTCCTCTTAAACTCCTTCCTGAGCAAAATCATATGAAGGAAGAAAAATATGCAACGTTGAGTTATCATTTAACTAGAACAAATCTTCAGATTTAAGAAAGCACAAGCTGCATTTCGGTAGATTTAGCTCTCCAGTTTTAGTTCACAATAACTTTTGATCTTGGAGCACATAGAGCTGTAATCCCATTTGAAATGAGGAGAAACATGATTCAAATTTCTCAAGAAAAGTTTCTATTGCTCTTGAAATTTTCTAGTTGTAAATTTTATTTGTGAACGTATATATATATTTCCGAGCAAAGTTTTCACGTATGAAGCCGAAAAAATGCAAAATGAAAGCAAAACTTTCAAATGAACGACTTGAAAATAGTTTTTAAAATCGCTTACGTGTAAATGCAACGAAATGGTGAAACATGCTTGAATATCCTCATAAAATGCCACGTCCGTATTTTGTTTTCTTATGTTATTAAATACAAAGTACAGTAAGACCCCGCTTAACGCTGCTTCGTTTAGCGCTGTTTCGGTTTAGCGCTCTTTTATTTCAACCCGGGGATTCTCCGAAATTGTGCGCAGCGCTAGGTTTCCAAATAACATATCCGAAACAGTGTAGTTGTGTTTCTTGCTTTGTGGACGCATTTTTATCATTTGAAACATTTTTTGACATTATTGTAAGTTTAAATTTGTATAATACTATAACGATTAATTCAGTGACAAATATTATGATCTTTAGTTTTTATAATGGGTGATAATAAAAAACAAGAAAAGAAAGCAACCAGAAAAAGCATTTCACTGGAAACTCAAATGCAAGTGATTAGAAGATTAAATTCTGGTGAACGTCAATCTCAAATTAGTGCTGCATTGATTTTGGCAACTTCAACAATAAGGACAATTCTTAAGAATAAAGAAAAAGTACTGTCATCGGCAACTGCAACTACGTCAAGCTCTGCAACTAGAATTACCCGTTCTAGAAATAACATTATAGAGGAAATGGAAAAACGACTGTCTATATGGATTGACGACGAAATTGAACGCAATATGCCATTAAGCCAATCTATCATAATGCCTTCTTGACAAAAAGGCAGAAAATTGGAAACCCAGAATAGACTGAATGATCTGACTGAGAATTTTATTTGTTTTTAAAAGTATATGCGTTTATATTGTTTTTATTTTTGTAAGAAATAAATGTTTGATTTTATTTTTATTAAAAAAAACATTATTAAATTCAATGCCTAACCATTTTTTATCCGTCTTCCCCTAACCCCATTATTTACATGTTAGCCTCGCTTAGCGCTGTTTCGCATTACGCTCTACTTCGATGGAACGTATCCCCCGCGTTAAGCGGGGTCTTACTGTAAATGTAATATTAAAGTCAGCAGTAATATAAGTTACATTACAGTAGATCATAAATTTAAAATTATGTATGCGACAACAAGTGTTTATGTTTCTAGAAGAAGACGCAACTCTTTGTTAGGCCGTCATTAGGTTACGCTGACTCCAAAATCTGAAAAGTTGGATACGCATGTCTTAATTTTATATCATGCAGTGCATCGTTTAGCGATGTGCCAGAATATGTTAATTTAATTACTATTCAGTTGGACTAAAAGAGGTTGAAGTAATTAGTTAAAGCTTGTGTGATCAAATATTGCCCATGATGGCAATATTTGGTTCTTTTTTTTTCGTTATCAGCTTTGAAATATTTTAAAAGAAAAATCATTTTTACATTTAGTAAAGCCCCCCCCCCGAAAAAATCTTAATTTTTTTCTAACCTCGTACAGATTATTTTATAACGAGGATAAATATGCAAGTACTTTTAAGCGAAAATTTATCCAGCGACTTCAATGAGATTAGAAATAATTAAAATAAGATAAAAAAAAAATCTGAAATGTTTCAGATTTTAAATTACGTCCAAAGGGGCGTTTTTTTAACGTTTTGAGTGTTACCTTTATTTATTAAATATCATGTTCTTTGCACTTAAACCATAAAATTCAGTTCAAGAGCAATATCGCAAAATAATGTTAAATTAAGCATATCTTTAGAATTTCCGATATACACAGTCTCGCGAGCTGGAGATAAAAGTATTTTTTTTTTCTATATAACGTTGCCATTTCTCGCTTTTAAAGCATTGAGTTTGTAAATCAAAAATTCGTTAAAGTTTTACAAAATATAAAATCTATAATAAAACAAATTCCAAATTTGGGATTTCAGATGCCCATATTCGCAGTAGGATTTCGTCATTCAAAATTCGATGGCTCTATGTACCATTGTTTTATCACAATGCGAGAAATAGACAATCATTTATGCAGATTTTTCATTATTTAATTTCTTCAAATATAATGCAGGACTCTAACATTTTGTGGCAACAGTTTGAAAAGTGAACCGACGTTTATGAGTCCGACGCAAAATCGCAAAACGAAATCAATAGTCCTTCAGGGACAAAGCCCCTTTGGACTAAAAATATTAATTGCTATCTAGAAATTTGCATAAAAAGTACTCTTTAGAATTATTTTAATTTAAGAATTTATTCTTTACTTGATATTTCAATGCTTCATAATTTTGTACTGCCTAGAATTCCAAAAAAAGGAGAAACTACACATAAATGTATCATGAATTTTAATTAGTGCTCTTTTAGACATTGTAATAGAATGACTTTCATATATCATTTTATAAATATGTTTAATATCAGAAAATGGTGCATGATGAAAGAGAAAGCTTTATGAAAACAATTGTTAACCATTTCGTCCGATACAGATTTTTAACATACAAAAGAACTTTTTAGTTTCTTCAGGATTGTTCTCTTCAAAGTTGCAGAAAGGTGTTTGCCAAGATCTAAGATTATAATTAACTCTTTGAAAATCGAAGTTTTCGTTAACCTGTACTCATAAAATACCGAACCGCCCGAAAAGGTTTTCGAGAGTCACAGTAATTTCCTTCCCTCCCCGTCCATTAACGCACAAAGAAGAGTGACGATTTCAAATGTCATCCTGTCTATTTCCTAACCAATAAAGATAAGAAACCACAAATAAATCCTTTTAGGACAAGCTGTCTGTAATAAACTGATACAATGCATTTGGGGGAACTGCACCTGCTACTGCATACCTTAGGGGAGGGAAGAAAACAACATCGGAATTTCGGCCGTTTTGGGCGGTTGTGGTCGCTTGAATGAAAGGCTGTCTGGGGCGTTATGGTCTTCAAAGAGTTAAATAATGATTAAAAAATTGTGCGACATTTGAAATTTCAAAAGCTATTCTAAGAAAATACTTAAACAATGGTATCGTGATCCACAGACATAATAATTTAGCTGAATCACGTTAAAGTTTTTAATCTGTTACTCATGTAATATTGACGCAAAACGGATGGTAATTCGAAGCAGGGCAATCAATCATTTCTTTATGATAGATGCACATCCTATGATTACTTTGACGTCTCTGCCTTCCTTTTTAAGTTGCAATGATATCATTGCTTGTTTATCGTCACAGATTGCTTTCTCTGGTCGTTCTGGCGAATTGTGGAACAACGTTTCTTCTTCTATATGAATGTCATAACCATCTTGCAAAGTTGTGCACTCGGTAGCGACATATTCCAAATTGACCGGGAAACAAACTTCTATACCTGCAAAATGCATCAGAAAAACAAACTGAGTTATTTAAAAAAAAGAAGGCTAGCTGTAATTCCATTTTAGTTACAATATGCGCCGCTTAATTTAATCATGTTTATTCACGTCTATTTTGATAATATTAACCGAACTATAATGTTAAACAAAGAGAAAAAAACATCCAGCAATGTAATATAACTCATTTAGCATAAATATTGTTGCGTTTTTCTTTTCTGACACCAGTTGTTACGTTATTTTCTTCCTTCACGTTCGTACGAGGTTTGTAGATTCGTTAATTAGAATTTGCTTGATCAAATGCGTATAAACAAAACTTTTTACCATCTGGTTATGGCCCAGGTTTAAAAATCGTCCCATAATTCCTTACAATTTGTTTACCTCTTATAATAAGTAAACTGGGCAACGCGAGTTTAAACTGGCTTAAACTGCCCTTGAATTTTGCCCCATTTTTGTTATTTTTACCAAAACATATTATTAGAACAATAATGTCGTAGTCTTGAAGTTCAGCGTAGTAATTGTATAATGTAATAGCGATTATAATATATACTAGATATTGTAAGATGCAAGTATATAGTAATGTATGAGTATTTAATCAATGTATGAGTATTTAAGTGGATAATAAATATCATAATTGTATTTGTAATTAATGCACTTCTGTCATTTATCCATAAATGTACCAGTTGTAATATACTTGCAATTGTATTAAATATTGGTAACTATGTAATGTACAGGTACAAAGTATTTGTATAATGTACTGTATTATAAATGTACTTGGAAGGCCCACCAGCGGCCGAGCGGTAAAATCGCTGAACTCTGGTAATTCGGTCCGAGGTTCGAATCCCGCGAACGGGCTGGCTGCATGGGTGTTTTCGTGGTTTTCCCGATGTGTAACGTGTATACGAGCCAGTTTCCCTTAGAAAGTCCTCCACGAAAGCATCCCTCCCCTTAGGCAGATAACCCTAGTGTGCTTTGCCGTATTCTCAATACACCAATGTTCTTGGAAGTTTGTTTTTGTTTTTGTTTTGTATTATGCGCAGGAATATTATAAAGTATAGGAGATTGGATAAAGTACTATACACTGTAAGGTAAATTTGATGTGTGTAATGTATCAGTACTTGAAACAGGTTTTAGTATTTACCTAACAATGCAGAAAAGAAAAAAAAATACTCGTTAAGAATTAGATTGATAAAACATTGTACTTGTACCTCCTGTACAATGCATTTCTATGTAAAAGTACTTGTGAATAAGTAGATTGATAATACATTGTACTTGTACGTGCTGTATAATGCATTTTCGTAATAATATGGTACATTTTATTGGTAAATGTATAGTGTATAGGTATAAAGTGCAGGTATTGAAAGCTTAATAGTAGTTTCATAAGATGTAATTGTGATGACTTCATGGTTTAATAAGGCACCATTTAGCAAGACGAAACAAACATTTATTAAATATATAATTCAAATAATAATATAATAGTTACTCAGAGCAGTACGTCGCTCCTACCGCATAGTACAATCTACTACCTTCCTCTTCCGAGGCTAACATGCAACTCTTAATAAATACATTAACCCTTCTCGAAGAAGAGCTACCTGCGCCAAGCATGCTCTGTTGATCGCCAAACAGTCGCCAGATATCACAGTAATAATGTTTGTATAATGTTTTTAACTCAGTTATGTTTTAGTACTTATTTAAGAATGTATTAGCATTTATTCAAGAATGTGCTGTGTATTTGTGTTATGTAATTGCTCCCCAAATTTGAACCTATATTTTATATTTGTATTATGTATTGGTAAGTATGCATGTATTATGCACGATGGGTAAGGGATTCGGCTTCCTAAGAAACCCAGTGCTTTAATATCTTCAAGGACCTTAAACTGCTGAGTTGGTAACCAATTCCGTATGGATTATGTAATACTCTGGGACGGAAGCCAACTCAGCGGATTTCCGGATTTCAGTCTTGAAGTTCAACTTTATTTGATTCATTTCTTGAACCGCGGTAATTAATTTTCAACCTGTGACAAAGAAATATTTAGTGGTGCAATCTTTTCGAAGTATGTTTGCTAATCTCAACATACTAGAAAAATTTTAGTAGAAATTTTTCATGCAACACTAATAAGGAAAAGGTGGAAATAAATATGTAAAAGTGTAATAACTTCTCACCAGTAATTGCTTGTCGTTCTTTGCAGACAAACTTTCCAGAAAATGGTTCATAAGCGTCTTTTGTTGAGTCCGATTTGAATAGAGATGCCATATACGGATTTTCACATTTGACTTCCATACTGGCATCAGAAAACAATGGTGCTTTCCTAAAAAGTAAAAAATCTGATGTGTACACCACATGACTTCCTTGTACGGAATATTAAATTATACGCAATTTTTCTTGCATTTCGTTTAAACTTATTGGATTGAATTAAATCTACTTCGCCGACAGCGCATAAACCACAATAGAAAAAAGGCATTCTCTAAAATTCACTCTATTTGTTTACCATAGCGACACTCTGGCGCTAGGTTCACTTAACAGTATTATACTTCGTTAATATTATAACTCAGAATGCACAAAATTTATATCATTTAAAGAATTATCTAATCGTTGCCACATGTTCTATTCAAATATTATAATAAAGCTAGAACGATGTATAAAAGAAATTAAGCAAACAAAACAAAAAAGGCACAGTTTTTGACAGACGATTGAGTCTTTCTCATTCAATTAATTCAGTTCTCACTTCGCGACAAGGGGAAAAATACATAAAAACTCAAAATATCTGTATTAAAAATTACGAAGTAAATCTTAAACACTTATTTCCTCGAAAAAATTCCAGACAGAATTAAGCATGATTTAATTGGCAATAATAAATGAAGGCGTTATCTTTGTTGTTGCGAAGTTACGTTTCTCTAGATTGGCAACAAATCCACTACTCTGCTGCTTCAAATGTAAACAAGCAATGGCAGCCATCAAAAAAATTATTAGGCTTAGAGGCACTTAAACAACTTTAAAATTGTTGATAATTCTAAAAATATTGCATACAGATTTACTAAAGGCATAAAAACCTTATAAATAGAATAAGAACAACACAATTGAATCATTTTTAAAGCAAAAAATGTACACTTTACAAACGTATAAGAGTAATGAAACTGAGATCACTGAGCCGGGTAACAGAGCGAATATATATATAAATATATTTATATACTTTTGGCGCGGCCGATTGCAACCCAAATACGAGGTGCACATCTACATGTTATAGTAGTCCTATATACAAAATTTAAACGTTCTAAGGCTACTCGTTTTTGAGTTATGCGAGATACGTACATACGTTCGTACAGACGCCACGAAAAATTCTCTTCAGAATTCGTTTTAAAGCAGTTTTATAATTTTTTTGGAGGAAAAGAGTCTTTTATTCTGTCCTTACGTACAGATATCACGCAAAAACATCGTTAAATTGCATTCGAAAGCGGTCAAAATGGATATTTTCGTTGAAATATGCTGCCTGAAACTTTTCGCGATTACAATACTTCTTTTTTACTTCGTACAAGGAAGTAAAAAGAAATGTTATTTTGAACTTTTGAAGGCTCTTGAGAGTGATACGCAGTAGTGTAAAATGTGGTTCCATACCAAAGGAGTACACTGGCTGTAAACTGAAAACATAAGATTGAATGGGTGCTATCCTTGAGCTTCTGGTTTGATGAAGTAAACTGATGATTTAATATTGATTGATGATTTAAAATTGATGAACATATCATATCAGACTATGACACGTTAATAAAACCATATGGCGGATAACAGATGAATGTACTTGTACTGGTACATCATGAGTTAAGTCTACTTGATAATTCATTTAGTCAGGCAGGTACTTTGGGGAGTAGTAAATTATCCGGGATACTGTGCTATATTCCTATTACAATCTAGTGTTCCATAGCTATATTCCATTGCAGGTTATAAGGTATATCTCCCGTTTTCTTAGAGTGCCTTCGTGGTGTAGTGGTTCTGCACACTGGGCTGGTATTCCAGAGGTCCGCCGTTCGATTCCCGGCGAAGGCGTTTGCTATTCTTCATCTTGCCTGCTTTCAGAAATATACCTAAAGACGCTACAGTGGCGCCCGAACTAAAAAAATGGTCATGGAAGATGAATCTCCCCACGCAAAATTTCGCGATTGGGTCCCCTAAAAACCCCAGTCACCCTTTAAAAAGGGGAGTATATAAGGTATTTCTCCCGCTTTCCTAGCGTGACTTCCTGGTGTAGTGGTTCTGCACGCTGGGCCGGTATTCCATAGGTCCGTGGTTCCATTCCCGGCGAAGGCGTTTGCTCATTTTTCATCTTGCCTGCTTCCAATATACCTAATGTCTCTACAAGGTTTCCATGCCTTGAAATCATCACACCACACTGGAATGATTCATGGCTGTTGGCCACGTTGATAAGGCATATTGGGAAGGCACAGTCTTCACCACCATCGAAAGGACACACAGTCTTCACCCATTCTACGACAAAGTACGAGGGAGGTTCGCCTTCCTTACCTGTGCTGCCCGCCACAGAGCGGCGTGGAAGCACAGAAAAACTTTGAATTAGCATTATCTGTCTAAAGGGAGAAATGTATTTGTGGAGCGATTTTAAGAGGCTCACAAGGAAAATCAGGATGTAAGGTAACAGAATGGCATGTTCTGAGCGGTGCGGAACCGTAGCCGGGGGGGGGAGTGATCCCCCTGGTTTGTTGGGTAACGACCCACTGCGACAGGCTCGCCCATGCGACTGGCAGGTAGCAAATTTAACGACCAGTGCTGCCTGGAGATTTTTACAGGTGGTGCGGCTCTGCCGTGGAGGGATAATAGTAGAGGGTGAACCTTTACGACGTGCCTCAAAGGGGTAGTGGACCTGTAATGTTATTAAGTTCACGAGGCAGGTGAATATCAATACTTATGTTAGTTAAAACCGCGTCGAAAACTAGTGGCAGCAAAGTAAAATCTATTATGTCATGTAAATCAGCAATACCTGCAGAAATAGAAGCTCGCATTACAGAGGTGACGGCGATTGCCCAAAACACCCTCACTATCCTTTTAGAACTCACTACCCTTTTAGAACCCTTTTCTCCTCAAGATAGAATTTACACTGCTTCACGCGCGCTACTAAATTTAAATATTCTGGCATTGAAAATTAGGGGAATGAAGGCTTATAGGAAAGAACGTAAAATTAAATTAAATTGTTTATTTAAAATAAATATAAATCCCCACAATGTAAAGCCAATTCATTCATCCTGCTTTCCGGAACCTGAATCCTGGTTGATCCATCACTATTCAACAGTCTTCTCCATATGACCACTGGTGGGCCTTTAGAGAGAGAAGTTGTTGAATGGCTGGTTATATGGATTTTAGAAACAGCATTTCTTCACTGCAGAAAGGAACATTTTACGTGCGTCATGTCATGCAACGTATATTTCTAATAAAAGAGATGTGTACCACAAGGCACATTCGAAATACTTAACGTCTTAATTTACATAAATACGTAGCATAAAAAGTGTACTTACGATTCTAAACCAAACACAAACTGCTGATCCACTGGCTGCTTGCAAACAATATTCGCAGGCGGTGCACTGCATTCTTTATTATAACGGTGAGGATCTGTGATAATAATGAAGCTCATTACTACAGGAAAGCAATATAAAACAATAAAGAACTATCATAATTATAAAATATAACTTCCCTTCACAAAGCGAATAATATGTAATATTTAGAAACCTTTTACCTTCTTCTGAATTTGTTTTCACAAAATATTGTCTTTTATTTTAATTACCTTATATTCTAAATTATATATTTAAAATTAAAAAAGTTGTTCCGGTTTGACTAGAAACTTTCACTCTGCCGATGTTCCGGTTTGATTAGAAACAAACTTTTCTCTGCCTCAGAATGGCAACAGTGGAAACTTGACTTTCGATTTGTTATGACGCAGCAAGAACGCTGCTCATGAGATGTAACATTAGATTCGATTCTAGATTCTAAATTAGATTAATTTTAGTATTTTAATAAATCCTTTTAAAACTAGATTGAGTATTTGATCATAGAATTATAGCTGAACCACTGCTTGCAGAAATTTAGATGTGGCATTTAGATACGTCATTAGATTCATAGTTAGATGCGTAGGCAGCGACATTCGTGATTCGAATAGTGTACATTAGTGCGTACATAAACAAAACTAATTTTTCAATCTATAGCCTACGTGTAAAGTGATATTTCGTTCCTATTCAAATAAGTAGAAACACATAGTAAATATCCAATTGCAATATAAGATGTAAAAACATAAAATGTATGAAAAAATAAGAAAGAAAAATTTAAAGATGAATGCTTAACATGACTGGAATTTAAAAGTTAAAATGTAAGTAAAATAAAATGTAAGCTATCTCATTACACAATAGGAAAAAATACAACGAAATTCATATTAAAAATAAGAACCACAAGCAGCGTTAAATGGAATAATTAGCGTAATTCGAACATCATCATGGACTTTTCAAGGGAAATGTATAATTTATAGCACATAAGATTCTATCTCTTATTTTGAGATAGAAATTTCTATCTCAAAATAAAAGTCAAATTCAGTCACGAATTTTATAAACCGAAGAGCATGTTCAGGATCAGTATTGAAAGAAAAATAAGTTTTGAAACCAATTTTCTCACGAACGCAATATTTTATTTTAGGCAGTAAAATATAAAATTATATTCTTTGAACGTTTTTGAACGGATGTTGGGTAAAAGGAACCGCGAACATGAAATCCGATGGTACAAATGAACCCAATAATGAATGTCATTTACAATTTAATTGAATGCTTTGCAAGGTATTTTTTAATTTTAGAACAGTTATTTTAATTTAGTTCACTTTCCCTATCTCTTATAGCTTCAGCTTACAATTCGTTACCAGAATGAGTTTTTAGAATCGCCGTAAATGCAAATGAGAAGCAGAAAGTATTTAAGTCAATGTTCCACTGACTTCTGCAGATAGAGTTAGGATTCTGAACAACGCGCGTTTGCCTTTTGGCTACGTCTCTCTAACTGTTACTACGCTTTGCCGTATTACGTGTCTTTTGATAGCTTCGCTGTCTAATTTAATATCATGGGCCAACTAGTTTAGAATTGTGTTAGCTTCGGCTATATCTCTTTAGTTAGTCATTAGTTAGTTATTATTTTTACATTTTGAGATTAGATCCAAATGGAGGCTTTGCTGTACGCCTTGAGAAAGGGCCAACTGCAAAGCTTTATTTGAAGCAAGTAAAAGGTGATTAACCCTTCTTGAGTTTACGTTCCTGTTCTTGGACTTAAGCGACATTCCACTTGGTTAAGCGAATACAAGTGAGGAAACTTACAGCTTCATAAACTGGAACAATTGCTTTTTTTATTTTGATGATTTAATTTTAATGTAACATAACCTTTTCCTCCATATCAATAAAAGAACATGGCAATAACATACCGTGGGAATTATCTTAATCTGAAACAAAAATGTTGGCAACAGCAGCTATTTATTTAAAATGCTGACATTAACGAAACATTTTAGACATATGATGATGTCACGTGAATCGCGTGCTTTCTTCAACGTCAGAACATGACCCTATATATTAATAATAATGATATTTTATGCTATTTATGACAGAAAAAAATTTAAGAGAGCACCAAGCTAAAACTTTACGAGCAGCTTGCTTTTCTTCCGGGTAGGCTGCAACTGCAGATAACACAGGCTGCAATTAAATTTCTCTCATTGGCAACAACTAAGCAAAATATATTTCCATTTAAGTAATTTAATGCTTAATTCATACAGAAGGTCAAATGAGCTCATTTCTGTTCTGTAGTTACAATAATAGTGGTTGGTACTGTAGTTGCAATAGTAGTAGTTGGTTCTAGTGTAATTGTAAAGTACTCGTGCTTGGTTCTGGTGACATGCCAAAAATGCTCGACCTAGGTGTCCGGAGCTATGTGAACATATAAAACACGAAAAGAAAAATTGTGAGGGGGTGTTAGATTTTTTTTTCACTTGCGAAGAATTAGTGTCAAAGTTAAGGGTGTCCGCCGATAACATCGCGGCAAAAACATCGCGGACGAAAACGTCGCGGAGAAAACAACGCAAGGCGAAAACGTCGTGCTACAAAACATCGTGGGAGAAAACATCGCAAAGAGAAAACATCGCAGTTTTAAAACATCGTGGTACAAAACATCGTCGTCGAAAATAAAGCGGTTCAAAAACATCGCCGTCGAAAATATCGTGGTAAAAAATAAAGTATCTACAAATCATCGCATGACGATAACATCGCAGACATGCTTTCTTCAGGCTTTAATAACTGTAAATGGATATTCCCATAATGATTTGTGAGCGCAAGATGTAAAGAAGGATAATTTTTACTTTCATATTTTTTATTAAATATTAAATTTTTGCTGAGAAAATAAGAAGGAAACTTAAGCATAGAAAATTAATGCAACTTATAGCACTGAATAGAATTTTAAACCGACAAAGTTAACTAACAAAGACCATTAATAAATCATTTTTTATAAAGTTTTTACTGGTAATTTTTCATAAAAAGTATAATCTATTAAGTTGCATTTAATTTTCTATGCTTAAGTTTCCTTCTTATTTTTTTCAGCAAAAATTTATTAGTTAATAAAAAAATGTGAAATTAAAAATTATCGTTCCTTACATCACTTGCACTCACAAATCATTATGGGAATATCCATTTACAGTTATTAAAGCCTGAAAAAAGCATGTCTGCTATGTTATCGTCATGCGATGATTTGTAGATACTTTATTTTTTACCACGATATTTTCGACGTCGATGTTTTTAAACTGCGAAGTTTTTGAACCGCTTTATTTTCGACGACGATGTTTTGTACCACGATGTTTTAGAACTGCGATGTTTTCTCTTTGCAATGTTTTCTCCCACGATGTTTTGTAGCACGACGTTTTCGCCTTGCGTTGTTTTCTCCGCGACGTTTTCGTCCGCAATATTTTTGCCGCGATGTTTTCGGCTGTAACCAAAGATAAGCCATATCTTACATATCTTACCAGAGGGTCCTTCGGTCGTTGTTGTCATTGCTTCTGTAGTTGTAGTTGTTGGTTCTTCAGTTGTAGTCGTAGTTGTAGGCACAGCAGTTGTAGTCGTCGTTGTAGGCTCAGCGGTTGTTGTTGTCGTTGTTGGCTCAGCAGTTGTTGGAGTTGTTGTAGGCTCGGCAGTTGTAGTAGTTGTTGTTTCTGAAGTTGTAGTGGTAATCGGCTCTGTCGTTGTAGTAGTCGTTGGTTCTGTAGTTGTAGTAGTGGTAGTAGGAGGTTCCGTAGTGGTTGTAGTGGTAGGTTCTTCAGTTGTAGTAGTAGTAGTAGGCGGCTCTGTAGTGGTTGTCGTGGTAGGTTCTTCAGTTGTAGTAGTAGTAGGCGGCTCTGTAGTGGTTGTCGTGGTAGGTTCTTCAGTTGTAGTAGTAGTAGTAGGCGGCACTGTAGTGGTTGTAGTGGTAGGTTCTTCAGTTGTTGTAGTAGTAGTAGTTGGTTCTGTAGTTGTAGTTGTCGCTTTTGTAGTAGTTGTTGTTGTTGTTGGCTCAGTAGTTGTAGTAGTAGTTGGTTTAAGCGTAGTTGTAGTTGGTGCTACAGTAGTTGAAGATTCTTGAGTAGTAGATGTAGCAGCCTCAGTAGTTGTCGTTACAACTGGTTTTGTTTCCTAAATGAATTTTTATGCATACAAAGCTATTTTTTCAAAGATTACAAGAAAGGCAATATTAATTTATATATATATATATACTGTAATACAGTTAGGATCAAAGCAAGATATGAAGTATTAAAAATAAAAATGGAAAACATTAATGCTATAAACATCCTCTTACTTGCAGAAAAAAAGTTGTATGCAGATACTACTATCAGGTTCACTGTTCCGCCTTACTTGCTTGGGGAACATTCAAGAACCTGACTCGGAACAGGGAGCTTACTAAAGCTATGTTCAATAAATTTGGGAAGTAGACAAGATACACAGGAAGGGTATACGAAACCCTTTATTTTTCACTCTTTACAATAATTTCCGTACTTCGGAATACAGAGACCAACCACTTGTGGTCTGAACGTAAGAATATAAAAATATTAACTAAACTCTAACTTAACTTTGGAATAATAAACAAGGGCCTACGTGGAAGATTGGCCGTATATTAACAGGAAGCCGTATGTAGTACAGAGAACTGTTAACACTACAATACGTTTCAAATTATTAAGAGGATTAAACCTCTGGCCTGGAAAGCAACCAGCAACCGAGTAAAACTGCTAAGGCAAGCGGCCTGCTTCTACTAACTCCTTCCTCTCTTTTGCTTGGCAAAAAGCCACAACTTAAGTACTTGGCGTTCGCCAGACAAATTTGCATAAATAAGTTAAAGCTTTTAATTCTGGCCGGAAGTAGAAAATAAGAAATGATAGTAAAGATTTAAAATAAAATAAACGTTAGTAAAACTTAAGATCCTTACACTACCAGAAAAAAACACCGAAACAGAGCTGTCAATATGCAATGAGTACAAATTTAGATTTTTAACCGTAAAATACTTATTTGACGAGGAACTGAAAAACCGGGTTGGTTTTTGAAAGAATTTTCTAAAAACCTTAAAGATAATCCTATGCTACTTGAAAAAAAAATTTCAGTATTTACGACAAGATATGAATCCTGGTTCTTCAAATTTTTAATAGAGTATTATATAAAGAAGCTTGATCAAAATTTTATTAGTAGTGTGCAAAATTTAAGCAGGAAATTCATTTTTCAACACATTCATGAAATTGTCAAAAAAGGCCTTTTGCGATCAATACAATGAAATGCCAACTCAGTAGAAAGGTAATACATATGCAAAAATCAGTACAATGACGTCAGAGGGTACGTTAGGGAGAGCTAAAGGCGAGGAATCAGTACAAAGGCAACTTAAAAAGAAGAAAGGAAGGAGTACTTTCAGGCATTCTTCTGCAAGTGAAAGTAAGAATGTTCCTGCAGTATGGCTACAAGAAAACATTAGGATTCCTTTGCATATGATTAGAATGATTGACAAGCTTGAGCAAGCTTTAATGTCTGTCGCCCAAAATTTTGAAATAAAAATGTTGTTTCACAAGCTTAGACAACCTTCCAGACGACAGTTGCAGCTGTAAGAAAGATTGGTGGTAGTTAGCCGAGGAAAATAATGGTGACTGGTGACTGATATGTAGATCTGCAGGAGAAAAGAAAGTCAAAACAGACAATAGGCCCATTGCTCAGCAGTTGCGCACGTCCTGAATGCTGAATGCCATTGACTAGCCCATCGGTGGCACAGTTTACAGTGATGTAGAGAATACAAACACTAAGCACCTCATCGTGTCCTTCTTAACAATAGGAGTCGTTTTAGTCTGACAAACGATTCTCATTGCCATTTGATATGAAGAGAGGTATGGTCTTGATTTCATCTCACTGACCTCAGGAAAAGGGATCGTTGGAGTAATGAAGCTATTCTTCCCCATGTGGGTCTTTCCTGGGTCCCTTTGATCCAGACTTTGCTATTACGGAATGCAAATCACTGCCACACAGGACTCATGCTGTTGAAAAACTCCTGCGGTGTGAAGATATCCATAGAATGGACTGGCCAGCGTAGTCCCCTGATTTAAATCCCATTGAATATGTGTGATATACTTTAGGAAGACGCCTGGTGTCATGATAGTACCCTTCGGACAACAGCAGACACGTGTTTAAGAATAGGAACTCTTACTCCCAGAACTGTTAGATAATCTGGTGTCGAATATTGACAGACGGTGCAGCGCAACCATTGCACTTAAGGGAGGTTTTGTCGCTTACTAAGGCTCTTCGGTTTGTTGTTTTTCCTCTCCACCAGACAGTTTTTCGTCCTAACGCCATTCTGTCAAAAGCCTTTTTCTATTCGTTCCGTACTGTATGCGTCCTATCCATTTTTTTTGCTTTGTTACTATACATTTTCCCCATCGCTTATGTACTACATTCTGTCTCTTTAGTATGAATTATACATACTAAATTATACATGTATGTCCCCCAGTTGAAATTATGGCCAAAATCCGAAAAGCTGCTTAAGTTTTGGACACTCATGTAATTACATACCTGAAGTTAAATTTATTGACCCGTATAATATTCTAAAAGAAAAATCAATTTTTCACTTATTGATAAAAAATTGATTTTTCAGGTACTATTGAAAGCTGAAGCATGGCCACAAATATTAACGACCAAATGTTATAAAATTCACAAAGGTTTAACGATCTTTACAACTAAATTAGAGTGGTCGTTGATCGGTACGACTGGAAACAACGATTGCGTATCCTCAAAAACACTGATGGCTTTGCTTTGCACTAAAGACATTTCTAACTTGTGGGATTTAGAGTGTTCGGGAATTAAAGAATCCGGAACAAAACTTAAGGAAGACCGAGATCATGACGTTTGAAATTTCTTTGAAAATATAGTATAGAGAGATGGTGTAGAGAAATATACGTAAAGATTACCATGGATTAAAGATTGCCCTTTACTTGAGAATAATATAGAATACAGCGGATTCAAAATACTACATGTAAACTGAATCGTATAAATAAATATGCTGAATACAATTTTGATATTAAAGACTGGTTAGATAAAGGAACAGCTAAACTTTCCGAAAATGAAGACTCAAAATCTCCTCGTTTTCTTCCTCGACGAGCTGTTCTAAAAGAAAATACTAGTACTATCCCTTTAAGATACGTCTTTGATACCTCTACTATAGATAAGAAACGTAATTCACTGAACGAGTTTCTAGAGAAGAGTCCTAATTTAATAGAAGGTATACCCCTTATTTTTTTGAATTTCTGTTCTTACTTTATTCTTTTTATTTTGAGTTTCCTATTGGATTATCAGCAGATAGAGAAAGCTTTTCTTCATATCGGAATGATCCAGCTAACTGGGATGTATTAAGATTTCTATAGTTAAAAATTATCAAGAAACTAAATTCTATCATTGCAAAGTGCTATTTGAGGTTTCCCTTAATAGTTTCTTAGTAGTCAAATTACATAAATTAACACAGAATGCTCCTTTTCATCTTAAAAGAACAGCTGAAAAGCATTTTAAATGGTTTCATGTAGACAGTTGTTTGACTGAAGAACAGAATATAAATGAAATTGGTTCACTTATTTTTCTAGCAAAAGCGCTAAGGTCTTGAGCAGGATTTAAACTGAAAGGCTGGATCAGCAATGCAACATATGAAAATATAGAAAATGTTCTTGAACTTCGATGTTACTGTTCGTCTTATGAGCTGGGATGTAATGTACCAGTAACTGTTTAGAACCAATGAAAAGAGCAGCCTTATTAATTATGCAAAAGATTCTCCGTTTAATTTCACCACTAATTTTGATCCATGGATTGTTACTTCAGAAAAAACTAGTCGCTAATATTAGGATGGGACGAATCGCAGCCTAAAAGAATTCCAAAAGACATTTTCCAAATGGCTCCAACATCTTTTTTGCCTTGAGCATTGTGATCTTAATACGTCACATGACGGTAATTGACTCTAGTACGTGGCATGTGTTTTATGATGCCAGTCAAATTGCCTTCAATTTAACCTTCGAATCGCTTTCGCTTCACTTGTTGTTACTTGTAAGGACAAAAACTCAAAGTAAAGTTCATGTTGATTTCATTACAGTAAAATTGAAAGTTGCACCAAAGAAAGTACTAGCTCTTTCTCATCTTAGGCTTATAGCAGTAGTGATTAGAACTCGTCTGTGAGCTTTCATCAAGTGTGGACTGAGAGAACACATCTTAAATGCTTAATTTTGGTTTGATTCAAGTGCAGCTTTATCGTGGATAGCTAATCAAGACCTATGGTAAGTGTTTATTGTAAACAGAGCAAAGGAAATCAGAAAACATACTAGAATCACATGCCTGGTCATAAACATCCAGCAGATTTGTTATCAAGAGACCGTCTTTCAAAGCATCTGCATCTTCCAATTCAGCTCCTGAAACATTAGAAACTGAAAAGGAAAGGCAAACAATTTTGTCTGCGTTAAGAACACTGTAACCGAATATATGCTACTTACGCAACAAGCAAGTTATACTAACACAGCAAGAAGAGTTTCTAGTTGTACTAAAACTGTAAGAATTATCGCTGGATTTCTTCAATTCACTAAAAGGAAATTTGATGGACCAGAGGCTCCATATTACCCGTTAAGAATTTTCTACAGCTGAAAAGGTAATTTTAAAAAAAGTCAGAAAGTTTTACTGAAGAGTAAACTAAGAATACACTTCAAACGCTTATAAAGGATACATAGATGATGATGGGATTCTTCGAATGAAATCATGGATAACTGATGCAGGTAACGATAAAGAATACAATTATCCAGTTGTCATGTTTTGAAAACCTCCTCTAATTGAATGGCTAACAGAATATAATCATCAGCATTATGAGCATGCTGAAACTCTTCTTGCGATACTCAGAGAAAAGGTGTGGATTTTAAGTGGAAGAAAAATTATAGCAGCTGTTGTCTAAAAATGTTTTTTTTTTTTTTTTTTTTTTTTTTTTGTAGAAGAAACAAAGCTAAGGCATTAAATATTCCCTCCCCCTTTTTTTTTTTTCTTTCGAAAATTTAAATGAAAATTTCTAACACTTTGTAAATGACCAGAGTTGATGTTGTAGGACCTATTTTTGCGAAGTCTAAAGATAAATGCTGGGTGGTTAATTTGGGTTTTCATCCGCAGAGAACCCGTTGGCGCTTCGGGAAAGAACCCTTTGGCGCCGTTGCAGTTTTACTCGCCAAGCTCGCGGCTTATCGAGGATGAGCCGAGCCGTAAGCGTGATATTTTGTAAACGTGGTTTTTAGTGATGTAAATTCAAGTTAGCAGACAATGGTAGTAAAAATTCACAGATAATAAGTATGTAGATATAAAACTAACAGGTTAAACGTGATATACGAAAATAAATTTCTATTAAATTCAAGTTAGCACAGAAAACAATGTATTAAACATAACGGGAAGTAAAAATTCATTTAAAAAATAACAATTAGTATTCTTATACTTACGTTTACAATATACTTATACGTATTTTCCCTAATTCATATAGAATACTAATATTTCTATTACAAATGTCTTTTTTCACTATTAAGTACTTTGCCTGTTGATTGATGTATTTCGGTAAGAGCCATGCCCATGTAATAAATTAATGAATGCATGACCTTTAATATATCCATTTTACATAGTTTTAAGTATTTTTTTTTTCAAGTTACTTGCATACAGCTTAAAGCATTTTACGTTGAAACAAATACCTATCCTTTTTCATAATATATTTCACAATAAAAATAACCTTCAACAGTAATCAAATTTTCTTCAGTAGCATTTTTAATAAAACTAGAACTTTATACATTTTAAAATTATTATAGGGGTTGGAAACCTCATGGTTCTGCGTGCTTACAGCTCTTAATAATTAAGAACATAACGTGAACAGCCATGTTACAAATTAGCATTCACCCCTCCCGCCATAATTTCTTCCTTTGATCCCGAACTGACGACCCGAGAACCGGCATCTTTCGACGAAAACTTCTTTAATTATGCGAAAATATTTTTATCTATTCGTTGTTAAAAAATTCAGAAAAAATAATAATAAATAAGAGAAAAATAATATAAATCTCCAAATGCGAACAACGACAACCTTCGCATAAGCGAATAGGATGAATTTGCTAGGTTACCAGGTTTGAACTATTATCGCCAAAGTTGGCGATGTTTACGTTTAGCGGGTTCTCTGCGGAAGTGCTTCCGTTAATTTTATATGTGCAGTACACAGAGCTGTACATCTTGAGCTTATCTCGGCGTAGTAGTGCTTTTATCCAAATCCTGTGTCATTTTACTGACAAATCGATTTATATCGATTATTTATTCAAGTAATGGAGCAAATGTAAATGCAGTAAATGTAGTTATGAAGCATCTATATGACTGTGATAAAATTCAACAGAAATATAACTTACATTACGTTGTGTAAATTGAGTTCAGCCACAACTCCAAGGTTATAAGGTATTTTCTCCCGCCTTCTTAGCGAGCCTTCGTGGTGTAGTGGTCTGCACGCTCAGCGCGTAATTGAGAGGTCCGCGGTTCCATTCCCGGCGAAGGCATTGCGTATTTTTCATCTTGCCTGCTTCCAAAAAATACCTAATGTCTCTACAAGGTGAGCATTTAATAGAAATTTTAAAAGAACTCTTGAACGAAAATTTAGTTAAAATATTATGAGTTATGAAGATTTTCTACTCTGCTTTGCGAATGTGAATTAATAATGAGTAATCGATCCTTAACTTATTTGTCCGCGGAAGCCAATCTTTCAAATGAAATAACGAATTAGAATCAAATGAAATACCGAATTGAAACTCTCAGTTTAGTGAAAAGATTAAATAATGACCAATCTCGTAGAGAGAAATTGAGAATTGTATTTTAAAAGAGAATATCTAGGATTGCTACAACCATTTAGCAAAAGAGCCACTAGCGCTGCAGAAGTTGAAACAGCGTTTCAGTTGGCAGCGATAACAAAATGGCTGCAATAGCCGACTGGAAAAGCGATGGAAACTATCCCTGGACGAGATAGTATCAGTCGTTTAGTTCAACTAAAAACAGCCAACAGATATTTAGACTCACACAGCCCTTTGTTTTGGTGGGGGGGGGGGGGAAGAAACTATGCAGGGAATTCCCTCTCACACAGCTGTGTTTTGGAATATAAATATAGATATCAAATCTATATACTCCACCTGGCCACTTGGCTTGAGGAAGTACCTCTGTCCTCTAATTTATTTTACAGACTCACCATCGCACCCTTGTTTGGTCAAGAGTTTGCGTTTGGTGGTTTGGGAGGGATTGAATCGGCTCTTCATCCAATTGGGATGTTTTAACGATTTAACCGCCCCCCCTGAATTTAGAGATGGGATCTTTTACTAATACTATACATTTGGTGGCAGTTTGCTATCTTATCTACTTATTTAATATTTACCTTACCCGGGAATAACCACTTAAAATCTTTGTTTTAAATGTTCCAATGGCGGAAGAGTAATGGGCAACATTGCCTAAACTCTTTTACTTCTTTTTACAAGAAGGAAGAGCCACCATTGTTATACAGGGTGGCGCAGGGAAACGGGAAATTTTGAACGTTACAATTGGCAGCACTGTAGAGCCGGCAGTTGTTCGAAACTTTGCACAATTGTCAGAGTCGTAGCTAGGGCTTTCAGCGCCCAGGGACAGCTGAAGATTTCGGGCCCCTATTGCTTGAGAAGGATGGAAAACATTTAATTCTAAAATTTCGTAATATCAATTGGATGCTGCGCCCGGAGACAGATGTACCCCCTTACACCCCTCTAGCTACGCCCCTGACAATTGTTGCGAGCTCATTGCCATTTAGTAATCATGGATCATTGGACTGGTGCGGAACGTGCAGTAGCTGTGAGAGCGTTTTATAAAAATGGTGATAGTGCGTCTGCTGCGCAGATATTTCGACAGCATTACCAGCTTGGACGTCATGGACGTGTCCCATCTGCGCATGCGATTACAACATGGGTGCGTAATTTTGAAGAAACAGGATCTGCCTTGAAAAAAAAACCTCCAGATGACATTCCAACGGTTCAAACATTCTTTACACCGAGACCATCTTATCTTAACATCGACAGCATGCATCTTCAGCAGGACGGAGCCACGTCAAACACTGCTCGACAATCGATGGCAGCAGTTCGTCAATTGTTTGGAAGACGCATTATTTCACGTAACGATAACATTGAATGGCCTGCGAGATCCCCTGATCTCAGTGTGTGCGACTTCTTCCTGTGGGGATATCTTAAAGGCAAAGTGTACCGTACACGTCCTGCAACAATCCATGAACTGAAGGAGAACACTGAAAAAGAAATCACCGCCATTCCCCAAGATTTGCTACACCGCGCATTCCAGAGTTTTCATAACAGGCTGTTAGAGTGGGGACGCCGAATGGGAGCACATCTTTCCGATGTCATCTTTAAAAGGTAAAGAGACACTTTTGGACAGTTTGATTGTAAAAACATAAATGAGATGCTGAATACATGCACTTTCATTAGCTTTCGACTAAGAAATTAAGCATTTCGCACATTAAACATTAGATAAAGTATTATATGTATTCTTATTTTCTCCCATGTATACAGTGATTAGATTTCACTTAAGAAACATCATAGAATCGTACAAACTCAACATCGCGCAGAGTCTCAGTAGTGTGCATATTAAACATTACACATATTACATTCATACACCTTAAACCCCTTATGAGCTTCGAATATGTGACTGTTGCAAGAACTGGAATATTATATTTATTTTAAAAGCAATTACTTTCAATTTTTTACAGCTGACTACATAATATAACTGCTTTGGAAACTAGTAACCAGAAATTTTGTGTTGCCACAAATATTTTTGTAATTTAATCCGCTTTGTGACAATATTTTTCTTCAAGTTTCCGCTTTGCGCGCATGAAAAATGGCTAATGGTATATACTTGAAATTAGATGGAATTCTTTATATGGGCACTATTTTCTACTTGAACGAAAAATCTGATGACTATTTAATATTAAAAAATTTTATGCACGAAAACATTACAGATTTTTGTAATAAAATACAATTTTTAAACTCAACTCCAAATAAAATAACAATTTAAAAAGAAATTCTTAGAATTCTTGGTTCACAGTAGTTTCCATATGTTATAAAAGCTATATATTAAATATGGAATTAAATTATGCCACAGAATGTTTTGAACTGTGCGCGCAAGGTGGAAACATGAAGAAACATTTTGTCACAAAGCAGATAAGCAGATTAAACTGCAAAAATATTTCTGGCAACGCAAAATTTTTGATTACTATTTCAGAAAGCAGCTATATTATGTAGTCAGCTGTAAAAAGTTGGAAGTAATTGCTTTTAAAATAAATAAGTTATCCCAATTCTTGCAACAGTCACATATTCGAAGATCTTATGGGTTTTAAGGTGTCTAAGTCCCCTTAAAAACATCAGAGAATTGCACAAGCTCGGCATTCCGCGCATTGTATATACTATATGACACATTAGTGTTGTTTTTCTCATGTACACTATGATCTATTTTCACTTAGAAAAATCAAAGCATTGCACAAATTCGGAATCAGTTGGACAAATTTGGCATGGTCTCAACATTGCGCGCATTTAATTTTACATACATTATATTACATTTATTATTGCTTTTTACTCGATGTACACAGCGATCTATTTTGCAAAAACACGAAAAAGTAAGTTTAATACGATGAAAACATTATCTAACGCGAAAATTGCCGAATGAGGGCGCTCTGTTTACTCTTCACTTTAGCAAATCTAAATTTCAGCAGTTTAATTCGAAAACAATTGCTTTATAAAATAAAAAAAAAATTAATAACTTTCATATTCGAACACGACTAAAAAGAATTAAAACAATAAATAATTTTAATGCCTCCAACTAAAAAAATAAATAAAGCATTAAATCACATACGATATGATTACCGAAAATATTAACACCTAATATTTTTTCCATTATTGTATCACACTCAGAAAGTAGTATTTTATTGTTGCATTTGGTTTCGATTGCATTAGCCTGTACTGAGTTTCTATATCTAAAACAATATGATGTTTATAGGAATTTTAGTTCAACAAATGAAATTTATTATTTTCTTTCTTTTTTTTAACCTAAGAGGAATTTTGATTTTCACGAACTTAAACGCACCATTCAAAGCTATTATTAAAATAAATAAATAAAAATTTAAAAAATAAATCAAAGAGACGAAGAGGAAACTTTTGGCATAAAACCTAAATTTGAATTATGGTTGCGGATATTATTTACGGAAAAAAGAATAATTTTAACAACTTAACAGTTAAAAATATTATTATAACTTCAGTTTAAAAATTAGTTAAAACAGAAAATGCTAAGTAGAGTTTTAATTCCGAGCAAAATGCTAAAAGTTGCGATGGATTATTTTCAACGCGTTTTATTTTTAAATTGTAAAATTATATAAAGTCAGTGTTAGAATAAGTTAGCGTCATTTTCGCATAATGAAATTGGGCAACGTGAAAAACAATTTAGCGCCAAACGATATATTGGTGAGAGATATTTTTACCTATATTTTTTTAGATGCAAGAAGTCTTAAAAAAATTTCTTACTTGCATTGCATTTTTGCTTGGTTCTGTTCAGTATGTAACCTTCTTTTATGGAATATACTCCTGATTTTATTGCCTAATAGGTAAGCCTGAAGTTATTTGAAACTTATAAATGAATCTCTTGTAAGTTTTTTTTTCAACACTTCGATTTAAATGTTTATAAAGGCTGTTAACTTTGATTTGTATTCTATTTGTGTTCTATATGAGTTAAGAAACCTTATAACTTGTTAAATAGAGATTTCACAGTTATTTTAATTCCTGATTCTTTAATAAAACTGTGCGAAATAGAGGATAATGTACTCAAACGTCTTAACTGTGTTAATGCACATATAAGTCAGACATATATTTTTGAAGAAAATGAAACCTCACCACCGTCACATATTTCAGGCTCGAAAGTTGAAAACAAAATTAGAACTAAATTTTTACTTGAAAGTTCTCCTTTTAAACTATATTTCTGCAATTTAAAATTAATTTTTGTGAAGCTTTAATATTCAAAAATAAACTTTGAACATAACAAATATTATCAAATGAAAACATCTATTGCTTGGTGACTTAACGATTCCATTAAAAAAATTTGAATAATAAGCGCTTATAAAAACTTACGTGATAAATTTGGTAGCCTTCTATGTTACATTCTTCATTGTCGATACAATCCGATTCATCAATTTTCCATAAGAGATGACACGTTCTTGTGTGATCGTCGGCATCTTCTTGGAGAGAACTTAGAGCCATTCCGGTACAGTTTGAATTCCTTCTACATTTTTGCAGGCAATAAATCATGTAAGTATCATTAAGGCTTTCTAAAATCCAGCTATCGTGAAGTTTGTTTTCGAACCAGAAATAATATAGAGTAGGATCACCCCACATGGAAATTAAGCAAAAATTAGCAGAAAAAATCAACAAGATTATTGATCTAGGAAATGAATTCATCGTTTAAGATTTAAAGATGTAATTTTTAGCAATATGAGAAATTAAAAACTTTCTAACAGAACAAATGTCTCAGGTTTTTAATGGTTTTGAGAAGAAGAAAAACCTCGAACTGAAAATAATTTATCCTAATTTATTTTTTAAAAAATGTATTTCTAGTTCCCGATTTTGAGTTGCATATAACATTTAAAAAATACTAATTAGAAATTCATAAAGCTTTGACTCTTATATTTAGACGAATTATCCTTTTGGGTTTTTCCCCAGTATTCAAATAATTCAAATTATTATTGCTTTCAATCTAGGTTTAAAACAATAAGTATCAATAGAACAAAACAAAAAAAAAAGTGCTTTATAAAATGAAAGATTAAAGTTGCTACTTTTTCTATGTCCTCTTTTCAACAAAAATAAGCAATTTTAAATTGTCCCAAAAAAAGAGGTTGAATTTGTTTAATTTTAGCATATTATTTGAAAATCAATTCACACTAAAACCGACTTTTAACTTATACTTCGAACTACGTGGATATTCATCACTTACATAAATATTTTTTAATTAGAAGTTAATAATATTTTTCTTGCTCATCATTCATCTAATACTCTTTCGGTTGAATTCTTTAGCTCAAATACCAGCTTTATAATCAGGTAGCTGAAAGCTGTATTGAAACACAAATAAGAATTTGGCATTCGTGCGCCAGGTATCTTCTATTTTGCATTGATTCAAACTTCCTCATCTGCAAAGACAGCAGATGTTCATTCACAGGCATTTGAACACAAACATTCACGCATATAACAGTAATAGTTTATTTACCTGAGACATTTTGCTGTACGTTTTCAAAAATTCTACTTAATTACTTCCCCTCCTCCTGTAAATACTTTGTGTTTGAGCCAAAGTATCCAGGGTCAGTCACGATATATTTCAATTTGATGGCTAACTTTTGTATTATCGAAATATTATGACTGTGAGATTTTGTAGCTCAACTCTTTATACACAATAAATTCTAATTAAAATCTCGAATTTTTCAGGCAAATTTCTCTGTCTAATCATGGAATGGAAAAAGGAAAACTTCTTCCCCAAAAAATCATGGGGTATTAGTTTCGAAAAGGCATTTTGCGTCGAAACATTTAAACACTTTGCATAACTTTCCAAATTGTTGCCACCAAATATTATCGCCCTGTATTATATTTAAAGAAATTAAATAATGATGAACCTGCATGAATGCATGCATATTTCTCCCACTGCGAAAAAAACGACGGTACCTATAGCCATCAAATTTTGAAGAACTTAGCCTTCAACCGCAATATGTACACTTCGAAGCAGAAATTTGAATTTCGAATTTGTTTTGTTATTTTTTTTTATATTTTATAAAACTTTAACGAATTTGTGGTTAACAAACTCAACATTTCTAAGACAGTATGGAAAAACTGTACGGAATAAAACATTTTTATCTCCAGCAACTATGTGAAACTGTCTATCAAAAATTCTAAAGATGTGCTGTTTTTAAACATTTTGTGATTTCGCTATTGAATCAAATTTTATGTGGCGTAAGCCACAAGAACATGATATTTTAATAAAAAAGTAAATACAAAAAACGTTAATAATAATTTAAAAAAAAAAAAACTTTTGTAAAGCCATCTTAGTAAGAAAACTGAACATTAATATAATAATAATAAGATAATAATATTTTCTGATAATTTCAGATAATAAAGATATTAAAGTTGTCATTTAAAGCCTCACTGTAAAGACACTGTAGTGATAAAATACTACACTCATGTCCGTAAATTAAGGGTAATGCAAAATCAGGCAAAGGAAGAGTTAGAAGCAAAACAAATTTGACTTATTTGTAAAGCCTATTTATTAAACAAAAGGTAAAGAGAAAAAAAAAGAAAAAGAAAATGCTATATGTTTGATATTATTAAAAAAATTAGCGATTTTTTTCCCTGGAGCAAATAACAAACAAAAAAAAAAAAAAAAAAAAGAAAAAAAGAAAAAAGAAACCTATTTACAAAAAAAAAAACAATATTACATGGTTGGTATGATTGTTAATACATTGTATGTCTCCCACGATGCAATGCAGTCCGTACAACACCTAGGCATGCTGAGTATCAAATTAAGGATCTGATCTTGGGGGATATTACACCACTCAAAAAGCAATGCTCTCCGAAGTTTCGGTAGACATGTAGGAGGAGGTTGACGGGCTCCAACTCGTCGGCCAAGCATGTCCCACACGTGCTCTACTGGATTCAAGTCCGGTGAGAATGCTGGCCAGTCCATACGGGTGATATCCTCCGATTGAAGGCATTCGCTTACGATGTTTGCACGCTGAGGACGGGCGTTGTCATCCATAAACACAAATTAGGCGCCCATGGCGCCCCGAAACAAACGTACATGTTGTTCCAGAATGACGTCCCGATAGATTTGGTTTGGCATAGTTCCAATTTGAACATGCAAGTCAGTTCTGGACCCAGAATAATTCCACCCCAAACGAGCACTCCTGTACCATCGTAACGGTGTCGTTCAATGATTTTTTTCTTGGTGCTAAGGGGTACCTGGAGCTCTCCATATGAAAGTCCGGCGAGAATCAGACTGCAAGCTAAACCTGGACTCGTCGGAAAACATCACACAAGCCCACTGTTGCGGTGACCACAATGCATGCTCTCTACTCCAGGTTAACCGCAGGCGACAGTGAGTTGCAGTAAGTGGAACGCATCTGACACGTCTACGAGCATATAGACTAATCTGCCCTAAGCGTCTGTACACGGTCTGCCTTGAAATTGTCGTACCAGTGGCTGAAGAGAGCTGACGAGACATGTCTGAAGCTGTGCTTCGCCTGTTTCTTTTAGCAAGTAACTGCTAAATAGCGTTCCTCATTCGGCGTTGTAACTCTGGGGCGACCTGTGCTGTAACATCTACTCACATTACCATCATCTTGGAATCGTTGCCAAAGCCTGGAGATGACACTCTGGGCAATTTTATGTTCGTCTGATACTTCCAGTTGGGTACGCCCACATTCCAGATGGCCGATAATTCTACCACGTAAAAAATCATCCAAATGCGTCCTTTGTATCATAACTATTCGGTTATTGAACTGAAATGCTTATAAAGCGCCTGCGAACAATTTTACTTCTTTGCCTGTATTCTTTATATATCAGTTTCTTACACTCTCGTCAGGGTGACGTACCATCGGTGTCATCTGGTTACTTCCTGAAATTTGCATATGATTCTTGAAGATGTGTGTAGTGATTTTGCAAGTGATATATTTATTTTAGAGTTCGATTTCCGTGTGACTTCGAATTATCCTTAATTTATGGACATGAGTGTAGATAAACTACTAATTCAAGGTGTGTGTGTGTGGTTATGGCAAAGCCTCGAGGGCTATCTGCCTAATGGGAGGAATGCCTTCGTGGAGGACTTAAGGGAAACTGGCTCGTGTACACGTTAGACATGGGGAAAACCCCGAAAATGCCCATGCAGCCAGCCCGTTCACGGAATTCGAACTTCGGACCGAACTACCAGTGTTAAGCGACTTTACCGCTCGGCCGCTGGTTGGCTTCTAATTCAAGGACAAGAGAGTCTTTCAGTTTTGCAAAAGAAGAGATGGCAAGGTAATTCCTCTGCTCTCTTAGCACAGATAAAAAGAATGATAAATCACATCTGATTTTTATAATTTAAATACATGATGCATTTCATATTCAAAATAGAATCGTATCTCTATAGAAAAAGAGCTAACTGAATGTTATCGTTTCCAGGAGTTCCGTCATCTCAACACTCTCGTAAACATGCTTCTCGCTACATTCGCTATGAAAATAACACGAATCCAAAGATTGTTTCACGGATATAGCAGAAGAATCGTACCGCTATAGAAAGAGAGCAAGCTGTATGTAAAAGAGAAGAAAGTTAAAGAATTCGAGGTAAATAAGCCTCTCAATATATGCTGCTCTAATCATAGTCAAAGGCCTTGAATCGAAACTAATAAAATTAACCCAAAAACTGGGCGGAGTGGTTGCAATTAATAGATGCTCTTCTTAAAATACTCTCCGATTAAGATTTCTCTGTGGAATGCATAAAGTTTCCTAAATAAAAAAACAAAGTTTGAGATTTTCTTCTGAATAATATAATATACACTTGCCTTACACAATAGATATTTGCCTCACCTTGAAAACTCATGCGCTGCTCAAATTTTCAAACAATTTGAGCTACGTAATTGTCTAATAAGGTTTGAGGACTTGTTACCTGAAAACACTTGCGAGAGCTCGTTTAACTCACATTTTCCTTTACTCTGTTTCGAGAGAAGCATCTTACACTCATGTCCATAAATTAAGGATAATTCGGAGTCACGCGGAAATCGAACTCTAAAATAAATATATCGCCTGTAAAATAGTAACCAGATGACACCGATGGTACGTCACAATGACGAGAGTGTAAGAGACTGATATATAAGGAATACAGGCAAAGAAGTAAAATTGTTCGCAGGCTCTTTACAAGCATTTCAGTGCAATAACCGAATAGTTATGACACAAAGGACGCATTTGGATGATTTTTTACGTGGTAGAATTATCGGCCGTCTGGAATGTGGGCGTACCTAATTGGAAGTATCAGACGAACTTGGAATTGCCCAGAGTGTCATCTCCAGGCTTTGGCAACGATTCCAAGATGATGGTAATGTGAGTAGATGTTACAGCACAGGTCGCCCCAGAGTTACAACGCCGAATGAGGAACGCTATTTAGCAGTTACTTGCTAAAAGAAACAGGCGAAGCACAGCTTCAGACATGTCTCGTCAGCTCTCTTCAGCCACTGGTATGACAATTTCAAGGCAGACCGTGTACAGACGCTTAGGGCAGATTAATCTATATGCTCGTAGACGTGTCAGATGCGTTCCACTTACTGCAACTCACTGTCGCCTGCGGTTAGCCTGGAGTAGAGAGCATGCATTGTGGACACCGCAACAGTGGGCTTGTGTGATGTTTTCCGACGAGTCCAGGTTTAGCTTGCAGTCTCATTCTCGCCGGATTTTCGTATATGTACTCCAGGTACCCGTTACCGCCAAAAAAACATCATTGAACGACACCGTTACGGTGGTGCAGGAGTGCTCGTTTGGGGTGGAATTATTCTGGGTTCCAGAACTGACCTGCATGTTCAAACTGGAACCATGACAAGGCAAATCTATCGGGACGTCATTCTGGAACAACATGAACGTTTGTTTCGGGGCGCACAATTTGTGTTTATGGATGACAACGCCCGTCCTCACCGTGCAAACATCGTAAGCGAATGCCTTCAATCGCAGGATATCACCCGTATGGACTGGCCAGCATTCTCACCGGACTTGAATCCAGTAGAGCACGTGTGGGACATGCTTGGTCGACGAGTTGCAGCCCGTTAACCTTCTCCTACATGTCTACCGGAACTTTGGAGAGCATTGCTTTTTGAGTGGTGTAATATCCCCCAAGATCAGATCTATAATTTGATACTCAGCATGCCTAGGCGTTGTACGGACTGTATTGCATCGTCTGGGAGACATACAATGTATTAACAATCATACCAACCATGTAATATTGGTTTTTTGTAAATAGTTTTTTTTTTTTTTTTTTTTTTTTTTTGTAATTTGCTCCAGGGAGAAAAAGTCGTTAATTTTTTTAATAATATCAAACATATAGCATCTTATTTTCTTCTTTACCTTTTGTTTAATAAATAAGCTTTACCTATAAGTCAAATTTGTTTTGCTTCTAAATTTTCCTTTGCCTGATTTTGCATTATCCTTAATTTATGGACATGAGTGTATTTTCCTATGTATTATTATTCTCAAATATCATCAAATAACATGTGTAGCATTATTATGCTCGAGTTCTTATGTAAATGTTCTTTTTTCAAATTATCCAGATCAAACATCTTGTATTTAGTGATTATACAACTAGCAGTATTATTTGTCCATATACTACGCTTTATAACGTGTTATGAAATTTCTGCAGTTTGTGTTCTTTGTGTATCACATGTTCGGAACTTGTGCTTCTTAGACTACTTTCCTGTGATTTTTTTTTACAATCACCAAGGCTGATGAAAAGATAAAAGGCAAGACGCCTCTTGTCATTTAATCAGCAATCAACTCCCCCCTCCCGTTTTATGGGGCACACATCTGAGGATTCTACAAGGCCAGGACAGCCCGTTGAGATGCAAATTTACTTACGATAGGAAATGACAATGTACACAGTCTAGTTAGTAACCTCAGTGTCCAAGTCCAAAACTTTCCGTACATGAGTTTTTATAGTAGACTTCTAATACGGAATAAAGTCAAAATTTACAAAAAAAAAAAAAAAAAAAAAAAAAAAAAAAAGCTTTCAGAAGTATTCTAGCATAACCATGGCGCATCAGCAAAGGTACATAGAACAGGACTGGCTGTACTGAGGAGGCACAGGTACTTCGCCAGTGGTTTTATAGATAGAGTCCCGTTACACTATACTACAGACATGTGTCCTACCAGAAGATTTATTTTTAATTTAGTCTAAGTTTTCAGGTAAAGTGGAGAGTGGGATAAAGGAAAACAAAGGGATAATTTAGGATTTTCCCCATTAGAGCTGACAGAGCTCATGTTTTTCCAATGAGAAATGTTTCTTTGTTACGGAAATATTATATATCGTTTCTAGGTTTTGGGATTTTAAGTACCATTTTTATAAAATTATGAGGCATTTTATTGACAGCCTTACATAACATATAGTCTTATATTATCCATAACAGGACAATTGGAAACCATTATGCTGAAAAGTGCTTTTATTCCTCACAACAGCCTAGATCTCTTGAAATCAGGTGTGTTTCAGAATGATATATATGGAAGGGCCCATGCCCTATGATGGACTAGTTTATGTAAACATTCACTTTTCATATGAGATGCTGTTTTGGAGGTTATATGCTCTTCTTCTTACTTCTAAAGAATCCCATTCTTGTTGTCATTGTAGGGTGATAGGTAGGTAGGTAGGTTACGGAAGACTGGAACGCCTGGTGTCTAACAGAGGTAAACAGGCATGTGTTCCACGCCCTCCTCTCACTGCAGCAAAAGCTCCCTGGAGCCACACGAGGCTGCACCAGGAGATTATTGAGCTTGCCAAAGGAAAGTACACGACCTTACAAGGGCATTAGTAGGATTGTATTACAGATTGAAGAGGCAAGCTGTGGTGTTACAGATGGCAGGTAATTAAACTAAAAATACTGAGACGTACACATAAAAAGACATAAATACACATAAGCAAACAACACACAAAGCACAATGCGTAAAATGCATAAACAGAGAACACATAAAACAGGTACATACACATAGTCACTTAAGGCACAAAAAGGCAAATGGAGTACATGGAGTCACATGAAAGCTGGAGCACAAGGTTATTGTTGGGCAGTTCTGTTGTATATAAATACAGGTACATCTTGAATAATGAATGATGAGTTCATGAATACTCTATGTGTGCAGAAGAGTGCAGTTAGATTGCTAAGGCTTTGATTATTGTAGCGTCGTTAAGAACATAGATAAAAAACACTGATTAAAATAGCATGTGGATGTTGTAGCACTAATTATTGGGCAGTGCTCCAGCAATTGGTGCACCGTAAGGCGCACAAGCGTTCACTAACACTGCACAAGAAGATGCTTGTTCACATGCTGTTGAAGGGATTACATACATATCATTAAGGAAGCATAACACATCTCACTAAGGAGATGTCATGTACTTGCGAATTGTTAGTATTGCCACTTTAGATTGGTGGGCATGGGAGCTTAGACACACAGTTGAAGCCCAGATATTGTAAAATCCATTGGACTAGTTTTAGAGCTTATCGTAAGTACACCAGAGCGTCATTTTAGCACGGTAGGCAAAGGTCTGTGCCCGATGCCGCGATGGTATTCGTGATGCTGGTGATTGAACTAACCGCTCCTTCATGCATTATAAGGAACCGGTGATAGGTGTTCCTATTATTTGTAGGTAGCAGGAGATGGTGTGCAGCCATTTAAGGACATTCAAATACGTAATGGTCTGGTGACCAATCTGATCCGCAGACGCACATATCGGTATTTGAGATGCCATGGATATTGTAATAACTTGGAAACGGGCCGTGACCCGTGATGAAGTAGGTGAGAGGTACTACGGCAAAGAGTCGGTCGGTGGAAACTTTCGGGAGGTGGGTGAAAGTCCGTCTGCCTGTCTCGCATTCGGTCCACTCTCGTTGCCATTGGTGCATTCCTTGCTCTCGTAGAAGGCCCTTTAGATAAGAGAAGGGTGCAGGTACGGTGATAAGTTGGGCTGTCGGGTTGGAAATTGCATCTTTGGCCAACGTGTCAGCAGCCTCGTTGCCCTAATTATTCGCATGGGCTTTAACCCAGACTAGATTGAGATGGTAATGAGGGTTTTGCATAAGGAGATATTGAAGACTAAGTATGAGCGGTGAGACATGATGATGGTTCTCAAGTGCAAGTAAAGTTGAAAGGCTATCGGTATAGATATTTGCTCGTGAGATCTGGTAATCTATGAGATGTTGCACTGCTGCCGTAATTCCCAGTACTTCCGCCTGGAAGATGCTATTGTGAATGCAAAAGTTGTCCTTGCCAGTCGTGTTCAATTTTGCCATTCTCATAGTGCATACAAGCACTGCCTACATCATTCTCCTGCTTTGATCCGTCTATGTAAATCTGGTCCCCAATCCGTGGTGCTGTAGGGTGATAGACAACACATGGCGATAGCCTTCGCTAATCGCCATTTTATGATATATCTTGAAAGAAATGTAGATGATATGTAGAACGAAATTGTCGCCAACGGTCCCTCCTCTTTCCTTTCCCCATCGTCAACTTGTTAATGTATGTTACAAACTACTACAACTTTAAAAGGTTAAATTAATTTAGAATACATAACTTCAATGTTGCATTCGTAGCTGATAGCTGTCACTATCAGCTTGTCGAAAATATCCATTTCCTCTTCGTCGCCTTCAAAATACTATCTATGTATATGTCAATCAATTTAAATTAGCTGTTATATTTTCTTCCTTATTCTGAATGGAATAAAATTACTTTTTTAAACACTTTGTGAGGTTTATCTATTCATTTTTAACTAATAGTTAATTTTTAGTACTTTCCTATTACTTTCTTTTCACCCACGCTTTTCATGCCAGAATGTAAATGAGACAGCGGGCGTTTATTCAGATTAAGGTAGAAAGAAATGCTATTTAAGCAAGAGTTTCCGATGTTAGTTTTAGAGCATGTTTGACTAACGTGACCTGACTATTCCAGGTCACGTTGGGCTGTGATTATTAGCGATTTGATTCTGTGACATCGAGTGCTTTCAGCCATTTGGCTTGTCTAGTCGGTTTTTCTACAAACCAGAGCCTTTCCTGCGGCGCGTTAAATTATTCTGTGAGCGCTTAGGTTAATCTACCACATTTAAAATTGCTCAAAGTTACGTATTTCTTTTAAGCCAAAAGTGCTTGGCTTGTGTAAACCCAAATTGGGCAATTGTTAATTATGTGTTCGAATAAAAGGAATCTTATACACCCTTCTTCTGGCTTGTTTCTCACTCTTCTTGTTCTTCTGACTCACTTTCATTACACAAAGCTAGAAGATAATTCTTTAATAGTTTTTTTAAAGTCTATAGAGTATGCTTCCTAAGAGAACTGGACTTTAATTGATGTAATAAACTTGCCCTACAATATTTCGATAGGAAAAAAATCATTGTTTGGAAAAAATGTTAAACCAAACATATCCTTTCCAGTTATTAATATTACATTCCAGTATATCCTAGGACATCCTTAATAAGTCAGCTTACATTCAGCTCAAACAAATACATTCAGAACTCAGAACGTCTTCGTATGGCCATTTTGGATAATAAGGGATGATGCGAGAATTTATGTAAATTTGGCTTTTTACTTATAATTACTTAATAAGGACTTTGAACGCAAATATCTTTCTACGGGGAGGAATGCCTTCGTGGAGGTCTTTCTAAGTGAAACTGTCACGTATACACGTTACACATCGGGAAAACCACGAAAGCGCCCATGCAGCCAGCCCGTTCGCGGGATTCAAACCTCGGACCGAACTACCAGTATTCAGTGACTTTACCGCCCGGCCGCTGGTGGACCTTCAGAAAGCAGGAAAAAATATCTTAAAAGATAATTTTAAAAATTTTTATACTCACCTGCATATTCATTCTCCTCTTTCTTAATTTCTTAAATTTTAAATTATTTCTTTCAACCTATTTAATTCTTTATATTTCAAAACTACAGGGGTTGGACAAAAATATGGAAACACCATTAAAAAAACATGTTTCTTTGCTTAATATGGTGTAGGAAACCGGCTAGCATTCAAAACATCTTGCAGTCTTCTCGGAATGAATAAATACAGTTCCTGTATGTTTGCCAAGGGAATATTATACCATTCTTCCTGCAAAACGGTGGCAAGTTCAGATAACGATGTTGACGGTGGATAACGAGAACGCTTTTTCCGTTCCAATGTAGACCACAAAGGTTCGATAATATTCAGGTCTGGTGACTGTGGTGGCCAGGGGAGATGGGACAACTCATCCTCGTGCTCAGAAAACCAGTCCTGGATAATGTGAGCTGTGTGAACAGGGGCTTTGTCGTCTTGGAAGACACCATCACCATCGGGGAACAAAGTTTGTACCATGGGATGAACTTGATCGGCCAAAATGTTCACATAAGTCTTGGCAGTCATGTACCCTGACACAGTTATCATGGGGCTAGCAGAGAACCACGATATGGCTGCCCAAACCATAACAGAACCACCGCCATGTTTCACTCTTGGCAACAAGCAGTCTGTATTATAGGCTTGAGATGGCATTCTCCAGACGTAAACTCGGCCAGAAGTGGGAAGCAATGTGAAAGAAGACTCGTCAGACCATATTACTCGCTTCCACTGCTCTATAGTCCAGGCCTTTATGACTTAAACACCACCTTTTCCTGTTACGGGCATTAGCATCACTGATGAGTGGCTTCTCAACTGCAGCACGGCCAGCAATTCCCTGTTTATGAAGCTCCCTTCTAATTGTTTTGGTACTCACAGGGTTCGGTAACACAACATTCATTTCAGCAGTAACTTTTGCAGCTGTGGTCTTCTTATTTTTCGTCACAATTGCCCTTAATGATCGTCTGTCACGATCACTCGGGACACACTTTCTTCCGCGCTGTGATTTAGCAGATGATGTTTTTCCGCTTTTCAAATATGAGGAATAAATCTTCGATACAGTACCTCTTGAAACACTAAACACCTCGGCTACCTTGCTTACGGAAGCACCTACCATACGGGCTCCAACAATTTGCCCACGTTCGAAGTCTGTTAAATCTGACATAATGCAATGACAACCTCACATAACAGTACTCCGACAACAACTGAACTGTTTAGCACATTTACGAAGTTGTATAGGTGGCGTCAGTAGTCAAAAACGCCAGCGCCACCTACATACTTCATTAAAATCAATCTTTCTTTTCAAACATGCATTTCACAAGGTGTTTCCATATTTTTGTCCATCCACTGTAGTTTCCGAAGTAATCGGATTTTGAGTATATTCTTTAAGAGTGTCATTTGGTTTCCTTATAATTTCAATCAATAATTTAAAATGTGTAGAACTAATCCAAGTTTAAAATCATTATTTATAGGTGTAAATCTTATATTTTATTTTTCTGTTAACCTTTATTCGCCTTCGTTTTTTTATGTTTGCCTACTGCTGCATTTTAATTAACTTTCTAAAACTTATTCGATGAACACCCGTTATAACAAATGTCATAAAAAGGCAGAGAGGCTGTTTGCACACTTTTTAGACAACTTCCATTGTACTTATAGAAAAATTTTACTTAAAATGTTTCGTTTTAAATGTTCTGTTTGATAACCGTTATTTTTCACTATCCAAGACAATAAAGCCTTTTCTAGTATCGGAAGAGTTATTTTATTCCATATCGCTTGAACAGCTTATCGCTTGAACAGCTTTCCTGTTCAAGCTGGAAGTCGAGGGAGGGTTTAAGTCGACGTTCGGATAATCCGCTTTTTAAAAATACAGGAAAGCAAAATTCCTTGGGTGATGCATTAGGAGATTTAGCAGGGATATGAGTGAAGTATACGGTCTTGACACCCGTTTTTTGTTAATTTCTTTCCAGGAAATTAAGGGGACTGGGTACCTTTTGGATGTTAAGAACTTTCATCTATTAATTCAGAAGTCAAACAACAAAAATCAGCGTTATATTTTCAAAATTTCACAGGATAGTTTCGATGGTTTAACCGAACCATCATCCTCAGCTGCAAAAACGCTAATGAACCAGATAAGATATAGTGATTAGATAAAATATTAAATAGAAAAATTCCTGCATTTGCGTCCTCCTCAGCTGCAAAAACGCAAATGCAGGAATTTTTCTATCTAATATTTTATCTAATCACTATATCTTATCTGGTTCATTAGCGTTTTTGCAGCTGAGGATGATGGTTCGGTTAAACCATCGAAACTATCCTGTGAAATTTTGAAAATATAACGCTGATTTTTGTTGTTTGACTTCTGAATTAATATTTGCTCGGCGTGTTATCGTATCTTAACATTCACATACTTTTTATGAAAAATTTTAAGTGGTTTTATGAGGCCAAATGATTTTAAGCTGAAAAAAAGTTTTGTTAGTAATATTTGTTTAATTTTAATTTTTTTTAAAAAATTCATCAATTAAAAATTTTTTCTTCTTCCACAATTTTCAATATTTTTGCTTCAATTTTTTATTGTATTTATAATAGTGTTCTTAATAACTTTACGGATCGGTTTTGCAATTAATGAATTAGTTTCCAAGAAAAAAATAAAAAGCATATTTTTATATAAAAACTTAAAAGAAATATGATTTCGATAACATGTTTTTTTTTCACTTCCAATAATTTTTCTTTTTATTATTTTTCAAAACCCATCCTTGATTCTATTAAGTATATAATTTTAAATAAGCAGTATAACTATTAAATAATTTGGTCCATATCTGTACAAGTTTTAGGACTTTAAGTAAAAGGATATATTGAAAAATTGCAAACTGAGAAAACGCAGTTCAAAGAATGTAAACTGTATGAATAGTCATTAAATCATTTCAAATTTCTTAAAAATTTTATTACTGAATTTCAATACATATATATATATCAAATAAAACTTTGTACTGCTCAATTGATTAATATGAACATAAAATACAAGCTTTTGTTTAAAACTTTATCTGGCTAGAAATATTGCAAAAAAGAAACATAAAATGCAAGTAGAATTTTTCTTTACCGGGTTCTGTTTTTTAAAACATGCTCAAAACAATTTTAATGCATGAATTAATTATAATATATTTTCTAAAACGCTTATAATCAATATTAATATTATTAATTTGTCGTTTTATTAATTTTTTAAAAAGCAAAATTGGAATTTTTAACAGACATAAAACATTTTATTTAAAACCACTCAGCAGCTTATGTGATTTCTTCTCTTATTTTAGCCATTTGTTCTCATATATAAATTGCAGTTTTAATTAATTTATGTGAATGTTTGTTTCTGCCCAATTTCATTAATGCTACAGTCAGAAACTTGATCACTTTCGTTACATCACCTCCTTCTGTTGTATCTAAACACAGATAATTTCAATTTTTGAATAAGCATAGCAAAGCTGACTGCTAATACACATAAAAGTATTTGCTGATATCAATTGTTTATATTGATAAAACATATTTTATATTGATTTGGCTGCGGAGTCAGTAGAGATGATGTGGTGTATTTAATTATGGCAAAGCACACTAGGGCTATCTGTCTAAGGGAAGGGATGGCTTCGTGGAGGACTTTCTAAGGGTGGTGTATTTAATTATGGCAAAGCACACTAGGGCTATCTGCCTAAAGGGAGGAATGCCTTCGTGGAGGACTTTCTAAGGAAAACTGGCTCGTATACACGTTACACATGGGAAAAACCACGAAAACACCCATGCAGCCAGCCCGTTCGCGGGATTCGAACCTCGGACCGAACTACCAGTGTTGAGCGACTTTACCGCTCGGCCGCTGGTGGGCCGGAGCCAGTAGAGAAAATAACCGACTCCGACTCTTGGAATTGCAATGACTCCAACTCTGACGCCGACTTCGACTCCTTCATATATATGTAAATATGGGTACAGCTTATTTTTTTAATATAAAAGAAGTAGTAAATGCTACAGATAGAAA
Organism: Stegodyphus dumicola; assembly: GCF_044657685.1. Taxonomy (NCBI): domain Eukaryota; kingdom Metazoa; phylum Arthropoda; class Arachnida; order Araneae; family Eresidae; genus Stegodyphus; species Stegodyphus dumicola. Next base: position 251,998,259 of record NC_140771.1, on the reverse strand, counting down.
TTGATGCACAGCAAATTTTTTATATTATTTATTATGAAATGGAAAAACTGGCATTAGTAATTTTTAAGAAACAGTAAAACTTCGGCAAGATCTTCTTTGTTAGAAGACCATAGATGCGATTTGATAAATTGCAGAATTGAGAAGAGTCTTTCTACACTGACTTGAGTAGGAAGAAGAGCTATTAGTGTTACGGCTAACATTTCAGGATAGATTTTTGTAAGTTCTAAAAGAGGTGTCTTGCAAGAGCAATCATATTTATCTATTTCTTCAAAGGCCGTGTATAAATCTTGTTTGTATTTTTTTTTTTTTTCACTTTTATATCTAAAGGCTCTTGCTTCTTTGTTTTCATTCGCTTTGACTTAGCCTTTTCAATATTATCCAAATGTTTCTCAAAATCTAATTCATCAGTGGAAGAGAATGATAGAGACTCAGTTGCGATATCTGCAGTTTGACTGTCCTGATTTGAATACTCCAGTTGTTCTAGAGAATAATTTCATTCTTAATGAAAGTTCATAGATCGCTTTCTTTGCCTTTTTAATTTGTTTGTCATCCAACAAAATTCGGCGTTTTGGATCTACTGAACCCAGAGCGATCTTATTAGCTAGCAAATTAGTTTCTCTTTTCTTCGTTGAAGAAATGATTCCTTCTTAAATAAACCGTCCACTTCAGAAAGAACAAACATCACATTCTTCCAGTCTTGCCTCTTGTTAATTCTTCAGATTGTAGCTTTTTGGTGGCTATATACGGTATAGAAAAAAAGAGTTTCCAATTCTGCAAAATCATTCCAAGGTCTTTCTTTTAGTGAAACATTAAGGTTATCTACATCTTCTAAGATTCTCGTCTCCTGTTAATTCTTCAGATTGTAGCTTTTTTGTGGCTATATACGGTGTAGAAAGAAGGATTTCCAGTTCTGCAAGATCATTCCACAGTCTTTCTGTTAGTGAAACATTAAGTTTATCTACATCTTCTAACATTCTCGTCTCCTGTTAATTCTTCAGATTGTAGCTTTTTTGTGGCTATATACGGTATAGAAAAAAAGAGTTTCCAATTCTGCAAGATCATTCCAAGGTCTTTCTTTTAGTGAAACACTAAGGTTATCTACACCTTCTAAGATTCTCGTCTCCTGTTAATTCTTCAGATTGTAGCTTTTTTGTGGCTATATACTGTGTAGAAAGAAGGATTTCCAGTTCTGCAAGATCATTCCACAGTCTTTCTGTTAGTGAAACATTAAGGTTATCTACACCTTCTAACATTCTCGTCTCCTGTTAATTCTTCAGCTTGTAGCTTTTTCGTGGCTATATACGGTGTAGAAAGAACGATTATCCAGTTCTGCAAGATCATTCCGCAGTCTTTCTGTTGGTGAAACATTAAGGTTATCTACACCTTCTAACGTTCTCGTCTCCTGTTAATTCTTCAGATTGTAGCATTTTTGTGGCTACATACGGTATAGAAAAAAAAGAGTTTCCAATTCTGCAAAATCATTCCAAGTTCTTTCTTTTAGTGAAACATTAAGGTTATCTACATCTTCTAAGATTCTCGTCTCCTGTTAATTCTTCAGATTGTAGCTTTTTGGTGGCTATATACGGTATAGGAAAAAAAAAAAGAGTTTCCAATTCTGCAAAATCATTCCAAGGTCTTTCTTTTAGTGAAACAATAGGGTTATCTACATCTTCTAAGATTCTCGTCTCCTGTTAATTTTTCAGATTGCAGCTTTTTGGTGGCTATATACGGTGTAGAAAGAAGGATTTCCAGTTCTGCAAGATCATTCCACAGTCTTTCTGTTAGTGAAACATTAAGGTTATCTACACCTTCTAAAATTCTCGTCTCCTGTTAATTCTTCAGATTGTAGCTTTTTTGTGGCTATATACGCTGTAGAAAGATGGATTTCCAGTTCTGCAAGATCATTCCACAGTCTTTCTGTTACTGAAACATTAAGGTTATCTACACCTTCTAACATTCTCGTCTCCTGTTAATTCTTCAGATTGCAGCTTTTTGGTGGCTATATACTGTGTAAAAAGAAGAATTTCCAGTTCTGCAAGATCATTCCACAGTCTTTCTGTTAGTGAAACGTTAAGGTTATCTACACCTTCTAAGATTCTCGTCTCCTGTTAATTTTTCAGATTGTAGCTTTTTTGTGGCTATATACGGTGTAGAAAGAAGGATTTCCAGTTCTGCAAGATCATTCCACAGTCTTTCTGTCAGTGAAACATTAAGGTTATCTACACCTTCTAAGATTCTCGTCTCCTTTTAATTCTTCAGATTGTAGCTTTTTTGTGGCTATATACGGTGTAGAAAGAAGGATTTCCAGTTCTGCAAGATCATTCCACAGTTTTTCTGTTAGTGAAACATTAAGGTTATCTACACCTTCTAACATTCTCGTCTCCTGTTAATTCTTCAGCTTGTAGCTTTTTCGTTATATACGGTGTAGAAAGAAGGATTTCCAGTTCTGCAAGATCATTCCGCATTCTTTCCGTTGGTGAAACATTAAGGTTATCTACGCCTTCTAACATTCTCGTCTCATGTTAATTCTTCAGATTGTAGCTTTTTTGTGGCTATATACGTTTGTAGAAAGAAGGATTTCCAGTTCTGCAAGATCATTCCACAGTCTTCCTGTTAGTGAAACATTATGGCTATCTACACCTTCTAACGTTCTCGTCTCCTGTTAATTCTTCAGATTGTAGCATTTTTGTGGCTATATACGGTATAGAAAAAAAAGAGTTTCCAATTCTGCAAAATCATTCCAAGTTCTTTCTTTTAGTGAAACATTAAGGTTATCTACATCTTCTAAGATTCTCGTCTCCTGTTAATTCTTCAGATTGTAGCTTTTTGGTGGCTATATACGGTATAGAAAAAAAAAAAAAGAGTTTCCAATTCTGCAAAATCATTCCAAGGTCTTTCTTTTAGTGAAACAATAGGGTTATCTACATCTTCTAAGATACTCGTCTCCTGTTAATTTTTCAGATTGCAGCTTTTTGGTGGCTACATACGGTGTAGAAAGAAGGATTTCCAGTTCTGCAAGATCATTCCACAGTCTTTCTGTTAGTGAAATATTAAGGTTATCTACACTTTCTAACATTCTCCTCTCCTGTTAATTTTTCAGCTTGTAGCTTTTTTGTGGCTATATACGGTGTAGAAAGAAGGATTTCCAGTTCTGCAAGATCATTCCACAGTCTTTCTGTTAGTGAAACATTAAGGTTATCTACACCTTCTAAGATTCTCGTCTCCTTTTAATTCTTCAGATTGTAGCTTTTTTGTGGCTATATACGGTGTAGAAAGAAGGATTTCCAGTTCTGCAAGATCATTCCACAGTTTTTCTGTTAGTGAAACATTAAGGTTATCTACACCTTCTAACATTCTCGTCTCCTGTTAATTCTTCAGCTTGTAGCTTTTTCGTTATATACGGTGTAGAAAGAAGGATTTCCAGTTCTGCAAGATCATTCCGCATTCTTTCCGTTGGTGAAACATTAAGGTTATCTACGCCTTCTAACATTCTCGTCTCCTGTTAATTCTTCAGATTGTAGCTTTTTTGTGGCTATATACGTTTGTAGAAAGAAGGATTTCCAGTTCTGCAAGATCATTCCACAGTCTTCCTGTTAGTGAAACATTATGGCTATCTACACCTTCTAACGTTCTCGTCTCCTGTTAATTCTTCAGATTGTAGCATTTTTGTGGCTATATACGGTATAGAAAAAAAAGAGTTTCCAATTCTGCAAAATCATTCCAAGTTCTTTCTTTTAGTGAAACATTAAGGTTATCTACATCTTCTAAGATTCTCGTCTCCTGTTAATTCTTCAGATTGTAGCTTTTTGGTGGCTATATACGGTATAGAAAAAAAAAAAAGAGTTTCCAATTCTGCAAAATCATTCCAAGGTCTTTCTTTTAGTGAAACAATAGGGTTATCTACATCTTCTAAGATACTCGTCTCCTGTTAATTTTTCAGATTGCAGCTTTTTGGTGGCTACATACGGTGTAGAAAGAAGGATTTCCAGTTCTGCAAGATCATTCCACAGTCTTTCTGTTAGTGAAATATTAAGGTTATCTACACTTTCTAACATTCTCCTCTCCTGTTAATTTTTCAGCTTGTAGCTTTTTTGTGGCTATATACGGTGTAGAAAGAAGGATTTCCAGTTCTGCAAGATCATTCCACAGTCTTTCTGTTAGTGAAACATTAAGGTTATCTACACCTTCTAAGATTCTCGTCTCCTGTTAATTCTTCAGATTGCAGCTTTTTGGTGGCTATATACGGTGTAGAAAGAAGGATTTCCAGTTCTGCAAGATCATTCCACAGTCTTTCTGTTAGTGAAACATTAAGGTTATCTACACCTTCTAACATTCTCCTCTCCTGTTAATTCTTCAGATTGCAGCTTTTTTGTGGCTATATGCGCTGTAGAAAGAAGGATTTCCAGTTCTGCAAGATCATTCCACAGTCTTTCTGTTAGTGAAATATTAAGGTTATCTACACCTTCTAAGATTCTCGTCTCCTGTTAATTCTTCAGATTGCAGCTTTTTGGTGGCTATATACGGTGTACAAAGAAGAATTTCCAGTTCTGCAAGATCATTCCACAGTCTTTCTGTTAGTGAAACGTTAAGGTTATCTACACCTTCTAAGATTCTCGTCTCCTGTTAATTTTTCAGATTGTAGCTTTTTTGTGGCTATATACGGTGTAGAAAGAAGGATTTCCAGTTCTGCAAGATCATTCCGCAGTCTTTCTGTTGGTGAAACATTAAGGTTATCTACACCTTCTAACATTGTCGTCTCCTGTTAATTCTTCAGATTGTAGCTTTTTTGTGGCTATATACGGTGTAGAAAGAAGGATTTCCAGTTCTTCAAGATCATTCCACAGTCTTTCTGTTAGTGAAACATTAAGGTTATCTACACCTTCTAAGGTTCTCGTCTCCTGTTAATTCTTCAGATTGTAGCTTTTTTGTGGCTATATACGGTGTAGAAAGAAGGATTTCCTGTTCTGCAAGATCATTCCACAGTCTTTCTGTTAGTGAAACATTAAGGTTATCTACACCTTCTAACATTCTCGTCTCCTGTTAATTCTTCAGCATGTAGACTTTTTGTGGCTATCTACGGTGTAGAAAGAAGGATTTGCAGTTCTGCAAGATCATTCCACAGTCTTTCTGTTAGTGAAACATTAAGGTTATCTACACCTTCTAACATTCTCGTCTCCTGTTAATTCTTCAGCTTGTAGCTTTTTTGTGGCTATATACGGTGTAGAAGGAAGGATTTCCAGTTCTTCAAGATTATTCCACAGTCTTTCTGTTAGTGAAACATTAAGGTTATCTACACCTTCTAAGATTCTCGTCTCCTGTTAATTCTTCAGATTGTAGCTTTTTTGTGGCTATATACGGTGTAGAAAGAACGATTTCCAGTTCTGCAAGATCATTCCACAGTCTTTCTGTTAGTGAAACATTAAGGTTATCTACACCTTCTAACATTCTCGTCTCCTGTTAATTCTTCAGCATGTAGACTTTTTGTGGCTATCTACGGTGTAGAAAGAAGGATTTCCAGTTCTGCAAGATCATTCCACAGTCTTTCTGTTAGTGAAACATTAAGGTTATCTACACCTTCTAAGATTCTCGTCTCCTGTTAATTCTTCAGATTGCAGCTTTTTTAGGCTATATACGGTGTAGAAAGAAGAATTTCCAGTTCTGCAAGATCATTCCACAGTCTTTCTGTTAGTGAAACATTAAGGTTATCTACACCTTCTAATATTCTCGTCTCCTGTTAAATCTTCAGCTTGTAGCTTTTTTGTGGCTATATACGGTGTAGAAAGAAGGATTTCCAGTTCTGCAAGATCATTCCACAGTCTTTCTGTTAGTGAAACATTAAGGTTATCTATACCATCTAAGATTCTCGTCTCCTGTTAATTCTTCAGCTTGTAGCTTTTTTGTGGCTATATACGGTGTAGAAAGAAGGATTTCCAGTTCTGCAAGATCATTCCACAGTCTTTCTGTTAGTGAAACATTAAGGTTATCTATACCATCTAAGATTCTCGTCTCCTGTTAATTCTTCAGATTGTAGCTTTTTTTGTGGCTATATACGGTGTTGAAAGAAGGATTTCCAGTTCTGCAAGATCATTCCACAGTCTTTCTGTTAGTGAAACATTAAGGTTATCTACACTTTCTAACATTCTCGTCTCCTGTTAATTTTTCAGCTTGTAGCTTTTTTGTGGCTATATACGGTGTAGAAAGAAGGATTTCCAGTTCTGCAATATCATTCCACAGTCTTTCTGTTAGTGAAACATTAAGGTTATCTACACCTTCTAAGATTCTCGTCTCCTGTTAATTTTTCAGATTGTAGCTTTTTTGTGGCTATATACCGTGTAGAAAGAAGGATTTCCAGTTCTGCAAGATCATTCCACAGTCTTTCTGTTAGTGAAACATTAAGGTTATCTACACCTTCTAACATTCTCGTCTCCTGTTAATTCTTCAGATTGTAGCTTTTTTGTGGCTATATACGCTGTAGAAAGAAGGATTTCCAGTTCTGCAAGATCATTCCACAGTCTTTCTGTTAGTGAAATATTAAGGTTATCTACACCTTCTAAGATTCTCGTCTCCTGTTAATTCTTCAGATTGCAGCTTTTTGGTGGCTATATACGGTGTACAAAGAAGAATTTCCAGTTCTGCAAGATCATTCCACAGTCTTTCTGTTAGTGAAACGTTAAGGTTATCTACACCTTCTAAGATTCTCCTCTCCTGTTAATTTTTCAGATTGTAGCTTTTTTGTGGCTATATACGGTGTAGAAAGAAGGATTTCCAGTTCTGCAAGATCATTCCACAGTCTTATTGTTAGTGAAACATTAAGTTTATCTACGTCTTCTAACATTCTCGTCTCCTGTTAATTCTTCAGCTTGTAGCTTTTTCGTGGCTATATACGGTGTAGAAAGAAGGATTTCCAGTTCTGCAAGATCATTCCACAGTCTTATTGTTAGTGAAACATTAAGTTTATCTACGTCTTCTAACATTCTCGTCTCCTGTTAATTCTTCAGATTGTAGCTTTTTTGTGGCTATATACGTTTGTAGAAAGAAGGATTTCCAGTTCTGCAAGATCATTCCACAGTCTTCCTGTTAGTGAAACATTATGGCTATCTACACCTTCTAACGTTCTCGTCTCCTGTTAATTCTTCAGATTGTAGCATTTTTGTGGCTATATACGGTATAGAAAAAAAAGAGTTTCCAATTCTGCAAAATCATTCCAAGTTCTTTCTTTTAGTGAAACATTAAGGTTATCTACATCTTCTAAGATTCTCGTCTCCTGTTAATTCTTCAGATTGTAGCTTTTTGGTGGCTATATACGGTATAGAAAAAAAAAAAAAAGAGTTTCCAATTCTGCAAAATCATTCCAAGGTCTTTCTTTTAGTGAAACAATAGGGTTATCTACATCTTCTAAGATACTCGTCTCCTGTTAACTTTTCAGATTGCAGCTTTTTGGTGGCTACATACGGTGTAGAAAGAAGGATTTCCAGTTCTGCAAGATCATTCCACAGTCTTTCTGTTAGTGAAACATTAAGGTTATCTACACTTTCTAACATTCTCCTCTCCTGTTAATTTTTCAGCTTGTAGCTTTTTTGTGGCTATATACGGTGTAGAAAGAAGGATTTCCAGTTCTGCAAGATCATTCCACAGTCTTTCTGTTAGTGAAACATTAAGGTTATCTACACCTTCTAAGATTCTCGTCTCCTGTTAATTCTTCAGATTGCAGCTTTTTGGTGGCTATATACGGTGTAGAAAGAAGGATTTCCAGTTCTGCAAGATCATTCCACAGTCTTTCTGTTAGTGAAACATTAAGGTTATCTACACCTTCTAACATTCTCGTCTCCTGTTAATTCTTCAGATTGTAGCTTTTTTGTGGCTATATGCGCTGTAGAAAGAAGGATTTCCAGTTCTGCAAGATCATTCCACAGTCTTTCTGTTAGTGAAATATTAAGGTTATCTACACCTTCTAAGATTCTCGTCTCCTGTTAATTCTTCAGATTGCAGCTTTTTGGTGGCTATATACGGTATAGAAAAAAAGAGTTTCCAATTCTGCAAGATCATTCCAAGCTCTTTCTTTTAGTGAAACACTAAGGTTATCTACACCTTCTAAGATTCTCGTCTCCTGTTAATTCTTCAGATTGTAGCTTTTTTGTGGCTATATACTGTGTAGAAAGAAGGATTTCCAGTTCTGGAAGATCATTCCACAGTCTTTCTGTTAGTGAAACATTATGGTTATCTACACCTTCTAACATTCTCGTCTCCTGTTAATTCTTCAGATTGTAGCATTTTTGTGGCTACATACGGTATAGAAAAAAAGAGTTTCCAGTTCTGCAAAATCATTTAAAGTTCTTTCTTTTAGTGAAACATTAAGGTTATCTACATCTTCTAAGATTCTCGTCTCCTGTTAATTCTTCAGATTGTAGCTTTTTTTGTGGCTATATACGGTGTAGAAAGAAGGATTTCCAGTTCTGCAAGATCATTCCACAGTCTTTCTGTTAGTGAAACATTAAGGTTATCTACACCTTCTAACTTTCTCGTCTCCTGTTAATTCTTCAGATTGTAGCTTTTTTGTGGCTATATATGCTGTAGAAAGAAGGATTTCCAGTTCTGCAAGATCATTCCACAGTCTTTCTGTTAGTGAAACATTAAGGTTATCTACACCTTCTAACATTCTCGTCTCCTGATAATTCTTCAGATTGCAGCTTTTTGGTGGCTATATACGGTGTAAAAAGAAGAATTTCCAGTTCTGCAAGATCATTCCACAGTTTTTCTGTTAGTGAAACATTAAGGTTATCTACACCTTCTAACATTCTCGTCTCCTGTTAATTCTTCAGCTTGTAGCTTTTTCGTGGCTATATACGGTGTAGAAAGAAGGATTTCCAGTTCTGCAAGATCATTCCGCATTCTTTCCGTTGGTGAAACATAAGGTTATCTACGCCTTCTAACATTCTCGTCTCCTGTTAATTCTTCAGATTGTAGCTTTTTTGTGGCTATATACGTTTGTAGAAAGAAGGATTTCCAGTTCTGCAAGATCATTCCACAGTCTTTCTGTTAGTGAAACATTATGCCTATCTACACCTAAAATTCTCGTCTCCTGTTAATTCTTCAGCTTGTAGCTTTTTTGTGGCTATATACGGTGTAGAAAGAAGGATTTCCAGTTCTGCAAGATCATTCCACAGTCTTTCTGTTAGTGAAACATTAAGGTTATCTACACCTTCTAATATTCCCGTCTCCTGTTAATTCTTCAGATTGTAGCTTTTTTGTGGCTATATACGGTGTAGAAAGAAGAATTTCCAGTTCTGCAAGATCATTCCACAGTCTTTCTGTTAGTGAAACATTAAGGTTATCTACACCTTCTAACATTCTCGTCTCCTGTTAATTCTTCAGCTTGTAGCTTTTTTGTGGCTATATACGGTGTAGAAAGAAGGATTTCCAGTTCTTCAAGATCATTCCACAGTCTTTCTGTTAGTGAAACATTAAGGTTATCTACACCTTCTAAGATTCTCGTCTCCTGTTAATTCTTCAGATTGTAGCTTTTTTGTGGCTATATACGGTGTAGAAAGAAGGATTTCCAGTTCTGCAAGATCATTCCACAGTCTTTCTGTTAGTGAAACATTAAGGTTATCTACACCTTCTAAGATTCTCGTCTCCTGTTAATTCTTCAGATTGCAGCTTTTTGGTGGCTATATACGGTGTAGAAAGAAGAATTTCCAGTTCTGCAAGATCATTCCACAGTCTTTCTGTTAGTGAAACATTAAGGTTATCTACACCTTCTAAGATTCTCGTCTCCTGTTAATTTTTCAGATTGTAGCTTTTTTGTGGCTATATACCGTGTAGAAAGAAGGATTTCCAGTTCTGCAAGATCATTCCACAGTCTTTCTGTTAGTGAAACATTAAGGTTATCTACACCTTCTAACATTCTCGTCTCCTGTTAATTCTTCAGATTGTAGCTTTTTTGTGGCTATATACGCTGTAGAAAGAAGGATTTCCAGTTCTGCAAGATCATTCCACAGTCTTTCTGTTAGTGAAATATTAAGGTTATCTACACCTTCTAAGATTCTCGTCTCCTGTTAATTCTTCAGATTGCAGCTTTTTGGTGGCTATATACGGTGTACAAAGAAGAATTTCCAGTTCTGCAAGATCATTCCACAGTCTTTCTGTTAGTGAAACGTTAAGGTTATCTACACCTTCTAAGATTCTCCTCTCCTGTTAATTTTTCAGATTGTAGCTTTTTTGTGGCTATATACGGTGTAGAAAGAAGGATTTCCAGTTCTGCAAGATCATTCCACAGTCTTATTGTTAGTGAAACATTAAGTTTATCTACGTCTTCTAACATTCTCGTCTCCTGTTAATTCTTCAGCTTGTAGCTTTTTCGTGGCTATATACGGTGTAGAAAGAAGGATTTCCAGTTCTGCAAGATCATTCCACAGTCTTATTGTTAGTGAAACATTAAGTTTATCTACGTCTTCTAACATTCTCGTCTCCTGTTAATTCTTCAGATTGTAGCTTTTTTGTGGCTATATACGTTTGTAGAAAGAAGGATTTCCAGTTCTGCAAGATCATTCCACAGTCTTCCTGTTAGTGAAACATTATGGCTATCTACACCTTCTAACGTTCTCGTCTCCTGTTAATTCTTCAGATTGTAGCATTTTTGTGGCTATATACGGTATAGAAAAAAAAGAGTTTCCAATTCTGCAAAATCATTCCAAGTTCTTTCTTTTAGTGAAACATTAAGGTTATCTACATCTTCTAAGATTCTCGTCTCCTGTTAATTCTTCAGATTGTAGCTTTTTGGTGGCTATATACGGTATAGAAAAAAAAAAAAAAGAGTTTCCAATTCTGCAAAATCATTCCAAGGTCTTTCTTTTAGTGAAACAATAGGGTTATCTACATCTTCTAAGATACTCGTCTCCTGTTAACTTTTCAGATTGCAGCTTTTTGGTGGCTACATACGGTGTAGAAAGAAGGATTTCCAGTTCTGCAAGATCATTCCACAGTCTTTCTGTTAGTGAAACATTAAGGTTATCTACACCTTCTAAGATTCTCGTCTCCTGTTAATTTTTCAGATTGTAGCTTTTTTGTGGCTATATACCGTGTAGAAAGAAGGATTTCCAGTTCTGCAAGATCATTCCACAGTCTTTCTGTTAGTGAAACATTAAGGTTATCTACACCTTCTAACATTCTCGTCTCCTGTTAATTCTTCAGATTGTAGCTTTTTTGTGGCTATATACGCTGTAGAAAGAAGGATTTCCAGTTCTGCAAGATCATTCCACAGTCTTTCTGTTAGTGAAATATTAAGGTTATCTACACCTTCTAAGATTCTCGTCTCCTGTTAATTCTTCAGATTGCAGCTTTTTGGTGGCTATATACGGTGTACAAAGAAGAATTTCCAGTTCTGCAAGATCATTCCACAGTCTTTCTGTTAGTGAAACGTTAAGGTTATCTACACCTTCTAAGATTCTCCTCTCCTGTTAATTTTTCAGATTGTAGCTTTTTTGTGGCTATATACGGTGTAGAAAGAAGGATTTCCAGTTCTGCAAGATCATTCCACAGTCTTATTGTTAGTGAAACATTAAGTTTATCTACGTCTTCTAACATTCTCGTCTCCTGTTAATTCTTCAGCTTGTAGCTTTTTCGTGGCTATATACGGTGTAGAAAGAAGGATTTCCAGTTCTGCAAGATCATTCCACAGTCTTATTGTTAGTGAAACATTAAGTTTATCTACGTCTTCTAACATTCTCGTCTCCTGTTAATTCTTCAGATTGTAGCTTTTTTGTGGCTATATACGTTTGTAGAAAGAAGGATTTCCAGTTCTGCAAGATCATTCCACAGTCTTCCTGTTAGTGAAACATTATGGCTATCTACACCTTCTAACGTTCTCGTCTCCTGTTAATTCTTCAGATTGTAGCATTTTTGTGGCTATATACGGTATAGAAAAAAAAGAGTTTCCAATTCTGCAAAATCATTCCAAGTTCTTTCTTTTAGTGAAACATTAAGGTTATCTACATCTTCTAAGATTCTCGTCTCCTGTTAATTCTTCAGATTGTAGCTTTTTGGTGGCTATATACGGTATAGAAAAAAAAAAAAAAGAGTTTCCAATTCTGCAAAATCATTCCAAGGTCTTTCTTTTAGTGAAACAATAGGGTTATCTACATCTTCTAAGATACTCGTCTCCTGTTAACTTTTCAGATTGCAGCTTTTTGGTGGCTACATACGGTGTAGAAAGAAGGATTTCCAGTTCTGCAAGATCATTCCACAGTCTTTCTGTTAGTGAAACATTAAGGTTATCTACACTTTCTAACATTCTCCTCTCCTGTTAATTTTTCAGCTTGTAGCTTTTTTGTGGCTATATACGGTGTAGAAAGAAGGATTTCCAGTTCTGCAAGATCATTCCACAGTCTTTCTGTTAGTGAAACATTAAGGTTATCTACACCTTCTAAGATTCTCGTCTCCTGTTAATTCTTCAGATTGCAGCTTTTTGGTGGCTATATACGGTGTAGAAAGAAGGATTTCCAGTTCTGCAAGATCATTCCACAGTCTTTCTGTTAGTGAAACATTAAGGTTATCTACACCTTCTAACATTCTCGTCTCCTGTTAATTCTTCAGATTGTAGCTTTTTTGTGGCTATATGCGCTGTAGAAAGAAGGATTTCCAGTTCTGCAAGATCATTCCACAGTCTTTCTGTTAGTGAAATATTAAGGTTATCTACACCTTCTAAGATTCTCGTCTCCTGTTAATTCTTCAGATTGCAGCTTTTTGGTGGCTATATACGGTATAGAAAAAAAGAGTTTCCAATTCTGCAAGATCATTCCAAGCTCTTTCTTTTAGTGAAACACTAAGGTTATCTACACCTTCTAAGATTCTCGTCTCCTGTTAATTCTTCAGATTGTAGCTTTTTTGTGGCTATATACTGTGTAGAAAGAAGGATTTCCAGTTCTGGAAGATCATTCCACAGTCTTTCTGTTAGTGAAACATTATGGTTATCTACACCTTCTAACATTCTCGTCTCCTGTTAATTCTTCAGATTGTAGCATTTTTGTGGCTACATACGGTATAGAAAAAAAGAGTTTCCAGTTCTGCAAAATCATTTAAAGTTCTTTCTTTTAGTGAAACATTAAGGTTATCTACATCTTCTAAGATTCTCGTCTCCTGTTAATTCTTCAGATTGTAGCTTTTTTTGTGGCTATATACGGTGTAGAAAGAAGGATTTCCAGTTCTGCAAGATCATTCCACAGTCTTTCTGTTAGTGAAACATTAAGGTTATCTACACCTTCTAACTTTCTCGTCTCCTGTTAATTCTTCAGATTGTAGCTTTTTTGTGGCTATATATGCTGTAGAAAGAAGGATTTCCAGTTCTGCAAGATCATTCCACAGTCTTTCTGTTAGTGAAACATTAAGGTTATCTACACCTTCTAACATTCTCGTCTCCTGATAATTCTTCAGATTGCAGCTTTTTGGTGGCTATATACGGTGTAAAAAGAAGAATTTCCAGTTCTGCAAGATCATTCCACAGTTTTTCTGTTAGTGAAACATTAAGGTTATCTACACCTTCTAACATTCTCGTCTCCTGTTAATTCTTCAGCTTGTAGCTTTTTCGTGGCTATATACGGTGTAGAAAGAAGGATTTCCAGTTCTGCAAGATCATTCCGCATTCTTTCCGTTGGTGAAACATAAGGTTATCTACGCCTTCTAACATTCTCGTCTCCTGTTAATTCTTCAGATTGTAGCTTTTTTGTGGCTATATACGTTTGTAGAAAGAAGGATTTCCAGTTCTGCAAGATCATTCCACAGTCTTTCTGTTAGTGAAACATTATGCCTATCTACACCTAAAATTCTCGTCTCCTGTTAATTCTTCAGCTTGTAGCTTTTTTGTGGCTATATACGGTGTAGAAAGAAGGATTTCCAGTTCTGCAAGATCATTCCACAGTCTTTCTGTTAGTGAAACATTAAGGTTATCTACACCTTCTAATATTCCCGTCTCCTGTTAATTCTTCAGATTGTAGCTTTTTTGTGGCTATATACGGTGTAGAAAGAAGAATTTCCAGTTCTGCAAGATCATTCCACAGTCTTTCTGTTAGTGAAACATTAAGGTTATCTACACCTTCTAACATTCTCGTCTCCTGTTAATTCTTCAGCTTGTAGCTTTTTTGTGGCTATATACGGTGTAGAAAGAAGGATTTCCAGTTCTTCAAGATCATTCCACAGTCTTTCTGTTAGTGAAACATTAAGGTTATCTACACCTTCTAAGATTCTCGTCTCCTGTTAATTCTTCAGATTGTAGCTTTTTTGTGGCTATATACGGTGTAGAAAGAACGATTTCCAGTTCTGCAAGATCATTCCACAGTCTTTCTGTTAGTGAAACATTAAGGTTATCTACACCTTCTAACATTCTCGTCTCCTGTTAATTCTTCAGCATGTAGACTTTTTGTGGCTATCTACGGTGTAGAAAGAAGGAATTCCAGTTCTGCAAGATCATTCCACAGTCTTTCTGTTAGTGAAACATTAAGGTTATCTACACCTTCTAAGATTCTCGTCTCCTGTTAATTCTTCAGATTGCAGCTTTTTGGTGGCTATATACGGTGTAGAAAGAAGAATTTCCAGTTCTGCAAGATCATTCCACAGTCTTTCTGTTAGTGAAACATTAAGGTTATCTACACCTTCTAATATTCTCGTCTCCTGTTAAATCTTCAGCTTGTAGCTTTTTTTTGGTATATACGGTGTAGAAAGAAGGATTTCCAGTTCTGCAAGATCATTCCACAGTCTTTCTGTTAGTGAAACATTAAGGTTATCTATACCATCTAAGATTCTCGTCTCCTGTTAATTCTTCAGATTGTAGCTTTTTTGTGGCTATATACGGTGTAGAAAGAAGGATTTCCAGTTCTGCAAAATCTTTCCACAGTCTTTCTGTTAGTGAAACGTTAAGGTTATCTACACCTTCTAAGATTCTCGTCTCCTGTTAATTCTTCAGATTGTAGCTTTTTTGTGGCTATATACGGTGTAGAAAGAAGGATTTCCAGTTCTTCAAGATCATTCCACTGTCTTTCTGTTAGTGAAACATTAAGGTTATCTACACCTAAAATCCTCGTCTCCTGTTAATTCTTCAGCTTGTAGCTTTTTTGTGGCTATATACGGTGTAGAAAGTAGGATTTCCAGTTCTGCAAGATCATTCCACAGTCTTTCTGTTAGTGAAACATTATGTTTATCTACATCTTCTAACATTCTCGTCTCCTGTTAATTCTTCAGATTGTAACTTTTTTGTGGCTATATACGGTATAGAAAAAAAGTGTTTCCAATTCTGCAAGATCATTCCAAGGTCTTTCTTTTAGTGAAACACTAAGGTTATCTACACCTTCTAAGATTCTCGTCTCCTGTTAATTCTTCAGATTGTAGCTTTTTTGTGGCTATATACGGTGTAGAAAGAAGGATTTCCAGTTCTTCAAGATCATTCCACAGTCTTTCTGTTAGTGAAACATTAAGTTTATCTACACCTTCTAAGGTTCTCCTCTCCTGTTAGTTCTTCAGATTGTAGCTTTTTTGTGGCTATATACGGTGTAGAAAGAAGGATTTCCAGTTCTGCAAGATCATTCCACAGTCTTTCTGTTAGTGAAACATTAAGGTTATCTATACCATCTAAGATTCTCGTCTCCTGTTAATTCTTCAGATTGTAGCTTTTTTGTGGCTATATACGGTGTAGAAAGAAGGATTTCCAGTTCTGCAAAATCTTTCCACAGTCTTTCTGTTAGTGAAACGTTAAGGTTATCTACACCTTCTAAGATTCTCGTCTCCTGTTAATTCTTCAGATTGTAGCTTTTTTGTGGCTATATACGGTGTAGAAAGAAGGATTTCCAGTTCTTCAAGATCATTCCACTGTCTTTCTGTTAGTGAAACATTAAGGTTATCTACACCTAAAATCCTCGTCTCCTGTTAATTCTTCAGCTTGTAGCTTTTTTGTGGCTATATACGGTGTAGAAAGTAGGATTTCCAGTTCTGCAAGATCATTCCACAGTCTTTCTGTTAGTGAAACATTATGTTTATCTACATCTTCTAACATTCTCGTCTCCTGTTAATTCTTCAGATTGTAACTTTTTTGTGGCTATATACGGTATAGAAAAAAAGTGTTTCCAATTCTGCAAGATCATTCCAAGGTCTTTCTTTTAGTGAAACACTAAGGTTATCTACACCTTCTAAGATTCTCGTCTCCTGTTAATTCTTCAGATTGTAGCTTTTTTGTGGCTATATACGGTGTAGAAAGAAGGATTTCCAGTTCTTCAAGATCATTCCACAGTCTTTCTGTTAGTGAAACATTAAGTTTATCTACACCTTCTAAGGTTCTCCTCTCCTGTTAGTTCTTCAGATTGTAGCTTTTTTGTGGCTATATACGGTGTAGAAAGAAGGATTTCCAGTTCTGCAAGATCATTCCACAGTCTTTCTGTTAGTGAAACATTAAGGTTATCTACACCTTCTAACATTCTCGTCTCCTGTTAATTCTTCAGCATGTAGACTTTTTGTGGCTATCTACGGTGTAGAAAGAAGGATTTCCAGTTCTGCAAGATCATTCCACAGTCTTTCTGTTAGTGAAACATTAAGGTTATCTACACCTTCTAACATTCTCGTCTCCTGTTAATTCTTCAGCTTGTAGCTTTTTTGTGGCGATATACGGTGTAGAAAGAAGGATTTCCAGTTCTTCAAGATCATTCCACAGTCTTTTTGTTAGTGAAACATTAAGGTTATCTACACCTTCTAAGATTCTCGTCTCCTGTTAAGTCTTCAGATTGCAGCTTTTTGGTGGCTATATACGGTGTAGAAAGAAGAATTTCCAGTTCTGCAAGATCATTCCACAGTCTTTCTGTTAGTGAAACATTAAGGTTATCTACACCTTCTAACATTCTCGTCTCCTGTTAATTCTTCAGCTTGTAGCTTTTTTGTGGCGATATACGGTGTAGAAAGAAGGATTTCCAGTTCTTCAAGATCATTCCACAGTCTTTTTGTTAGTGAAACATTAAGGTTATCTACACCTTCTAAGATTCTCGTCTCCTGTTAAGTCTTCAGATTGTAGCTTTTTTGTGGCTATCTACGGTGTAGAAAGAAGGATTTCCAGTTCTGCAAGATCATTCCACAGTCTTTCTGTTAGTGAAACATTAAGGTTATCTACACCTTCTAAGATTCTCGTCTCCTGTTAATTCTTCAGATTGTAGCTTTTTTGTGGCTATATACGGTGTAGAAAGAAGGATTTCCAGTTCTGCAAAATCATTCCACAGTCTTTCTGTTAGTGAAACGTTAAGGTTATCTACACCTTCTAAGATTCTCGTCTCCTGTTAATTCTTCAGATTGTAGCTTTTTTGTGGCTATATACGGTGTAGAAAGAAGGATTTCCAGTTCTTCAAGATCATTCCACTGTCTTTCTGTTAGTGAAACATTAAGGTTATCTACACCTAAAATTCTCGTCTCCTGTTAATTCTTCAGCTTGTAGCTTTTTTGTGGCTATATACGGTGTAGAAAGTAGGATTTCCAGTTCTGCAAGATCATTCCACAGTCTTTCTGTTAGTGAAACATTATGTTTATCTACATCTTCTAACATTCTCGTCTCCTGTTAATTCTTCAGATTGTAGCTTTTTTGTGGCTATATACGGTATAGAAAAAAAGTGTTTCCAATTCTGCAAGATCATTCCAAGGTCTTTCTTTTAGTGAAACACTAAGGTTATCTACACCTTCTAAGATTCTCGTCTCCTGTTAATTCTTCAGATTGTAGCTTTTTTGTGGCTATATACGGTGTAGAAAGAAGGATTTCCAGTTCTTCAAGATCATTCCACAGTCTTTCTGTTAGTGAAACATTAAGGTTATCTACACCTTCTAAGGTTCTCGTCTCCTGTTAATTCTTCAGATTGTAGCTTTTTTGTGGCTATATACGGTGTAGAAAGAAGGATTTCCAGTTCTGCAAGATCATTCCACAGTCTTTCTGTTAGTGAAACATTAAGGTTATCTACACCTTCTAACATTCTCGTCTCCTGTTAATTCTTCAGCATGTAGACTTTTTGTGGCTATCTACGGTGTAGAAAGAAGGATTTCCAGTTCTGCAAGATCATTCCACAGTCTTTCTGTTAGTGAAACATTAAGGTTATCTACACCTTCTAACATTCTCGTCTCCTGTTAATTCTTCAGCTTGTAGCTTTTTTGTGGCGATATACGGTGTAGAAAGAAGGATTTCCAGTTCTTCAAGATCATTCCACAGTCTTTCTGTTAGTGAAACATTAAGGTTATCTACACCTTCTAAGGTTCTCCTCTCCTGTTAGTTCTTCAGATTGTAGCTTTTTTGTGGCTATATACGGTGTAGAAAGAAGGATTTCCAGTTCTGCAAGATCATTCCACAGTCTTTCTGTTAGTGAAACATTAAGGTTATCTACACCTTCTAACATTCTCGTCTCCTGTTAATTCTTCAGCATGTAGACTTTTTGTGGCTATCTACGGTGTAGAAAGAAGGATTTCCAGTTCTGCAAGATCATTCCACAGTCTTTCTGTTAGTGAAACATTAAGGTTATCTACACCTTCTAACATTCTCGTCTCCTGTTAATTCTTCAGCTTGTAGCTTTTTTGTGGCGATATACGGTGTAGAAAGAAGGATTTCCAGTTCTTCAAGATCATTCCACAGTCTTTTTGTTAGTGAAACATTAAGGTTATCTACACCTTCTAAGATTCTCGTCTCCTGTTAAGTCTTCAGATTGTAGCTTTTTTGTGGCTATCTACGGTGTAGAAAGAAGGATTTCCAGTTCTGCAAGATCATTCCACAGTCTTTCTGTTAGTGAAACATTAAGGTTATCTACACCTTCTAAGATTCTCGTCTCCTGTTAATTCTTCAGATTGCAGCTTTTTGGTGGCTATATACGGTGTAGAAAGAAGAATTTCCAGTTCTGCAAGATCATTCCACAGTCTTTCTGTTAGTGAAACATTAAGGTTATCTACACCTTCTAATATTCTCGTCTCCTGTTAAATCTTCAGCTTGTAGCTTTTTTGTGGCTATATACGGTGTAGAAAGAAGGATTTCCAGTTCTGCAAGATCATTCCACAGTCTTTCTGTTAGTGAAACATTAAGGTTATCTATACCATCTAAGATTCTCGTCTCCTGTTAATTCTTCAGATTGTAGCTTTTTTGTGGCTATATACGGTGTAGAAAGAAGGATTTCCAGTTCTGCAAAATCATTCCACAGTCTTTCTGTTAGTGAAACGTTAAGGTTATCTACACCTTCTAAGATTCTCGTCTCCTGTTAATTCTTCAGATTGTAGCTTTTTTGTGGCTATATACGGTGTAGAAAGAAGGATTTCCAGTTCTTCAAGATCATTCCACTGTCTTTCTGTTAGTGAAACATTAAGGTTATCTACACCTAAAATTCTCGTCTCCTGTTAATTCTTCAGCTTGTAGCTTTTTTGTGGCTATATACGGTGTAGAAAGTAGGATTTCCAGTTCTGCAAGATCATTCCACAGTCTTTCTGTTAGTGAAACATTATGTTTATCTACATCTTCTAACATTCTCGTCTCCTGTTAATTCTTCAGATTGTAGCTTTTTTGTGGCTATATACGGTATAGAAAAAAAGTGTTTCCAATTCTGCAAGATCATTCCAAGGTCTTTCTTTTAGTGAAACACTAAGGTTATCTACACCTTCTAAGATTCTCGTCTCCTGTTAATTCTTCAGATTGTAGCTTTTTTGTGGCTATATACGGTGTAGAAAGAAGGATTTCCAGTTCTTCAAGATCATTCCACAGTCTTTCTGTTAGTGAAACATTAAGGTTATCTACACCTTCTAAGGTTCTCGTCTCCTGTTAATTCTTCAGATTGTAGCTTTTTTGTGGCTATATACGGTGTAGAAAGAAGGATTTCCAGTTCTGCAAGATCATTCCACAGTCTTTCTGTTAGTGAAACATTAAGGTTATCTACACCTTCTAACATTCTCGTCTCCTGTTAATTCTTCAGCATGTAGACTTTTTGTGGCTATCTACGGTGTAGAAAGAAGGATTTCCAGTTCTGCAAGATCATTCCACAGTCTTTCTGTTAGTGAAACATTAAGGTTATCTACACCTTCTAACATTCTCGTCTCCTGTTAATTCTTCAGCTTGTAGCTTTTTTGTGGCGATATACGGTGTAGAAAGAAGGATTTCCAGTTCTTCAAGATCATTCCACAGTCTTTCTGTTAGTGAAACATTAAGGTTATCTACACCTTCTAAGATTCTCGTCTCCTGTTAAGTCTTCAGATTGTAGCTTTTTTGTGGCTATATACGGTGTAGAAAGAACGATTTCCAGTTCTGCAAGATCATTCCACAGTCTTTCTGTTAGTGAAACATTAAGGTTATCTACACCTTCTAACATTCTCGTCTCCTGTTAATTCTTCAGCATGTAGACTTTTTGTGGCTATCTACGGTGTAGAAAGAAGGATTTCCAGTTCTGCAAGATCATTCCACAGTCTTTCTGTTAGTGAAACATTAAGGTTATCTACACCTTCTAAGATTCTCGTCTCCTGTTAATTCTTCAGATTGCAGCTTTTTTAGGCTATATACGGTGTAGAAAGAAGAATTTCCAGTTCTGCAAGATCATTCCACAGTCTTTCTGTTAGTGAAACATTAAGGTTATCTACACCTTCTAATATTCTCGTCTCCTGTTAAATCTTCAGCTTGTAGCTTTTTTGTGGCTATATACGGTGTAGAAAGAAGGATTTCCAGTTCTGCAAGATCATTCCACAGTTTTTCTGTTAGTGAAACATTAAGGTTATCTATACCATCTAAGATTCTCGTCTCCTGTTAATTCTTCAGCTTGTAGCTTTTTTGTGGCTATATACGGTGTAGAAAGAAGGATTTCCAGTTCTGCAAGATCATTCCACAGTCTTTCTGTTAGTGAAACATTAAGGTTATCTACACTTTCTAACATTCTCGTCTCCTGTTAATTTTTCAGCTTGTAGCTTTTTTGTGGCTATATACGGTGTAGAAAGAAGGATTTCCAGTTCTGCAAGATCATTCCACAGTCTTTCTGTTAGTGAAACATTAAGGTTATCTACACCTTCTAAGATTCTCGTCTCCTGTTAATTTTTCAGATTGTAGCTTTTTTGTGGCTATATACGGTGTAGAAAGAAGGATTTCCAGTTCTGCAAGATCATTCCACAGTCTTTCTGTTAGTGAAACATTAAGGTTATCTACACCTTCTAACATTCTCGTCTCCTGTTAATTCTTCAGATTGTAGCTTTTTTGTGGCTATATACGGTATAGAAAAAAAGAGTTTCCAATTCTGCAAGATCATTCCAAGGTCTTTCTTTTAGTGAAACACTAAGGTTATCTACACCTTCTAAGATTCTCGTCTCCTGTTAATTCTTCAGATTGTAGCTTTTTTGTGGCTATAGACGGTGTAGAAAGAAAGATTTCCAGTTCTTAAAGATCATTCCACAGTCTTTCTGTTAGTGAAACATTAAGGTTATCTACACCTTCTAAGGTTCTCGTCTCCTGTTAATTCTTCAGATTGTAGCTTTTTTGTGGCTATATACGTTTGTAGAAAGAAGGATTTCCAGTTCTGCAAGATCATTCCACAGTCTTTCTGTTAGTGAAACATTAAGATTATCTACACCTTCTAACATTCTCGTCTCCTGATAATTCTTCAGATTGCAGCTTTTTGGTGGCTATATACGGTGTAAAAAGAAGAATTTCCAGTTCTGCAAGATCATTCCACAGTTTTTCTGTTAGTGAAACATTAAGGTTATCTACACCTTCTAACATTCTCGTCTCCTGTTAATTCTTCAGCTTGTAGCTTTTTCGTGCCTATATACGGTGTAGAAAGAAGGATTTCCAGTTCTGCAAGATCATTCCGCATTCTTTCCGTTGGTGAAACATTAAGGTTATCTACGCCTTCTAACATTCTCGTCTCCTGTTAATTCTTCAGATTGTAGCTTTTTTGTGGCTATATACGGTGTAGAAAGAAGAATTTCCAGTTCTGCAAGATCATTCCACAGTCTTTCTGTTAGTGAAACATTAAGGTTATCTACACCTTCTAACATTCTCGTCTCCTGTTAATTCTTCAGCTTGTAGCTTTTTTGTGGCTATATACGGTATAGAAAAAAAGAGTTTCCAATTCTGCAAGATCATTCCAAGGTCTTTCTTTTAGTGAAACACTAAGGTTATCTACACCTTCTAAGATTCTCGTCTCCTGTTAATTCTTCAGATTGTAGCTTTTTTGTGGCTATAGACGGTGTAGAAAGAAAGATTTCCAGTTCTTAAAGATCATTCCACAGTCTTTCTGTTAGTGAAACATTAAGGTTATCTACACCTTCTAAGGTTCTCGTCTCCTGTTAATTCTTCAGATTGTAGCTTTTTTGTGGCTATATACGTTTGTAGAAAGAAGGATTTCCAGTTCTGCAAGATCATTCCACAGTCTTTCTGTTAGTGAAACATTAAGATTATCTACACCTTCTAACATTCTCGTCTCCTGATAATTCTTCAGATTGCAGCTTTTTGGTGGCTATATACGGTGTAAAAAGAAGAATTTCCAGTTCTGCAAGATCATTCCACAGTTTTTCTGTTAGTGAAACATTAAGGTTATCTACACCTTCTAACATTCTCGTCTCCTGTTAATTCTTCAGCTTGTAGCTTTTTCGTGCCTATATACGGTGTAGAAAGAAGGATTTCCAGTTCTGCAAGATCATTCCGCATTCTTTCCGTTGGTGAAACATTAAGGTTATCTACGCCTTCTAACATTCTCGTCTCCTGTTAATTCTTCAGATTGTAGCTTTTTTGTGGCTATATACGGTGTAGAAAGAAGAATTTCCAGTTCTGCAAGATCATTCCACAGTCTTTCTGTTAGTGAAACATTAAGGTTATCTACACCTTCTAACATTCTCGTCTCCTGTTAATTCTTCAGCTTGTAGCTTTTTTGTGGCTATATACGGTGTAGAAAGAAGGATTTCCAGTTCTTCAAGATCATTCCACAGTCTTTCTGTTAGTGAAACATTAAGGTTATCTACACCTTCTAAGATTCTCGTCTCCTTTTAATTCTTCAGATTGTAGCTTTTTTGTGGCTATATACGGTGTAGAAAGAACGATTTCCAGTTCTGCAACATCATTCCACAGTCTTTCTGTTAGTGAAACATTAAGGTTATCTACACCTTCTAACATTCTCGTCTCCTGTTAATTCTTCAGATTGTAGCTTTTTTGTGGCTATATACGCTGTAGAAAGAAGGATTTCCAGTTCTGCAAGATCATTCCACAGTCTTTCTGTTAGTGAAACATTAAGGTTATCTACACCTTCTAACATTCTCGTCTCCTGATAATTCTTCAGATTGCACCTTTTTGGTGGCTATATACGGTGTAAAAAGAAGAATTTCCAGTTCTGCAAGATCATTCCACAGTTTTTCTGTTAGTGAAACATTAAAGTTATCTACACCTTCTAACATTCTCGTCTCCTGTTAATTCTTCAGCTTGTAGCTTTTTCGTGGCTATATACGGTGTAGAAAGAACGATTTGCAGTTCTGCAAGATCATTCCACAGTCTTTCTGTTAGTGAAACATTAAGGTTATCTACACATTCTAAGATTCTCGTCTCCTGTTAATTCTTCAGATTGCAGCTTTTTGGTGGCTATATACGGTGTAGAAAGAAGGATTTCCAGTTCTGCAAGATCATTCCACAGTCTTTCTGTTAGTGAAACATTAAGGTTATCTACACCTTCTAACATTCTCGTCTCCTGTTAATTCTTCAGATTGTAGCTTTTTTGTGGCTATATACGCTGTAGAAAGAAGGATTTCCAGTTCTGCAAGATCATTCCACAGTCTTTCTGTTAGTGAAACATTAAGGTTATCTACACCTTCTAACATTCTCGTCTCCTGATAATTCTTCAGATTGCAGCTTTTTGGTGGCTATATACGGTGTAAAAAGAAGAATTTCCAGTTCTGCAAGATCATTCCACAGTTTTTCTGTTAGTGAAACATTAAAGTTATCTACACCTTCTAACATTCTCGTCTCCTGTTAATTCTTCAGCTTGTAGCGTTTTCGTGGCTATATACGGTGTAGAAAGAAGGATTTCCAGTTCTGCAAGATCATTCCGCATTCTTTCCGTTGGTGAAACATTAAGGTTATCTACGCCTTCTAACATTCTCGTCTCCTGTTAATTCTTCAGATTGTAGCTTTTTTGTGGCTATATACGTTTGTAGAAAGAAGGATTTCCAGTTCTGCAAGATCATTCCACAGTCTTTCTGTTAGTGAAACATTATGGCTATCTACACCTAAAATTCTCGTCTCCTGTTAATTCTTCAGCTTGTAGCTTTTTTGTGGCTATATACGGTGTAGAAAGAAGGATTTCCAGTTCTGCAAGATCATTCCACAGTCTTTCTGTTAGTGAAACATTAAGGTTATCTACACCTTCTAATATTCCCGTCTCCTGTTAATTCTTCAGATTGTAGCTTTTTTGTGGCTATATACGGTGTAGAAAGAAGAATTTCCAGTTCTGCAAGATCATTCCACAGTCTTTCTGTTAGTGAAACATTAAGGTTATCTACACCTTCTAACATTCTCGTCTCCTGTTAATTCTTCAGCTTGTAGCTTTTTTGTGGCTATATACGGTGTAGAAAGAAGGATTTCCAGTTCTTCAAGATCATTCCACAGTCTTTCTGTTAGTGAAACATTAAGGTTATCTACACCTTCTAAGATTCTCGTCTCCTGTTAATTCTTCAGATTGTAGCTTTTTTGTGGCTATATACGGTGTAGAAAGAACGATTTCCAGTTCTGCAAGATCATTCCACAGTCTTTCTGTTAGTGAAACATTAAGGTTATCTACACCTTCTAACATTCTCGTCTCCTGTTAATTCTTCAGCATGTAGACTTTTTGTGGCTATCTACGGTGTAGAAAGAAGGATTTCCAGTTCTGCAAGATCATTCCACAGTCTTTCTGTTAGTGAAACATTAAGGTTATCTACACCTTCTAAGATTCTCGTCTCCTGTTAATTCTTCAGATTGCAGCTTTTTGGTGGCTATATACGGTGTAGAAAGAAGAATTTCCAGTTCTGCAAGATCATTCCACAGTCTTTCTGTTAGTGAAATATTAAGGTTATCTACACCTTCTAAGATTCTCGTCTCCTGTTAATTCTTCAGATTGTAGCTTTTTGGTGGCTATATACGGTATAGAAAAAAAGTGTTTCCAATTCTGCAAGATCATTCCAAGGTCTTTCTTTTAGTGAAACACTAAGGTTATCTACACCTTCTAAGATTCTCGTCTCCTGTTAATTCTTCAGATTGTAACTTTTTTGTGGCTATATACGGTGTAGAAAGAAGGATTTCCAGTTCTTCAAGATCATTCCACAGTCTTTCTGTTAGTGAAACATTAAGGTTATCTACACCTTCTAAGGTTCTCGTCTCCTGTTAATTCTTCAGATTGTAGCTTTTTTGTGGCTATATACGGTGTAGAAAGAAGGATTTCCAGTTCTGCAAGATCATTCCACAGTCTTTCTGTTAGTGAAACATTAAGGTTATCTACACCTTCTAACATTCTCGTCTCCTGTTAATTCTTCAGCATGTAGACTTTTTGTGGCTATCTACGGTGTAGAAAGAAGGATTTCCAGTTCTGCAAGATCATTCCACAGTCTTTCTGTTAGTGAAACATTAAGGTTATCTACACCTTCTAACATTCTCGTCTCCTGTTAATTCTTCAGCTTGTAGCTTTTTTGTGGCGATATACGGTGTAGAAAGAAGGATTTCCAGTTCTTCAAGATCATTCCACAGTCTTTCTGTTAGTGAAACATTAAGGTTATCTACACCTTCTAAGATTCTCGTCTCCTGTTAAGTCTTCAGATTGTAGCTTTTTTGTGGCTATCTACGGTGTAGAAAGAAGGATTTCCAGTTCTGCAAGATCATTCCACAGTCTTTCTGTTAGTGAAACATTAAGGTTATCTACACCTTCTAAGATTCTCGTCTCCTGTTAATTCTTCAGATTGCAGCTTTTTGGTGGCTATATACGGTGTAGAAAGAAGAATTTCCAGTTCTGCAAGATCATTCCACAGTCTTTCTGTTAGTGAAACATTAAGGTTATCTACACCTTCTAATATTCTCGTCTCCTGTTAAATCTTCAGCTTGTAGCTTTTTTGTGGCTATATACGGTGTAGAAAGAAGGATTTCCAGTTCTGCAAGATCATTCCACAGTCTTTCTGTTAGTGAAACATTAAGGTTATCTATACCATCTAAGATTCTCGTCTCCTGTTAATTCTTCAGATTGTAGCTTTTTTGTGGCTATATACGGTGTAGAAAGAAGGATTTCCAGTTCTGCAAAATCATTCCACAGTCTTTCTGTTAGTGAAACGTTAAGGTTATCTACACCTTCTAAGATTCTCGTCTCCTGTTAATTCTTCAGATTGTAGCTTTTTTGTGGCTATATACAGTGTAGAAAGAAGGATTTCCAGTTCTTCAAGATCATTCCACTGTCTTTCTGTTAGTGAAACATTAAGGTTATCTACACCT
Organism: Stegodyphus dumicola; assembly: GCF_044657685.1. Lineage (NCBI taxonomy): Eukaryota > Metazoa > Arthropoda > Arachnida > Araneae > Eresidae > Stegodyphus > Stegodyphus dumicola. Next base: position 251,971,807 of record NC_140771.1, on the reverse strand, counting down.
AAAATTCTCGTCTCCTGTTAATTCTTCAGCTTGTAGCTTTTTTGTGGCTATATACGGTGTAGAATGTAGGATTTCCAGTTCTGCAAGATCATTCCACAGTCTTTCTGTTAGTGAAACATTATGTTTATCTACATCTTCTAACATTCTCGTCTCCTGTTAATTCTTCAGATTGTAGCTTTTTTGTGGCTATATACGGTATAGAAAAAAAGTGTTTCCAATTCTGCAAGATCATTCCAAGGTCTTTCTTTTAGTGAAACACTAAGGTTATCTACACCTTCTAAGATTCTCGTCTCCTGTTAATTCTTCAGATTGTAGCTTTTTTATGGCTATATACGGTGTAGAAAGAAGGATTTCCAGTTCTTCAAGATCATTCCACAGTCTTTCTGTTAGTGAAACATTAAGGTTATCTACACCTTCTAAGGTTCTCGTCTCCTGTTAATTCTTCAGATTGTAGCTTTTTTGTGGCTATATACGGTGTAGAAAGAAGGATTTCCAGTTCTGCAAGATCATTCCACAGTCTTTCTGTTAGTGAAACATTAAGGTTATCTACACCTTCTAACATTCTCGTCTCCTGTTAATTCTTCAGCTTGTAGCTTTTTTGTGGCGATATACGGTGTAGAAAGAAGGATTTCCAGTTCTTCAAGATCATTCCACAGTCTTTCTGTTAGTGAAACATTAAGGTTATCTACACCTTCTAAGATTCTCGTCTCCTGTTAATTCTTCAGCATGTAGACTTTTTGTGGCTATCTACGGTGTAGAAAGAAGGATTTCCAGTTCTGCAAGATCATTCCACAGTCTTTCTGTTAGTGAAACATTAAGGTTATCTACACCTTCTAAGATTCTCGTCTCCTGTTAATTCTTCAGATTGCAGCTTTTTTAGGCTATATACGGTGTAGAAAGAAGAATTTCCAGTTCTGCAAGATCATTCCACAGTCTTTCTGTTAGTGAAACATTAAGGTTATCTACACCTTCTAATATTCTCGTCTCCTGTTAAATCTTCAGCTTGTAGCTTTTTTGTGGCTATATACGGTGTAGAAAGAAGGATTTCCAGTTCTGCAAGATCATTCCACAGTTTTTCTGTTAGTGAAACATTAAGGTTATCTATACCATCTAAGATTCTCGTCTCCTGTTAATTCTTCAGCTTGTAGCTTTTTTGTGGCTATATACGGTGTAGAAAGAAGGATTTCCTGTTCTGCAAGATCATTCCACAGTCTTTCTGTTAGTGAAACATTAAGGTTATCTACACTTTCTAACATTCTCGTCTCCTGTTAATTTTTTAGCTTGTAGCTTTTTTGTGGCTATATACGGTGTAGAAAGAAGGATTTCCAGTTCTGCAAGATCATTCCACAGTCTTTCTGTTAGTGAAACATTAAGGTTATCTACACCTTATAAGATTCTCGTCTCCTGTTAATTCTTCAGATTGTAGCTTTTTTGTGGCTATATACGGTGTAGAAAGAACGATTTCCAGTTCTGCAAGATCATTCCACAGTCTTTCTGTTAGTGAAACATTAAGGTTATCTACACCTTCTAACATTCTCGTCTCCTGTTAATTCTTCAGCATGTAGACTTTTTGTGGCTATCTACGGTGTAGAAAGAAGGATTTCCAGTTCTGCAAGATCATTCCACAGTCTTTCTGTTAGTGAAACATTAAGGTTATCTACACCTTCTAAGATTCTCGTCTCCTGTTAATTCTTCAGATTGCAGCTTTTTGGTGGCTATATACGGTGTAGAAAGAAGAATTTCCAGTTCTGCAAGATCATTCCACAGTCTTTCTGTTAGTGAAATATTAAGGTTATCTACACCTTCTAAGATTCTCGTCTCCTGTTAATTCTTCAGATTGTAGCTTTTTGGTGGCTATATACGGTATAGAAAAAAAGTGTTTCCAATTCTGCAAGATCATTCCAAGGTCTTTCTTTTAGTGAAACACTAAGGTTATCTACACCTTCTAAGATTCTCGTCTCCTGTTAATTCTTCAGATTGTAGCTTTTTTGTGGCTATATACGGTGTAGAAAGAAGGATTTCCAGTTCTTCAAGATCATTCCACAGTCTTTCTGTTAGTGAAACATTAAGGTTATCTACACCTTCTAAGGTTCTCGTCTCCTGTTAATTCTTCAGATTGTAGCTTTTTTGTGGCTATATACGGTGTAGAAAGAAGGATTTCCAGTTCTGCAAGATCATTCCACAGTCTTTCTGTTAGTGAAACATTAAGGTTATCTACACCTTCTAACATTCTCGTCTCCTGTTAATTCTTCAGCATGTAGACTTTTTGTGGCTATCTACGGTGTAGAAAGAAGGATTTCCAGTTCTGCAAGATCATTCCACAGTCTTTCTGTTAGTGAAACATTAAGGTTATCTACACCTTCTAACATTCTCGTCTCCTGTTAATTCTTCAGCTTGTAGCTTTTTTGTGGCGATATACGGTGTAGAAAGAAGGATTTCCAGTTCTTCAAGATCATTCCACAGTCTTTCTGTTAGTGAAACATTAAGGTTATCTACACCTTCTAAGATTCTCGTCTCCTGTTAAGTCTTCAGATTGTAGCTTTTTTGTGGCTATCTACGGTGTAGAAAGAAGGATTTCCAGTTCTGCAAGATCATTCCACAGTCTTTCTGTTAGTGAAACATTAAGGTTATCTACACCTTCTAAGATTCTCGTCTCCTGTTAATTCTTCAGATTGCAGCTTTTTGGTGGCTATATACGGTGTAGAAAGAAGAATTTCCAGTTCTGCAAGATCATTCCACAGTCTTTCTGTTAGTGAAACATTAAGGTTATCTACACCTTCTAATATTCTCGTCTCCTGTTAAATCTTCAGCTTGTAGCTTTTTTGTGGCTATATACGGTGTAGAAAGAAGGATTTCCAGTTCTGCAAGATCATTCCACAGTCTTTCTGTTAGTGAAACATTAAGGTTATCTATACCATCTAAGATTCTCGTCTCCTGTTAATTCTTCAGATTGTAGCTTTTTTGTGGCTATATACGGTGTAGAAAGAAGGATTTCCAGTTCTGCAAAATCATTCCACAGTCTTTCTGTTAGTGAAACGTTAAGGTTATCTACACCTTCTAAGATTCTCGTCTCCTGTTAATTCTTCAGATTGTAGCTTTTTTGTGGCTATATACAGTGTAGAAAGAAGGATTTCCAGTTCTTCAAGATCATTCCACTGTCTTTCTGTTAGTGAAACATTAAGGTTATCTACACCTAAAATTCTCGTCTCCTGTTAATTCTTCAGCTTGTAGCTTTTTTGTGGCTATATACGGTGTAGAATGTAGGATTTCCAGTTCTGCAAGATCATTCCACAGTCTTTCTGTTAGTGAAACATTATGTTTATCTACATCTTCTAACATTCTCGTCTCCTGTTAATTCTTCAGATTGTAGCTTTTTTGTGGCTATATACGGTATAGAAAAAAAGTGTTTCCAATTCTGCAAGATCATTCCAAGGTCTTTCTTTTAGTGAAACACTAAGGTTATCTACACCTTCTAAGATTCTCGTCTCCTCTTAATTCTTCAGATTGTAGCTTTTTTATGGCTATATACGGTGTAGAAAGAAGGATTTCCAGTTCTTCAAGATCATTCCACAGTCTTTCTGTTAGTGAAACATTAAGGTTATCTACACCTTCTAAGGTTCTCGTCTCCTGTTAATTCTTCAGATTGTAGCTTTTTTGTGGCTATATACGGTGTAGAAAGAAGGATTTCCAGTTCTGCAAGATCATTCCACAGTCTTTCTGTTAGTGAAACATTAAGGTTATCTACACCTTCTAACATTCTCGTCTCCTGTTAATTCTTCAGCTTGTAGCTTTTTTGTGGCGATATACGGTGTAGAAAGAAGGATTTCCAGTTCTTCAAGATCATTCCACAGTCTTTCTGTTAGTGAAACATTAAGGTTATCTACACCTTCTAAGATTCTCGTCTCCTGTTAATTCTTCAGCATGTAGACTTTTTGTGGCTATCTACGGTGTAGAAAGAAGGATTTCCAGTTCTGCAAGATCATTCCACAGTCTTTCTGTTAGTGAAACATTAAGGTTATCTACACCTTCTAAGATTCTCGTCTCCTGTTAATTCTTCAGATTGCAGCTTTTTTAGGCTATATACGGTGTAGAAAGAAGAATTTCCAGTTCTGCAAGATCATTCCACAGTCTTTCTGTTAGTGAAACATTAAGGTTATCTACACCTTCTAATATTCTCGTCTCCTGTTAAATCTTCAGCTTGTAGCTTTTTTGTGGCTATATACGGTGTAGAAAGAAGGATTTCCAGTTCTGCAAGATCATTCCACAGTTTTTCTGTTAGTGAAACATTAAGGTTATCTATACCATCTAAGATTCTCGTCTCCTGTTAATTCTTCAGCTTGTAGCTTTTTTGTGGCTATATACGGTGTAGAAAGAAGGATTTCCTGTTCTGCAAGATCATTCCACAGTCTTTCTGTTAGTGAAACATTAAGGTTATCTACACTTTCTAACATTCTCGTCTCCTGTTAATTTTTCAGCTTGTAGCTTTTTTGTGGCTATATACGGTGTAGAAAGAAGGATTTCCAGTTCTGCAAGATCATTCCACAGTCTTTCTGTTAGTGAAACATTAAGGTTATCTACACCTTATAAGATTCTCGTCTCCTGTTAATTTTTCAGATTGTAGCTTTTTTGTGGCTATATACGGTGTAGAAAGAAGAATTTCCAGTTCTGCAAGATCATTCCACAGTCTTTCTGTTAGTGAAATATTAAGGTTATCTACACCTTCTAAGATTCTCGTCTCCTGTTAATTCTTCAGATTGTAGCTTTTTGGTGGCTATATACGGTATAGAAAAAAAGTGTTTCCAATTCTGCAAGATCATTCCAAGGTCTTTCTTTTAGTGAAACACTAAGGTTATCTACACCTTCTAAGATTCTCGTCTCCTGTTAATTCTTCAGATTGTAGCTTTTTTGTGGCTATATACGGTGTAGAAAGAAGGATTTCCAGTTCTTCAAGATCATTCCACAGTCTTTCTGTTAGTGAAACATTAAGGTTATCTACACCTTCTAAGGTTCTCGTCTCCTGTTAATTCTTCAGATTGTAGCTTTTTTGTGGCTATATACGGTGTAGAAAGAAGGATTTCCAGTTCTGCAAGATCATTCCACAGTCTTTCTGTTAGTGAAACATTAAGGTTATCTACACCTTCTAACATTCTCGTCTCCTGTTAATTCTTCAGCATGTAGACTTTTTGTGGCTATCTACGGTGTAGAAAGAAGGATTTCCAGTTCTGCAAGATCATTCCACAGTCTTTCTGTTAGTGAAACATTAAGGTTATCTACACCTTCTAACATTCTCGCCTCCTGTTAATTCTTCAGCTTGTAGCTTTTTTGTGGCGATATACGGTGTAGAAAGAAGGATTTCCAGTTCTTCAAGATCATTCCACAGTCTTTCTGTTAGTGAAACATTAAGGTTATCTACACCTTCTAAGATTCTCGTCTCCTGTTAAGTCTTCAGATTGTAGCTTTTTTGTGGCTATCTACGGTGTAGAAAGAAGGATTTCCAGTTCTGCAAGATCATTCCACAGTCTTTCTGTTAGTGAAACATTAAGGTTATCTACACCTTCTAAGATTCTCGTCTCCTGTTAATTCTTCAGATTGCAGCTTTTTGGTGGCTATATACGGTGTAGAAAGAAGAATTTCCAGTTCTGCAAGATCATTCCACAGTCTTTCTGTTAGTGAAACATTAAGGTTATCTACACCTTCTAATATTCTCGTCTCCTGTTAAATCTTCAGCTTGTAGCTTTTTTGTGGCTATATACGGTGTAGAAAGAAGGATTTCCAGTTCTGCAAGATCATTCCACAGTCTTTCTGTTAGTGAAACATTAAGGTTATCTATACCATCTAAGATTCTCGTCTCCTGTTAATTCTTCAGATTGTAGCTTTTTTGTGGCTATATACGGTGTAGAAAGAAGGATTTCCAGTTCTGCAAAATCATTCCACAGTCTTTCTGTTAGTGAAACGTTAAGGTTATCTACACCTTCTAAGATTCTCGTCTCCTGTTAATTCTTCAGATTGTAGCTTTTTTGTGGCTATATACAGTGTAGAAAGAAGGATTTCCAGTTCTTCAAGATCATTCCACTGTCTTTCTGTTAGTGAAACATTAAGGTTATCTACACCTAAAATTCTCGTCTCCTGTTAATTCTTCAGCTTGTAGCTTTTTTGTGGCTATATACGGTGTAGAATGTAGGATTTCCAGTTCTGCAAGATCATTCCACAGTCTTTCTGTTAGTGAAACATTATGTTTATCTACATCTTCTAACATTCTCGTCTCCTGTTAATTCTTCAGATTGTAGCTTTTTTGTGGCTATATACGGTATAGAAAAAAAGTGTTTCCAATTCTGCAAGATCATTCCAAGGTCTTTCTTTTAGTGAAACACTAAGGTTATCTACACCTTCTAAGATTCTCGTCTCCTGTTAATTCTTCAGATTGTAGCTTTTTTATGGCTATATACGGTGTAGAAAGAAGGATTTCCAGTTCTTCAAGATCATTCCACAGTCTTTCTGTTAGTGAAACATTAAGGTTATCTACACCTTCTAAGGTTCTCGTCTCCTGTTAATTCTTCAGATTGTAGCTTTTTTGTGGCTATATACGGTGTAGAAAGAAGGATTTCCAGTTCTGCAAGATCATTCCACAGTCTTTCTGTTAGTGAAACATTAAGGTTATCTACACCTTCTAACATTCTCGTCTCCTGTTAATTCTTCAGCTTGTAGCTTTTTTGTGGCGATATACGGTGTAGAAAGAAGGATTTCCAGTTCTTCAAGATCATTCCACAGTCTTTCTGTTAGTGAAACATTAAGGTTATCTACACCTTCTAAGATTCTCGTCTCCTGTTAATTCTTCAGCATGTAGACTTTTTGTGGCTATCTACGGTGTAGAAAGAAGGATTTCCAGTTCTGCAAGATCATTCCACAGTCTTTCTGTTAGTGAAACATTAAGGTTATCTACACCTTCTAAGATTCTCGTCTCCTGTTAATTCTTCAGATTGCAGCTTTTTTAGGCTATATACGGTGTAGAAAGAAGAATTTCCAGTTCTGCAAGATCATTCCACAGTCTTTCTGTTAGTGAAACATTAAGGTTATCTACACCTTCTAATATTCTCGTCTCCTGTTAAATCTTCAGCTTGTAGCTTTTTTGTGGCTATATACGGTGTAGAAAGAAGGATTTCCAGTTCTGCAAGATCATTCCACAGTTTTTCTGTTAGTGAAACATTAAGGTTATCTATACCATCTAAGATTCTCGTCTCCTGTTAATTCTTCAGCTTGTAGCTTTTTTGTGGCTATATACGGTGTAGAAAGAAGGATTTCCTGTTCTGCAAGATCATTCCACAGTCTTTCTGTTAGTGAAACATTAAGGTTATCTACACTTTCTAACATTCTCGTCTCCTGTTAATTTTTCAGCTTGTAGCTTTTTTGTGGCTATATACGGTGTAGAAAGAAGGATTTCCAGTTCTGCAAGATCATTCCACAGTCTTTCTGTTAGTGAAACATTAAGGTTATCTACACCTTATAAGATTCTCGTCTCCTGTTAATTTTTCAGATTGTAGCTTTTTTGTGGCTATATACGGTGTAGAAAGAAGAATTTCCAGTTCTGCAAGATCATTCCACAGTCTTTCTGTTAGTGAAATATTAAGGTTATCTACACCTTCTAAGATTCTCGTCTCCTGTTAATTCTTCAGATTGTAGCTTTTTGGTGGCTATATACGGTATAGAAAAAAAGTGTTTCCAATTCTGCAAGATCATTCCAAGGTCTTTCTTTTAGTGAAACACTAAGGTTATCTACACCTTCTAAGATTCTCGTCTCCTGTTAATTCTTCAGATTGTAGCTTTTTTGTGGCTATATACGGTGTAGAAAGAAGGATTTCCAGTTCTTCAAGATCATTCCACAGTCTTTCTGTTAGTGAAACATTAAGGTTATCTACACCTTCTAAGGTTCTCGTCTCCTGTTAATTCTTCAGATTGTAGCTTTTTTGTGGCTATATACGGTGTAGAAAGAAGGATTTCCAGTTCTGCAAGATCATTCCACAGTCTTTCTGTTAGTGAAACATTAAGGTTATCTACACCTTCTAACATTCTCGTCTCCTGTTAATTCTTCAGCATGTAGACTTTTTGTGGCTATCTACGGTGTAGAAAGAAGGATTTCCAGTTCTGCAAGATCATTCCACAGTCTTTCTGTTAGTGAAACATTAAGGTTATCTACACCTTCTAACATTCTCGCCTCCTGTTAATTCTTCAGCTTGTAGCTTTTTTGTGGCGATATACGGTGTAGAAAGAAGGATTTCCAGTTCTTCAAGATCATTCCACAGTCTTTCTGTTAGTGAAACATTAAGGTTATCTACACCTTCTAAGATTCTCGTCTCCTGTTAAGTCTTCAGATTGTAGCTTTTTTGTGGCTATCTACGGTGTAGAAAGAAGGATTTCCAGTTCTGCAAGATCATTCCACAGTCTTTCTGTTAGTGAAACATTAAGGTTATCTACACCTTCTAAGATTCTCGTCTCCTGTTAATTCTTCAGATTGCAGCTTTTTGGTGGCTATATACGGTGTAGAAAGAAGAATTTCCAGTTCTGCAAGATCATTCCACAGTCTTTCTGTTAGTGAAACATTAAGGTTATCTACACCTTCTAATATTCTCGTCTCCTGTTAAATCTTCAGCTTGTAGCTTTTTTGTGGCTATATACGGTGTAGAAAGAAGGATTTCCAGTTCTGCAAGATCATTCCACAGTCTTTCTGTTAGTGAAACATTAAGGTTATCTATACCATCTAAGATTCTCGTCTCCTGTTAATTCTTCAGATTGTAGCTTTTTTGTGGCTATATACGGTGTAGAAAGAAGGATTTCCAGTTCTGCAAAATCATTCCACAGTCTTTCTGTTAGTGAAACGTTAAGGTTATCTACACCTTCTAAGATTCTCGTCTCCTGTTAATTCTTCAGATTGTAGCTTTTTTGTGGCTATATACGGTGTAGAAAGAAGGATTTCCAGTTCTTCAAGATCATTCCACTGTCTTTCTGTTAGTGAAACATTAAGGTTATCTACACCTAAAATTCTCGTCTCCTGTTAATTCTTCAGCTTGTAGCTTTTTTGTGGCTATATACGGTGTAGAATGTAGGATTTCCAGTTCTGCAAGATCATTCCACAGTCTTTCTGTTAGTGAAACATTATGTTTATCTACATCTTCTAACATTCTCGTCTCCTGTTAATTCTTCAGATTGTAGCTTTTTTGTGGCTATATACGGTATAGAAAAAAAGTGTTTCCAATTCTGCAAGATCATTCCAAGGTCTTTCTTTTAGTGAAACACTAAGGTTATCTACACCTTCTAAGATTCTCGTCTCCTGTTAATTCTTCAGATTGTAGCTTTTTTATGGCTATATACGGTGTAGAAAGAAGGATTTCCAGTTCTTCAAGATCATTCCACAGTCTTTCTGTTAGTGAAACATTAAGGTTATCTACACCTTCTAAGGTTCTCGTCTCCTGTTAATTCTTCAGATTGTAGCTTTTTTGTGGCTATATACGGTGTAGAAAGAAGGATTTCCAGTTCTGCAAGATCATTCCACAGTCTTTCTGTTAGTGAAACATTAAGGTTATCTACACCTTCTAACATTCTCGTCTCCTGTTAATTCTTCAGCTTGTAGCTTTTTTGTGGCGATATACGGTGTAGAAAGAAGGATTTCCAGTTCTTCAAGATCATTCCACAGTCTTTCTGTTAGTGAAACATTAAGGTTATCTACACCTTCTAAGATTCTCGTCTCCTGTTAAGTCTTCAGATTGTACCTTTTTTGTGGCTATATACGGTGTAGAAAGAACGATTTCCAGTTCTGCAAGATCATTCCACAGTCTTTCTGTTAGTGAAACATTAAGGTTATCTACACCTTCTAACATTCTCGTCTCCTGTTAATTCTTCAGCATGTAGACTTTTTGTGGCTATCTACGGTGTAGAAAGAAGGATTTCCAGTTCTGCAAGATCATTCCACAGTCTTTCTGTTAGTGAAACATTAAGGTTATCTACACCTTCTAAGATTCTCGTCTCCTGTTAATTCTTCAGATTGCAGCTTTTTTAGGCTATATACGGTGTAGAAAGAAGAATTTCCAGTTCTGCAAGATCATTCCACAGTCTTTCTGTTAGTGAAACATTAAGGTTATCTACACCTTCTAATATTCTCGTCTCCTGTTAAATCTTCAGCTTGTAGCTTTTTTGTGGCTATATACGGTGTAGAAAGAAGGATTTCCAGTTCTGCAAGATCATTCCACAGTTTTTCTGTTAGTGAAACATTAAGGTTATCTATACCATCTAAGATTCTCGTCTCCTGTTAATTCTTCAGCTTGTAGCTTTTTTGTGGCTATATACGGTGTAGAAAGAAGGATTTCCTGTTCTGCAAGATCATTCCACAGTCTTTCTGTTAGTGAAACATTAAGGTTATCTACACTTTCTAACATTCTCGTCTCCTGTTAATTTTTCAGCTTGTAGCTTTTTTGTGGCTATATACGGTGTAGAAAGAAGGATTTCCAGTTCTGCAAGATCATTCCACAGTCTTTCTGTTAGTGAAACATTAAGGTTATCTACACCTTATAAGATTCTCGTCTCCTGTTAATTTTTCAGATTGTAGCTTTTTTGTGGCTATATACGGTGTAGAAAGAAGGATTTCCAGTTCTGCAAGATCATTCCACAGTCTTTCTGTTAGTGAAACATTAAGGTTATCTACACCTTCTAACATTCTCGTCTCCTGTTAATTCTTCAGATTGTAGCTTTTTTGTGGCTATATACGGTATAGAAAAAAAGAGTTTCCAATTCTGCAAGATCATTCCAAGGTCTTTCTTTTAGTGAAACACTAAGGTTATCTACACCTTCTAAGATTCTCGTCTCCTGTTAATTCTTCAGATTGTAGCTTTTTTGTGGCTATAGACGGTGTAGAAAGAAGGATTTCCAGTTCTTAAAGATCATTCCACAGTCTTTCTGTTAGTGAAACATTAAGGTTATCTACACCTTCTAAGGTTCTCGTCTCCTGTTAATTCTTCAGATTGTAGCTTTTTTGTGGCTATATACGTTTGTAGAAAGAAGGATTTCCAGTTCTGCAAGATCATTCCACAGTCTTTCTGTTAGTGAAACATTAAGATTATCTACACCTTCTAACATTCTCGTCTCCTGATAATTCTTCAGATTGCAGCTTTTTGGTGGCTATATACGGTGTAAAAAGAAGAATTTCCAGTTCTGCAAGATCATTCCACAGTTTTTCTGTTAGTGAAACATTAAGGTTATCTACACCTTCTAACTTTCTCGTCTCCTGTTAATTCTTCAGCTTGTAGCTTTTTCGTGCCTATATACGGTGTAGAAAGAAGGATTTCCAGTTCTGCAAGATCATTCCGCATTCTTTCCGTTGGTGAAACATTAAGGTTATCTACGCCTTCTAACATTCTCGTCTCCTGTTAATTCTTCAGATTGTAGCTTTTTTGTGGCTATATACGTTTGTAGAAAGAAGGATTTCCAGTTCTGCAAGATCATTCCACAGTCTTTCTGTTAGTGAAACATTATGGCTATCTACACCTAAAATTCTCGTCTCCTGTTAATTCTTCAGCTTGTAGCTTTTTTGTGGCTATATACGGTGTAGAAAGAAGGATTTCCAGTTCTGCAAGATCATTCCACAGTCTTTCTGTTAGTGAAACATTAAGGTTATCTACACCTTCTAATATTCCCGTCTCCTGTTAATTCTTCAGATTGTAGCTTTTTTGTGGCTATATACGGTGTAGAAAGAAGAATTTCCAGTTCTGCAAGATCATTCCACAGTCTTTCTGTTAGTGAAACATTAAGGTTATCTACACCTTCTAACATTCTCGTCTCCTGTTAATTCTTCAGCTTGTAGCTTTTTTGTGGCTATATACGGTGTAGAAAGAAGGATTTCCAGTTCTTCAAGATCATTCCACAGTCTTTCTGTTAGTGAAACATTAAGGTTATCTACACCTTCTAAGATTCTCGTCTCCTGTTAATTCTTCAGATTGTAGCTTTTTTGTGGCTATATACGGTGTAGAAAGAACGATTTCCAGTTCTGCAAGATCATTCCACAGTCTTTCTGTTAGTGAAACATTAAGGTTATCTACACCTTCTAACATTCTCGTCTCCTGTTAATTCTTCAGCATGTAGACTTTTTGTGGCTATCTACGGTGTAGAAAGAAGGATTTCCAGTTCTGCAAGATCATTCCACAGTCTTTCTGTTAGTGAAACATTAAGGTTATCTACACCTTCTAAGATTCTCGTCTCCTGTTAATTCTTCAGATTGCAGCTTTTTGGTGGCTATATACGGTGTAGAAAGAAGAATTTCCAGTTCTGCAAGATCATTCCACAGTCTTTCTGTTAGTGAAATATTAAGGTTATCTACACCTTCTAAGATTCTCGTCTCCTGTTAATTCTTCAGCTTGTAGCTTTTTTGTGGCTATATACGGTGTAGAAAGAAGGATTTCCAGTTCTGCAAGATCATTACAAGGTCTTTCTTTTAGTGAAACACTAAGGTTATCTACACCTTCTAAGATTCTCGTCTCCTGTTAATTCTTCAGATTGTAGCTTTTTTGTGGCTATATACGGTGTAGAAAGAAGGATTTCCAGTTCTTCAAGATCATTCCACAGTCTTTCTGTTAGTGAAACATTAAGGTTATCTACACCTTCTAAGGTTCTCGTCTCCTGTTAATTCTTCAGATTGTAGCTTTTTTTGTGGCTATATACGGTGTAGAAAGAAGGATTTCCAGTTCTGCAAGATCATTCCACAGTCTTTCTGTTAGTGAAACATTAAGGTTATCTACACCTTCTAACATTCTCGTCTCCTGTTAATTCTTCAGCATGTAGACTTTTTGTGGCTATCTACGGTGTAGAAAGAAGGATTTCCAGTTCTGCAAGATCATTCCACAGTCTTTCTGTTAGTGAAACATTAAGGTTATCTACACCTTCTAACATTCTCGTCTCCTGTTAATTCTTCAGCTTGTAGCTTTTTTGTGGCTATATACGGTGTAGAAAGAAGGATTTCCAGTTCTTCAAGATCATTCCACAGTCTTTCTGTTAGTGAAACATTAAGGTTATCTACACCTTCTAAGATTCTCGTCTCCTGTTAATTCTTCAGATTGTAGCTTTTTTGTGGCTATATACGGTGTAGAAAGAACGATTTCCAGTTCTGCAAGATCATTCCACAGTCTTTCTGTTAGTGAAACATTAAGGTTATCTACACCTTCTAACATTCTCGTCTCCTGTTAATTCTTCAGCATGTAGACTTTTTGTGGCTATCTACGGTGTAGAAAGAAGGATTTGCAGTTCTGCAAGATCATTCCACAGTCTTTCTGTTAGTGAAACATTAAGGTTATCTACACCTTCTAAGATTCTCGTCTCCTGTTAATTCTTCAGATTGCAGCTTTTTTAGGCTATATACGGTGTAGAAAGAAGAATTTCCAGTTCTGCAAGATCATTCCACAGTCTTTCTGTTAGTGAAACATTAAGGTTATCTACACCTTCTAATATTCTCGTCTCCTGTTAAATCTTCAGCTTGTAGCTTTTTTGTGGCTATATACGGTGTAGAAAGAAGGATTTCCAGTTCTGCAAAATCATTCCACAGTTTTTCTGTTAGTGAAACATTAAGGTTATCTATACCATCTAAGAATCTCGTCTCCTGTTAATTCTTCAGCTTGTAGCTTTTTTGTGGCTATATACGGTGTAGAAAGAAGGATTTCCAGTTCTGCAAGATCATTCCACAGTCTTTCTGTTAGTGAAACATTAAGGTTATCTACACTTTCTAACATTCTCGTCTCCTGTTAATTTTTCAGCTTGTAGCTTTTTTGTGGCTATATACGGTGTAGAAAGAAGGATTTCCAGTTCTGCAAGATCATTCCACAGTCTTTCTGTTAGTGAAACATTAAGGTTATCTACACCTTCTAAGATTCTCGTCTGCTGTTAATTTTTCAGATTGTAGCTTTTTTGTGGCTATATACGGTGTAGAAAGAAGGATTTCCAGTTCTGCAAGATCATTCCACAGTCTTTCTGTTAGTGAAACATTAAGGTTATCTACACCTTCTAACATTCTCGTCTCCTGTTAATTCTTCAGATTGTAGCTTTTTTGTGGCTATATACGGTATAGAAAAAAAGAGTTTCCAATTCTGCAAGATCATTCCAAGGTCTTTCTTTTAGTGAAACACTAAGGTTATCTACACCTTCTAAGATTCTCGTCTCCTGTTAATTCTTCAGATTGTAGCTTTTTTGTGGCTATAGATGGTGTAGAAAGAAGGATTTCCAGTTCTTAAAGATCATTCCACAGTCTTTCTGTTTGTGAAACATTAAGGTTATCTACACCTTCTAAGGTTCTCGTCTCCTGTTAATTCTTCAGATTGTAGCTTTTTTGTGGCTATATACGTTTGTAGAAAGAAGGATTTCCAGTTCTGCAAGATCATTCCACAGTCTTCCTGTTAGTGAAACATTAAGGTTATCTACACCTTCTAACATTCTCGTCTCCTGTTAATTCTTCAGCATGTAGACTTTTTGTGGCTATCTACGGTGTAGAAAGAAGGATTTCCAGTTCTGCAAGATCATTCCACAGTCTTTCTGTTAGTGAAACATTAAGGTTATCTACACCTTCTAACATTCTCGTCTCCTGTTAATTCTTCACCTTGTAGCTTTTTCGTGGCTATATACGGTGTAGAAAGAAGGATTATCCAGTTCTGCAAGATCATTCCGCAGTCTTTCTGTTGGTGAAACATTAAGGTTATCTACACCTTCTAACATTTTCGTCTCCTGTTAATTCTTCAGATTGTAGCTTTTTTGTGGCTATATACGTTTGTAGAAAGAAGGATTTCCAGTTCTGGAAGATCATTCCACAGTCTTTCTGTTAGTGAAACATTATGGTTATCTACACCTTCTAACATTCTCGTCTCCTATTAATTCTTCAGATTGTAGCATTTTTGTGGCTACATACGGTATAGAAAAAAAGAGTTTCCAGTTCTGCAAAATCATTTAAAGTTCTTTCTTTTAGTGAAACATTAAGGTTATCTACATCTTCTAAGATTCTCGTCTCCTGTTAATTCTTCAGATTGTAGCTTTTTTTCTGGCTATATACGGTGTAGAAAGAAGGATTTCCAGTTCTGCAAGATCATTCCACAGTCTTTCTGTTAGTGAAACATTAAGGTTATCTACACCTTCTAACATTCTCGTCTCCTGTTAATTCTTCAGCATGTAGACTTTTTGTGGCTATCTACGGTGTAGAAAAAAGGATTTCCAGTTCTGCAAGATCATTCCACAGTCTTTCTGTTAGTGAAACCTTAAGGTTATCTACACCTTCTAACATTCTCGTCTCCTGTTAATTCTTCAGCTTGTAGCTTTTTCGTGGCTATATACGGTGTAGAAAGAAGGATTATCCAGTTCTGCAAGATCATTCCGCAGTCTTTCTGTTGGTGAAACATTAAGGTTATCTACACCTTCTAACATTTTCGTCTCCTGTTAATTCTTCAGATTGTAGCTTTTTTGTGGCTATATACGTTTGTAGAAAGAAAGATTTCCAGTTCTGGAAGATCATTCCACAGTCTTTCTGTTAGTGAAACATTATGGTTATCTACACCTTCTAACATTCTCGTCTCCTGTTAATTCTTCAGATTGTAGCATTTTTGTGGCTACATACGGTATAGAAAAAAAGAGTTTCCAGTTCTGCAAAATCATTTAAAGTTCTTTCTTTTAGTGAAACATTAAGGTTATCTACATCTTCTAAGATTCTCGTCTCCTGTTAATTCTTCAGATTGTAGCTTTTTTTCTCGTCTCCTGTTAATTCTTCAGATTGCAGCTTTTTGGTGGCTATATACGGTGTAGAAAGAAGAATTTCCAGTTCTGCAAGATCATTCCACAGTCTTTCTGTTAGTGAAACATTAAGGTTATCTACACCTTCTAATATTCTCGTCTCCTGTTAAATCTTCAGCTTGTAGCTTTTTTGTGGCTATATACGGTGTAGAAAGAACGATTTCCAGTTCTGCAAGATCATTCCACAGTCTTTCTGTTAGTGAAACATTAAGGTTATCTACACCTTCTAACATTCTCGTCTCCTGTTAATTCTTCAGCATGTAGACTTTTTGTGGCTATCTACGGTGTAGAAAGAAGGATTTCCAGTTCTGCAAGATCATTCCACAGTCTTTCTGTTAGTGAAACATTAAGGTTATCTACACCTTCTAAGATTCTCGTCTCCTGTTAATTCTTCAGATTGCAGCTTTTTGGTGGCTATATACGGTGTAGAAAGAAGAATTTCCAGTTCTGCAAGATCATTCCACAGTCTTTCTGTTAGTGAAACATTAAGGTTATCTACACCTTCTAATATTCTCGTCTCCTGTTAAATCTTCAGCTGGTAGCTTTTTTGTGGCTATATACGGTGTAGAAAGAAGGATTTCCAGTTCTGCAAGATCATTCCACAGTCTTTCTGTTAGTGAAACATTAAGGTTATCTATACCATCTAAGATTCTCGTCTCCTGTTAATTCTTCAGATTGTAGCTTTTTTTGTGGCTATATACGGTGTTGAAAGAAGGATTTCCAGTTCTGCAAGATCATTCCACAGTCTTTCTGTTAGTGAAACATTAAGGTTATCTACACTTTCTAACATTCTCGTCTCCTGTTAATTTTTCAGCTTGTAGCTTTTTTGTGGCTATATACGGTGTAGAAAGAAGGATTTCCAGTTCTGCAAGATCATTCCACAGTCTTTCTGTTAGTGAAACATTAAGGTTATCTACACCTTCTAAGATTCTCGTCTCCTGTTAATTTTTCAGATTGTAGCTTTTTTGTGGCTATATACGGTGTAGAAAGAAGGATTTCCACTTCTGCAAGATCATTCCACAGTCTTTCTGTTAGTGAAACATTAAGGTTATCTCCACCTTCTAACATTCTCGTCTCCTGTTAATTCTTCAGATTGTAGCTTTTTTGTGGCTATATACGCTGTAGAAAGAAGGATTTCCAGTTCTGCAAGATCATTCCACAGTCTTTCTGTTAGTGAAATATTAAGGTTATCTACACCTTCTAAGATTCTCGTCTCCTGTTAATTCTTCAGATTGCAGCTTTTTGGTGGCTATATACGGTGTACAAAGAAGAATTTCCAGTTCTGCAAAATCATTCCACAGTCTTTCTGTTAGTGAAACGTTAAGGTTATCTACACCTTCTAAGATTCTCGTGTCCTGTTAATTCTTCAGATTGTAGCTTTTTTGTGGCTATATACGGTGTAGAAAGAAGGATTTCCAGTTCTTCAAGATCATTCCACAGTCTTTGTGTTAGTGAAACATTAAGGTTATCTACACCTAAAATTCTCGTCTCCTGTTAATTCTTCAGCTTGTATCTTTTTTGTGGCTATGTACGGTGTAGAAAGAAGGATTTCCAGTTCTGCAAGATCATTCCACAGTCTTTCTGTTAGTGAAACATTAAGTTTATCTACATCTTCTAACATTCTCGTCTCCTGTTAATTCTTCAGATTGTAGCTTTTTTGTGGCTATATACGGTATAGAAAAAAAGTGTTTCCAATTCTGCAAGATCATTCCAAGGTCTTTCTTTTAGTGAAACACTAAGGTTATCTACACCTTCTAAGATTCTCGTCTCCTGTTAATTCTTCAGATTGTAGCTTTTTTGTGGCTATATACGGTGTAGAAAGAAGGATTTCCAGTTCTTCAAGATCATTCCACAGTCTTTCTGTTAGTGAAACATTAAGGTTATCTACACCTTCTAAGGTTCTCGTCTCCTGTTAATTCTTCAGATTCTAGCTTTTTTGTGGCTATATACGGTGTAGAAAGAAGGATTTCCAGTTCTGCAAGATCATTCCACAGTCTTTCTGTTAGTGAAACATTAAGGTTATCTACACCTTCTAACATTCTCGTCTCCTGTTAATTCTTCAGCATGTAGACTTTTTGTGGCTATCTACGGTGTAGAAAGAAGGATTTCCAGTTCTGCAAGATCATTCCACAGTCTTTCTGTTAGTGAAACATTAAGGTTATCTACACCTTCTAACATTCTCGTCTCCTGTTAATTCTTCAGCTTGTAGCTTTTTTGTGGCTATATACGGTGTAGAAAGAAGGATTTCCAGTTCTTCAAGATCATTCCACAGTCTTTCTATTAGTGAAACATTAAGGTTATCTACACCTTCTAAGATTCTCGTCTCCTGTTAATTCTTCAGATTGTAGCTTTTTTGTGGCTATATACGGTGTAGAAAGAACGATTTCCAGTTCTGCAAAATCATTCCACAGTCTTTCTGTTAGTGAAACATTAAGGTTATCTACACCTTCTAACATTCTCGTCTCCTGTTAATTCTTCAGCATGTAGACTTTTTGTGGCTATCTACGGTGTTGAAAGAAGGATTTCCAGTTCTGCAAGATCATTCCACAGTCTTTCTGTTAGTGAAACATTAAGGTTATCTACACCTTCTAAGATTCTCGTCTCCTGTTAATTCTTCAGATTGCAGCTTTTTGGTGGCTATATACGGTGTAGAAAGAAGAATTTCCAGTTCTGCAAGATCATTCCACAGTCTTTCTGTTAGTGAAATATTAAGGTTATCTACACCTTCTAATATTCTCGTCTCCTGTTAAATCTTCAGCTTGTTGCTTTTTTGTGGCTATATACGGTGTTGAAAGAAGGATTTCCAGTTCTGCAAGATCATTCCACAGTCTTTCTGTTAGTGAAACATTAAGGTTATCTACACTTTCTAACATTCTCGTCTCCTGTTAATTTTTCAGCTTGTAGCTTTTTTGTGGCTATATACGGTGTAGAAAGAAGGATTTCCAGTTCTGCAAGATCAATCCACAGTCTTTCTGTTAGTGAAACATTAAGGTTATCTACACCTTCTAAGATTCTCGTCTCCTGTTAATTTTTCAGATTGTAGCTTTTTTGTGGCTATATACGGTGTAGAAAGAAGGATTTCCAGTTCTGCAAGATCATTCCGCAGTCTTTCTGTTAGTGAAACATTAAGGTTATCTACACCTTCTAACATTCTCGTCTCCTGTTAATTCTTCAGATTGTAGCTTTTTTGTGGCTATATACGCTGTAGAAAAAGGATTTCCAGTTCTGCAAGATCATTCCACAGTCTTTCTGTCAGTGAAATATTAAGATTATCTACACCTTCTAAGATTCTCGTCTCCTGTTAATTCTTCAGATTGCAGCTTTTTGGTGGCTATAGACGGTGTACAAAGAAGAATTTCCAGTTCTGCAATATCATTCCACAGTCTTTCTGTTAGTGAAACGTTAAGGTTATCTACACCTTCTAAGATTCTCGTCTCCTGTTAATTTTTCAGATTGTAGCTTTTTTGTGGCTATATACGGTGTAGAAAGAAGGATTTCCAGTTCTGCAAGATCATTCCACAGTCTTTCTGTTAGTGAAACATTAAGGTTATCTATACCATCTAAGATTCTCGTCTCCTGTTAATTCTTCAGATTGTAGCTTTTTTTGTGGCTATATACGGTGTTGAAAGAAGGATTTCCAGTTCTCCAAGATCATTCCACAGTCTTTCTGTTAGTGAAACATTAAGGTTATCTACACTTTCTAACATTCTCGTCTCCTGTTAATTTTTCAGCTTGTAGCTTTTTTGTGGCTATATACGGTGTAGAAAGAAGGATTTCCAGTTCTGCAAGATCATTCCACAGTCTTTCTGTTAGTGAAACATTAAGGTTATCTACACCTTCTAAGATTCTCGTCTCCTGTTAATTTTTCAGATTGTAGCTTTTTTGTGGCTATATACGGTGTAGAAAGAAGGATTTCCACTTCTGCAAGATCATTCCACAGTCTTTCTGTTAGTGAAACATTAAGGTTATCTCCACCTTCTAACATTCTCGTCTCCTGTTAATTCTTCAGATTGTAGCTTTTTTGTGGCTATATACGCTGTAGAAAGAAGGATTTCCAGTTCTGCAAGATCATTCCACAGTCTTTCTGTTAGTGAAATATTAAGGTTATCTACACCTTCTAAGATTCTCGTCTCCTGTTAATTCTTCAGATTGCAGCTTTTTGGTGGCTATATACGGTGTACAAAGAAGAATTTCCAGTTCTGCAAAATCATTCCACAGTCTTTCTGTTAGTGAAACGTTAAGGTTATCTACACCTTCTAAGATTCTCGTGTCCTGTTAATTCTTCAGATTGTAGCTTTTTTGTGGCTATATACGGTGTAGAAAGAAGGATTTCCAGTTCTTCAAGATCATTCCACAGTCTTTGTGTTAGTGAAACATTAAGGTTATCTACACCTAAAATTCTCGTCTCCTGTTAATTCTTCAGCTTGTATCTTTTTTGTGGCTATGTACGGTGTAGAAAGAAGGATTTCCAGATCTGCAAGATCATTCCACAGTCTTTCTGTTAGTGAAACATTAAGTTTATCTACATCTTCTAACATTCTCGTCTCCTGTTAATTCTTCAGATTGTAGCTTTTTTGTGGCTATATACGGTATAGAAAAAAAGTGTTTCCAATTCTGCAAGATCATTCCAAGGTCTTTCTTTTAGTGAAACACTAAGGTTATCTACACCTTCTAAGATTCTCGTCTCCTGTTAATTCTTCAGATTGTAGCTTTTTTGTGGCTATATACGGTGTAGAAAGAAGGATTTCCAGTTCTTCAAGATCATTCCACAGTCTTTCTGTTAGTGAAACATTAAGGTTATCTACACCTTTTAAAGTTCTCGTCTCCTGTTAATTCTTCAGATTCTAGCTTTTTTGTGGCTATATACGGTGTAGAAAGAAGGATTTCCAGTTCTGCAAGATCATTCCACAGTCTTTCTGTTAGTGAAACATTAAGGTTATCTACACCTTCTAACATTCTCGTCTCCTGTTAATTCTTCAGCATGTAGACTTTTTGTGGCTATCTACGGTGTAGAAAGAAGGATTTCCAGTTCTGCAAGATCATTCCACAGTCTTTCTGTTAGTGAAACATTAAGGTTATCTACACCTTCTAACATTCTCGTCTCCTGTTAATTCTTCAGCTTGTAGCTTTTTTGTGGCTATATACGGTGTAGAAAGAAGGATTTCCAGTTCTTCAAGATCATTCCACAGTCTTTCTATTAGTGAAACATTAAGGTTATCTACACCTTCTAAGATTCTCGTCTCCTGTTAATTCTTCAGATTGTAGCTTTTTTGTGGCTATATACGGTGTAGAAAGAACGATTTCCAGTTCTGCAAAATCATTCCACAGTCTTTCTGTTAGTGAAACATTAAGGTTATCTACACCTTCTAACATTCTCGTCTCCTGTTAATTCTTCAGCATGTAGACTTTTTGTGGCTATCTACGGTGTTGAAAGAAGGATTTCCAGTTCTGCAAGATCATTCCACAGTCTTTCTGTTAGTGAAACATTAAGGTTATCTACACCTTCTAAGATTCTCGTCTCCTGTTAATTCTTCAGATTGCAGCTTTTTGGTGGCTATATACGGTGTAGAAAGAAGAATTTCCAGTTCTGCAAGATCATTCCACAGTCTTTCTGTTAGTGAAATATTAAGGTTATCTACACCTTCTAATATTCTCGTCTCCTGTTAAATCTTCAGCTTGTTGCTTTTTTGTGGCTATATACGGTGTTGAAAGAAGGATTTCCAGTTCTGCAAGATCATTCCACAGTCTTTCTGTTAGTGAAACATTAAGGTTATCTACACTTTCTAACATTCTCGTCTCCTGTTAATTTTTCAGCTTGTAGCTTTTTTGTGGCTATATACGGTGTAGAAAGAAGGATTTCCAGTTCTGCAAGATCAATCCACAGTCTTTCTGTTAGTGAAACATTAAGGTTATCTACACCTTCTAAGATTCTCGTCTCCTGTTAATTTTTCAGATTGTAGCTTTTTTGTGGCTATATACGGTGTAGAAAGAAGGATTTCCAGTTCTGCAAGATCATTCCGCAGTCTTTCTGTTAGTGAAACATTAAGGTTATCTACACCTTCTAACATTCTCGTCTCCTGTTAATTCTTCAGATTGTAGCTTTTTTGTGGCTATATACGCTGTAGAAAAAGGATTTCCAGTTCTGCAAGATCATTCCACAGTCTTTCTGTCAGTGAAATATTAAGATTATCTACACCTTCTAAGATTCTCGTCTCCTGTTAATTCTTCAGATTGCAGCTTTTTGGTGGCTATAGACGGTGTACAAAGAAGAATTTCCAGTTCTGCAAGATCATTCCACAGTCTTTCTGTTAGTGAAACGTTAAGGTTATCTACACCTTCTAAGATTCTCGTCTCCTGTTAATTTTTCAGATTGTAGCTTTTTTGTGGCTATATACGGTGTAGAAAGAAGGATTTCCAGTTCTGCAAGATCATTCCACAGTCTTTCTGTTAGTGAAACATTAAGGTTATCTATACCATCTAAGATTCTCGTCTCCTGTTAATTCTTCAGATTGTAGCTTTTTTTGTGGCTATATACGGTGTTGAAAGAAGGATTTCCAGTTCTCCAAGATCATTCCACAGTCTTTCTGTTAGTGAAACATTAAGGTTATCTACACTTTCTAACATTCTCGTCTCCTGTTAATTTTTCAGCTTGTAGCTTTTTTGTGGCTATATACGGTGTAGAAAGAAGGATTTCCAGTTCTGCAAGATCATTCCACAGTCTTTCTGTTAGTGAAACATTAAGGTTATCTACACCTTCTAAGATTCTCGTCTCCTGTTAATTTTTCAGATTGTAGCTTTTTTGTGGCTATATACGGTGTAGAAAGAAGGATTTCCACTTCTGCAAGATCATTCCACAGTCTTTCTGTTAGTGAAACATTAAGGTTATCTCCACCTTCTAACATTCTCGTCTCCTGTTAATTCTTCAGATTGTAGCTTTTTTGTGGCTATATACGCTGTAGAAAGAAGGATTTCCAGTTCTGCAAGATCATTCCACAGTCTTTCTGTTAGTGAAATATTAAGGTTATCTACACCTTCTAAGATTCTCGTCTCCTGTTAATTCTTCAGATTGCAGCTTTTTGGTGGCTATATACGGTGTACAAAGAAGAATTTCCAGTTCTGCAAAATCATTCCACAGTCTTTCTGTTAGTGAAACGTTAAGGTTATCTACACCTTCTAAGATTCTCGTGTCCTGTTAATTCTTCAGATTGTAGCTTTTTTGTGGCTATATACGGTGTAGAAAGAAGGATTTCCAGTTCTTCAAGATCATTCCACAGTCTTTGTGTTAGTGAAACATTAAGGTTATCTACACCTAAAATTCTCGTCTCCTGTTAATTCTTCAGCTTGTATCTTTTTTGTGGCTATGTACGGTGTAGAAAGAAGGATTTCCAGATCTGCAAGATCATTCCACAGTCTTTCTGTTAGTGAAACATTAAGTTTATCTACATCTTCTAACATTCTCGTCTCCTGTTAATTCTTCAGATTGTAGCTTTTTTGTGGCTATATACGGTATAGAAAAAAAGTGTTTCCAATTCTGCAAGATCATTCCAAGGTCTTTCTTTTAGTGAAACACTAAGGTTATCTACACCTTCTAAGATTCTCGTCTCCTGTTAATTCTTCAGATTGTAGCTTTTTTGTGGCTATATACGGTGTAGAAAGAAGGATTTCCAGTTCTTCAAGATCATTCCACAGTCTTTCTGTTAGTGAAACATTAAGGTTATCTACACCTTTTAAAGTTCTCGTCTCCTGTTAATTCTTCAGATTCTAGCTTTTTTGTGGCTATATACGGTGTAGAAAGAAGGATTTCCAGTTCTGCAAGATCATTCCACAGTCTTTCTGTTAGTGAAACATTAAGGTTATCTACACCTTCTAACATTCTCGTCTCCTGTTAATTCTTCAGCATGTAGACTTTTTGTGGCTATCTACGGTGTAGAAAGAAGGATTTCCAGTTCTGCAAGATCATTCCACAGTCTTTCTGTTAGTGAAACATTAAGGTTATCTACACCTTCTAACATTCTCGTCTCCTGTTAATTCTTCAGCTTGTAGCTTTTTTGTGGCTATATACGGTGTAGAAAGAAGGATTTCCAGTTCTTCAAGATCATTCCACAGTCTTTCTATTAGTGAAACATTAAGGTTATCTACACCTTCTAAGATTCTCGTCTCCTGTTAATTCTTCAGATTGTAGCTTTTTTGTGGCTATATACGGTGTAGAAAGAACGATTTCCAGTTCTGCAAAATCATTCCACAGTCTTTCTGTTAGTGAAACATTAAGGTTATCTACACCTTCTAACATTCTCGTCTCCTGTTAATTCTTCAGCATGTAGACTTTTTGTGGCTATCTACGGTGTTGAAAGAAGGATTTCCAGTTCTGCAAGATCATTCCACAGTCTTTCTGTTAGTGAAACATTAAGGTTATCTACACCTTCTAAGATTCTCGTCTCCTGTTAATTCTTCAGATTGCAGCTTTTTGGTGGCTATATACGGTGTAGAAAGAAGAATTTCCAGTTCTGCAAGATCATTCCACAGTCTTTCTGTTAGTGAAATATTAAGGTTATCTACACCTTCTAATATTCTCGTCTCCTGTTAAATCTTCAGCTTGTTGCTTTTTTGTGGCTATATACGGTGTTGAAAGAAGGATTTCCAGTTCTGCAAGATCATTCCACAGTCTCTCTGTTAGTGAAACATTAAGGTTATCTACACTTTCTAACATTCTCGTCTCCTGTTAATTTTTCAGCTTGTAGCTTTTTTGTGGCTATATACGGTGTAGAAAGAAGGATTTCCAGTTCTGCAAGATCAATCCACAGTCTTTCTGTTAGTGAAACATTAAGGTTATCTACACCTTCTAAGATTCTCGTCTCCTGTTAATTTTTCAGATTGTAGCTTTTTTGTGGCTATATACGGTGTAGAAAGAAGGATTTCCAGTTCTGCAAGATCATTCCGCAGTCTTTCTGTTAGTGAAACATTAAGGTTATCTACACCTTCTAACATTCTCGTCTCCTGTTAATTCTTCAGATTGTAGCTTTTTTGTGGCTATATACGCTGTAGAAAAAGGATTTCCAGTTCTGCAAGATCATTCCACAGTCTTTCTGTCAGTGAAATATTAAGATTATCTACACCTTCTAAGATTCTCGTCTCCTGTTAATTCTTCAGATTGCAGCTTTTTGGTGGCTATAGACGGTGTACAAAGAAGAATTTCCAGTTCTGCAAGATCATTCCACAGTCTTTCTGTTAGTGAAACGTTAAGGTTATCTACACCTTCTAAGATTCTCGTCTCCTGTTAATTTTTCAGATTGTAGCTTTTTTGTGGCTATATACGGTGTAGAAAGAAGGATTTCCAGTTCTGCAAGATCATTCCACAGTCTTTCTGTTAGTGAAACATTAAGGTTATCTACACCTTCTAACATTCTCGTCTCCTGTTAATTCTTCAGATTGCAGCTTTTTGGTAGCTATATACGGTGTAGAAAGAAGAATTTCCAGTTCTGCAAGATCATTCTACAGTCTGTCTGTTAGCGAAACATTAAGGTTATCTACACCTTCTAATATTCTCGTTTCCTGTTAATTCTTCAGATTGTAGCTTTTTTGTGGCTATATACGGTGTAGAAAGAAGGATTTCCAGTTCTGCAAAATCATTCCACAGTCTTTCTGTTAGTGAAACATTAAGGTTATCTACACCTAAAATTCTCGTCTCCTGTTAATTCTTCAGCTTGTAGCTTTTTTGTGGCTATATACGGTGTAGAAAGAAGGATTTCCAGTTCTGCAAGATCATTCCACAGTCTTTCTGTTAGTGAAACATTAAGGTTATCTACACCTTCTAACATTCTCGTCTCCTGTTAATTCTTCAGCTTGTAGCTTTTTTGTGGCTATATACGGTGTAGAAAGAAGGATTTCCAGTTCTTCAAGATCATTCCACAGTCTTTCTGTTAGTGAAACATTAAGGTTATCTACACCTTCTAAGATTCTCGTCTCCTGTTAATTCTTCAGATTGTAGCTTTTTTGTGGCTATATACGGTGTAGAAAGAACGATTTCCAGTTCTGCAAGATCATTCCACAGTCTTTCTGTTAGTGAAACATTAAGGTTATCTACACCTTCTAACATTCTCGTCTCCTGTTAATTCTTCAGCATGTAGACTTTTTGTGGCTATCTACGGTGTAGAAAGAAGGATTTCCAGTTCTGCAAGATCATTCCACAGTCTTTCTGTTAGTGAAACATTAAGGTTATCTACACCTTCTAAGATTCTCGTCTCCTGTTAATTCTTCAGATTGCAGCTTTTTGGTGGCTATATACGGTGTAGAAAGAAGGATTTCCAGTTCTGCAAGATCATTCCACAGTCTTTCTGTTAGTGAAACATTAAGGTTATCTACACCTTCTAACATTCTCGTCTCCTGTTATTTCTTCAGATTGTAGTTTTTTTGTGGCTATATGCGCTGTAGAAAGAAGGATTTCCAGTTCTGCAAGATCATTCCACAGTCTTTCTGTTAGTGAAATATTAAGGTTATCTACACCTTCTAAGATTCTCGTCTCCTGTTAATTCTTCAGATTGCAGCTTTTTGGTGGCTATATACGGTGTAGAAAGAAGGATTTCCAGTTCTGCAAGATCATTCCACAGTCTTTCTGTTACTGAAACATTAAGGTTATCTACACCTTCTAAGATTCTCGTCTCCTGTTAATTCTTCAGATTGTAGCTTTTTTGTGGCTATATACGGTGTAGAAAGAAGGATTTCCAGTTCTGCAAGATCATTCCACAGTCTTTCTGTTAGTGAAACATTAAGGTTATCTACACCTTCTAACATTCTCGTCTCCTGTTAATTCTTCAGCATGTAGACTTTTTGTGGCTATCTACGGTGTAGAAAGAAGGATTTCCAGTTCTGCAAGATGATTCCACAGTCTTTCTGTTAGTGAAACATTAAGGTTATCTACACCTTCGAAGATTCTCGTCTCCTGTTAATTCTTCAGATTGTAGCTTTTTGGTCACTATATACGGTGTAGGATGAAGAATTTCCAGTTCTGCAAGATCAGTCCACAGTCTTTCTGTTAGTGAAACATTAAGGTTATCTACACCTTCTAATATTCTCGTCTCCTGTTAAATCGTCAGCTTGTAGCTTTTTTGTGGCTATATACGGTGTAGAAAGTAGGATTTCCAGTTCTGCAAGATCATTCCACAGTCTTTCTGTTAGTGAAACATTAAGGTTATCTATACCATCTAAGATTCTCGTCTCCTGTTAATTCTTCAGATTGTAGCTTTTTTTGTGGCTATATACGGTGTTGAAAGAAGGATTTCCAGTTCTGCAAGCTCATTCCACAGTCTTTCTGTTAGTGAAACATTAAGGTTATCTACACTTTCTAACATTCTCGTCTCCTGTTAATTTTTCAGCTTGTAGCTTTTTTGTGGCTATATACGGTGTAGAAAGAAGGATTTCCAGTTCTGCAAGATCATTCCACAGTCTTTCTGTTAGTGAAACATTAACGTTATCTACACCTTCTAAGATTCTCGTCTCCTGTTAATTTTTCAGATTGTAGCTTTTTTGTGGCTATATACGGTGTAGAAAGAAGGATTTCCAGTTCTGCAAGATCATTCCACAGTCTTTCTGTTAGTGAAACATTAAGGTTATCTACATCTTCTAAGATTCTCGTCTCCTGTTAATTTTTCAGATTGCAGCTTTTTGGTGGCTATATACGGTATAGAAAAAAAGAGTTTCCAATTCTGCAAAATCATTCCAAGGTCTTTCTTTTAGTGAAACATTAAGGTTATCTACATCTTCTAAGATTCTCGTCTCCTGTTAATTCTTCAGATTGTAGCTTTTTGGTGGCTATATACGGTGTTGAAAGAAGGATTTCCAGTTCTGCAAGATCATTTCACATTCTTTCTGTTAGTGAAATATTAGGGTTATTTTCATCTTCTGAGAATGTTCTTAATCTTAACAACCACTTGTATCATCAAATATGTACTTCTCTGTTGCGTTGCTCCTTTTCCTGCTCGCTTCCTAAGAATGGCATCCATTTTGGGAGTTGTCGCTGCTTACTTCAGTTCACCAATGAGTAACTAAATGAATCAGTTTAATCAATAATGGCAAATATCACATCCTTCCTGCTCCCTTATATTTATTTACTAATATGTCAATAAAATAAAAAATAACTATTTATTGATGTATATGGTTCATAAATAAAAATATTAACTCAGTTTGCATTATTTTTTTTCAGTTCACTTTAATTTCATTTCAAATTGAAACTGTCCAATAAAAACTGGAGTCGGAGTCAACATGTTTTTTAGCGACTCTAACTCCGACTCCTTTTACTGAAAAATCTACCCGACTGTATGACTCCGACTCCACAGCTCTGAATAATAATAAATATAAACTTGCCAGTTTAGAGGAGAAATATTTTTTCTCCAACTTCAATTTGTATTTAAATAAATCAGTTTATACAGATAAACAGAGTTTTTTGATAGTTGGAGTCATATTTAATTACGCACCTTTTCATTAACGCTGATTTTTAGGAAGTTACTGAAAAAATTTAAGAAAAAAAAATAAATATAAAAATAAACACTGAGGGGGTCTGGTATTTAAAGGGGTGTCAAAATTTTTAAAAACCTTTTTATAGCATTTATTATCGTCAGATCATTTCAAAATTTCTCTTTAGTAAGTGTATTGAGGTACTTTTCCAGCAAAAAAATTGAAAAATCGGTAATTTCATTGATTTTGAGGTACCCGGATTTTGACTTGCGGCTGCTTGTTGAGATATATCCTGTTTTTAAAGTCACTGATTTTTCAAAGAAATGTTTCAGATTTTTTTTAAATATAAAGAATATCAACGAAAAAAAAAATCTTTATATAATTTTGTTGTTCGTATGCTAATCTGCCTATTCTGTATTACTTTTAATTTTCATCTTCGAAATATTGCGTATAGTGAAGCCGTCAGTGTATGGTGTGTTCGGACTGAACCAGTGCTTCAGTGGCGTAGCTAGGGTGGGGCAAAGGGGGACATCTGTTCCCGGGCACAGCATCCAGGGGGCGCCAAATTGATGGTACGAAATTTTAGAATGAAGTGTTTTCAATTCATGGCACACAGAAAGGGGCGCAAAATCTTCAGTTGTCTCCGGGCACTGAAAACCCTAGCTACGCCTCTGCAGTGCTTCCTAGTAAATCTAGGAGGCACTGACTGAACACACTCAGTGGCGTATCTAGGGTGGGGTATCTGTCTCCGGGCGCAGCATCCAAGGGGCGCAAATTCTTCAGTTGTCCCCAGGCGCTGGAAACTCCCTGAACACGCTGTACTGGTCCTGTCACGTGGGTGTGAGTCACAGAATCTGGTCTTGTGCTTCAAACATGGGGGAGCCTAAGAGCCAGATTTATTTATATTTGTTTTTATTCTTTTCTGTTTTTGGTTTTGAAGACATGAGCGCTTTTTTTTCACTTAGCTTGATTAATGATTGATGCAGTTCTGCTGATTGACAACCCTGTGTTTAACCCTTTCCGGCACGCTACTCTTTAAAGTTGGAATTTTACCAAAAACATTTGTAGGCAGTCTATTTAGGCCTAGGAGGGTATGCAGGTATAATTTTACAAAGACTGCACAAACCGTTTCCGTTTTGTGGGTGTATCCGAAGCGCCCCACAAAACTGAGCCGCACGAGCTGTGATAGGTGAGCAGTGCTGTGAAGCACGTATTACAGTAAAATACTTTGTCTATGATTTAAAAACAGTCGAATCTGATCTCTGTAGCAGATTTAGCATAACCCAGGAAACTCTCATTGCTTCGGCAATGCTGAGGCCTCTCCTAGCCATTTACACAATTTTAAAATTTATAAGAAAAGTAATTAAAATACTATAATATTTACAATTAATTATTGACTAGGAAAAATAATTATTAAATATATATACAAATAAAAATCTACAGAAATCAAAACTGAGCAAACTACGCACGGTGAAAGCAAGAGAAAAAAAGGGACTGCTCTCGCTGAAAATCAAAAAGCTAAGTGAAAAAAAAAGCGCTCATGTCTTCAAAACCAAAAACAGAAAAGAATAAAAACAAATATAAATAAATCTGGCTCTTAGGCTCCCCCATGTTTGAAGCACAAGACCAGATTCTGTGACTCACACCCACGTGACAGGACCAGTACAGCGTGTTCAGGGAGTTTCCAGCGCCTGGGGACAACTGAAGAATTTGCGCCCCTTGGATGCTGCGCCCGGAGACAGATACCCCACCCTAGATACGCCACTGAGTGTGTTCAGTCAGTGCCTCCTAGATTTACTAGAAAGCACTGCAGAGGCGTAGCTAGGGTTTTCAGTGCCCGGAGACAACTGAAGATTTTGCGCCCCTTTCTGTGTGCCATGAATTGAAAACACTTCATTCTAAAATTTCGTACCATCAATTTGGCGCCCCCTGGATGCTGTGCCCGGGAACAGATGTCCCCCTTTGCCCCACCCTAGCTACGCCACTGAAGCACTGGTTCAGTCCGAACACACCATACACTGACGGCTTCACTATACGCAATATTTCGAAGATGAAAATTAAAAGTAATACAGAATAGGCAGATTAGCATACGAACAACAAAATTATATAAAGATTTTTTTTTCGTTGATATTCTTTATATTTAAAAAAAATCTGAAACATTTGTTTGAAAAATCAGTGACTTTAAAAACAGGATATATCTCAACATTAATGATTTGCTTGTGTGGTGCTGCCATCTATTATTCATAAAAGAGACTAAAAGTAATCATTAGTGTAGTTTTCGTGATATATATCGATTATTTTCAGTGTCTAAAGAGGGAATATTTTTGGTGTGTTCACACCGAACACACTGCGCTGGAAAGAGTTAAAGAGAAGTTACTTCATATTTAAAAACTGGGTATAAAATATGTTCCTGATAATATGTCGAGTTGATCTCAACATCTTCACTCTTTTTATTTCTAATTTGCCGTTATATGAAAAACCAACAACAATCATAAATCCCTTTGAAAAACTTTCGTTAGTTTCTTTGGACATGTTTTAAGATATTTTCTCCTCTTTGATGATCATTAATGTATCTCTTTTTATTGAAATTATTTAAATATACCCAAAATTCATCTATTGGGACAACATTTTTCCATTTCTTTCGGGATAAATATTTCTTACAAAGAATTCTACAGCGCGTTCTGCGTTCGGGATACGTCGTGAAGAAAGACAATGCACATTGCACATTGCCTTTTTAAGATTCAAATCAGCATTAATCACTTTGTTTATAGTTGACATGAGCATTTTAATTATTTTGCAAGTGACCTTTTTGACTTGCCGGATTTTCTTTTCTTATCTTTTCAAAATTCGGTATCCGTTTTATCTTTGGATTTGCATTTAGAACAATGTTTCCACTTGAAGGCAACTTTCACTGGTTTTGTTTTTCTTTCTCGTTGTCAATATTACCTCTCGTAGCTTTAGTAAGAAAAGAAAAAGAAAAACATAAAAAGCGTGGCTTTCACGACACTGGATACGAATAACTTTCATCGGAAAGAGCACAAGCATAACCTTCCATTCATTACTCTTTTAAAACAGCCATTTTACATAAAAACAAAACTATTAAACAGCAGACGATAATTTGTACTTTTAAAAATATAGTTGCAGTTGAAAAACATTTCTAAGCACACGGTTTTTTTTATAGCAAAGCAAAATCGTCCAAAAATTGTGCGAACACTCTCTAAATGCATAGCAGTTATTTAAACTAGAATCTGAAAAGAAATTTTAATAATATATGTAATGCGATAATAAGCTAGTTCAATGAATGAAACGCATGTAGGATGCTTTTTGTTTTATTTTTTACATCTTAGGTCATTTAAATATTTTCTTACAATGAGTTCCGCGAAATTACATTCAAATTTTTTGAAGCAAAATAAACTGTATCACTCTTCCATTGCTTTTTTCATAATAACTTCAGTTAATCAATTTACTCACATCTAATCTAAAATCCATTGTAGGGTGCTCCAACTAACTCATCGGTGGATTTTGTTGGCGGTGGTTCATCCAGCTAAATAGAATAGAGAATAAAACATTTCCTCCATTATATAAGGCGAGTTTAACATTTTGAAATTTTAACTTTATGATTTGAAATGAAAAAATAAATTTCATCACGTTTATATGAAAATAATTATTACTAAAGCTTTTATGTTTCGTGGAAATCAGAATGGAGAAACTTTTAGAGCATCTCTCTTTAACAAAGTTAAAAAAAAAAAAAAAAAAACAGCTCTTTTGGAACAGCTTTCATCTCAAGCAATAGAAATCATGTTTTCATGCTTTTGTTAAAGAAGAACTTTACAAACACATAAGATGTAAGATAAAGAGTTTAAAATTAAATACGCCAATCGTTAGCTAATCAGCTACTCTTAATCAACATGATGGATGCGATATTTCCATACCACCTGAATTATAAATTAACCCAGTTTCTTACTGGACATGGGAATTTTAAAAGTTATTTGAACAGATTTAAGTTGAGTCCTGAGTCTGTCTGTGACTGTGTCCTCGGCGGCGAGGAGAATGTAGAACATGTGCTTCTTCTATATCCTAAATATGAGAACGAAAGAAAAGTCTTGAAACTGGGACTGAAAAATTTTAATATTAACTGGCCTCCAGAGTTTTACCAATTTATTTCCGAGAGAAGTGCTTTTAACACTTTTTGTCAATTCATTGTAAAACTGTGTAATCATCCTTAATTTTATTTCAATTTTCTCTTCTGTTTAGTTTGTATTGTGTTTCTTACTTACTTCTGTAAGCCCCATGTGATACTATGTGGTACATGGGGAACTTATTATGTTTCTTTAATAAAAAAATTATTGCCACCAAATACTATTGCCCCGTATTATCTTTAAAGGAGTTAAATAATGAAGAATCCGCATGTATGTATGTATGTATGTACAGTAAGATCCCGCTTAACGCTGTTTCGTTTAGCGCTGTTTCGGTTTAGCGTTCTTTTATTTCAACCCAGGGATTCCACGAAATCGCTCGCAGCATACGGGGATTCCCCGAAATATTATGCAGCGATAGGTTTCAAATACATATCCGAAAGAGTGTACTTGTACTTCTTGTTTGGTGCGGTATTGTACAGACATATTTTGAAGGGGTAAATGTGGAAGATGTCGAAGAAATAATTCAAGAAGCAGCGGCTAGTCTTTCTAATGATGAGCTCAAGGAATTAACTGAACAAGAAGAAAACAAAAATGTTGACAGCAGTGATTCAGAAGAAGAGCAAAAAGAACTTTCGATGGCGTTTGTAAAAAGGAGTTTGTCTATCATAACTGAAATAATGGATCAATTCATTGAAAATGATCCGAATTTTGACAGGAGCTCAAAAGTAAGGCGTGTTTCTTTTAAGAAAAAAAAAAAAAAAAAAAAAAAAAAAAACTAGCAGTTTTTATCCAGTAGAAAACAGTTTGTTCTATTTGCGATAGAAAGTTAGTAAATTTTTTTCTGTATTGGAAATTTCATTGAAGGATTATTTCGTTACTATTTATTATATCCACATTTTTTTTCCATTGAAAAATGCGTATTAAATTATTTTGTTAAATTATCTAGTTCAAAATACTGCATTCAATAATAATAACCAGTGTATTGTAAAATACGCTGGTTTTCCAAAAATTAAGGAAAAATCACAAAAACACCGATAACTCCCTCAAAAATTAGCCAAGCCGTATAAAATTTGAATATGTAGTCAAATAAGAATTGATGAGTAAAACTGCAGTATGTAAATTAGTGGCACTGCAATCGGAGTACGTTACCTGCAAGGCGACTAAAACTGCATGTTTGAGAGCAAGATTTCAAATTTCGCTGTGATACTGAGATAAAATCTGGGACAGCCAATTTGCAACAATGACCTCCAGGCGCATTTTCTCGAAGAACTGCGATGGAGAGCATATGGGAGACTAGAGGCAGGTCAAAGTCGGGCAGAAGTGGCTAGACGGCTAAGTAGGAGTCTTTCTGAGGTTCACAGACTTTGGCAACAATTTTTACCACAGATTCGGCATCCAGGAGTTTTAGCCAAGGACGGCCAACTACTACGGCGAGCAGTTATGACGATATTTGTTGTTATGCGCACTAAAGAATAGAACCTCAACTCTGGCTCAACTGAGATCTTTTCTTGCTGAAGCCACTGAAAGGTTGGTGTGACTGTCAACCGTGCGTAGAAGGCTTCCCAAAGTAGGTATGTATGCGAGGCGTCCTAGCCATTTACGTTCCCTTTTCGTCATGTCATAGAAGGGAATGTTTGAGGTGGTCACGTCAGCATGTCCACTAGACGTCTGATCAGTGGGAGCTGCACTCTTTACGGATGAGTCCAAGCCCCAAAGTGACAGTAAGCGTTACATGATTTGGAGAGAACCTGGAACCCGTTATCATCCATCAAAAATCCGTGAAAGAGATGCATACGGAGGAGGCAGTGTCTATGTTTGGGGAGGTATCTCTTTGGGAGGACGCATAGACCTCCATGTCTTTCCATGTGGAACCGTGAATGATCAGGTCTATAGAGATGATACCCTTGATGCTTAGGGCAGGGCAATAGGTGATGATTTCCTGCTGCAGGACCACAACGCTAGACCGCACAGGGCTTGCATCGTGGATAATTATCTTAAGCAGCAAACAATTCAACGCATGGAGTGGTCAGCTCAATCTCCGGACCTGAATACTATCGAGCAAGTTTGGGATGCTTTAGGAAGACGTATAGCTACTCTCAGTTCTTCTCTTCAGACTCTTGCCATGCTTGCAACTGCTTTGCAAAAGAAATAGTTCTCACTTCCTATGGAACTGATAGACCGCATAAAAGATAGCATCGTACAAGGCTGTACTTGCTGTATTGCTTCTAGGGGAGATCATACTCTATACTGAAGGTAATTTTCTTATACCAAACTCTGACACGTACGATTTGTTCATTTTATACATATGCTAATCTTATAACACCATAATATTCTAGCAATTTCTTTCATATTATTTTATACCTTACTATGTGTTGTATATTGTGAATGAGTTTCATTAAATTCTACAGGTAACTTTTTGAGTAATCGTTCTTTTTGTGATTTTTCCTTAATTAATGATAACTGATAACCAGAGTACATATAGTAACTAATAGGACATGCCCAAAATCAGTATTTAAGGGGACTCATACACCTTAAACCCCTTATGATCTTCGAATATGTGACTGTTGCAAGAATTGGGATATTTTATTTATTTTAAAAGCAATTACTTCCAACTTTTTACATCTGACTACATAATATAGCTGCTTTGGAAAATAGTAACCAGAAAGTTTGTGTTGCCACAAATATTTTTGTAATTTAATCCTCTTTGTGACAAAATATTTCGCCATGTTTCCACCTTGCGCGCATGATATTTTAAAAATGGCTAATGGTACATACTTGAAATTGGACGGAATTCTTTATATGGGCACTACTTTCTAACTGAACCAACAATCTAACGAATATTTTAATATTGAAGAATTTTATGAACGAAAACATTAAAAATTTTTTTAATAAAATACATTTTATAAACTTAACACAAAATAAAATAAAAATTTAACATGAAATTTTTAGAATTTTAGGTTCACAGTAGTTTCCAAATGTTATAAAAGCTATATATTAAATATGGAATTAAATTACGCAACAGAATGTTTTAAACTGTGTGCGCAAGGTGGAAACATGACGAAAAATTTTGTCACAAAGAGGATTAAATTATAAAAATATTTGTGGAAACACCAACTTTCTGATAACTATTTCAAAAAGCAGCTATATTATGTAGTCAGCTGTAAAAGGTTGGAAGTCATTGCTTTTAAAATAAAGAAGTTATCCCAATTCTTGCAACAGTCACATATTCGAAGATCTTATGGTTTTTAAGGTGTATCAGTCCCCTTAAGGTAACCACCGGTAGCTTACTGTTTTGAACGCTTGTATAATTCTCTTCTAAAATTTCTTTTCATTCGGCTATGGGTTAAAAATTTCAGTTTTTAAAAAATGCTTTTTCAATAAATAATAGACAGTAAAACAAAAAAAGTGTTTTTTTTTTTTACTGCTTTCTTTGCTGGAGGGCGCTGTAGTTGTTTTTTTATTTACCACTGAATTTTCTAAATACAGATAGTATGCATTGGCATTTTATTAGATTTCGATGGATTATTTTTGAAAATTTCGTTGACTAACTTGAGTTATATATATAAATATTGATAACGACTTGATTTTAACGTTATATATATAAATTTATAATTAATGTCTGATATGACAAAATGTCGTTTTCACTAATTTAATCTTGAAAAATATGATTACGGTATATTTGATGTAAATAAATAGTAATAAATATTATTTCTAGCCATTAATTGCGCTAAGTAATTACGTCATTCAAAAATGTATGAATCTACTTCTGTGATGGAATTTTAAATTAACCTGAAATAATTAAAAAAAGTAAATGCTATAATAACAACCATATCGTTTCCACAGTTTATAATGTTGAATACGTTTCATTCTTTATCTCTTGTTTGTGTCAGTAAGCTCGTTTTTCACTGTTGCTTTCCAGTTGCTTAAATTCTATATACAAACTTATATAGAAAACAAAGAACTTCTCTGGTTAATTCTACATAAGTTTAATGTCTATGTA
Organism: Stegodyphus dumicola; assembly: GCF_044657685.1. NCBI lineage: Eukaryota > Metazoa > Arthropoda > Arachnida > Araneae > Eresidae > Stegodyphus > Stegodyphus dumicola. Next base: position 251,935,423 of record NC_140771.1, on the reverse strand, counting down.
GAAAGTTAATAAATATTAATTAAAATTTGTTAAGCCTTTCGAATAAATGTTACTTTATTGATATTCATACATACATAGGTCACACTGAAATTTTTTAGATACGCGCAGACGGTAAGTGGCAGAAAAAAATTAACAGTTAAATTTAAAAATATGAACTGTTTTAGCCTAGTAGACCATTTTTTATTGGCTAATTGCAAGTAGTTTAACGTAGAATAAATTTTAAGGAAAAATGGAGTTGACGCGATAACATTATTGAACTATGACTTTCTATGATTTTAAAATGGGATTAAATCAAGAAGAATGCGTTCATTTCCACATTTTGAAGTGAATCTTCACTTCAACATTTTAAAGTGAAGATTCTTCTCGTGCTACTGTATTCAGATGGTTTACAGAATTTCACAGAGATAGCAACTCGCTTCAGAATGAAGAATACACAGGAAGGCCATTGTCAACTGTAATGTCAGATAATGTGCCTGCCATACGGAAAATCTTAATCGATGATTATCGCTGCACCTACCAAATGATATAGAAGGATATTTGCATTGGATCCACCAATATAAAATTATTTATGAAGAACTGCATATGAAAAACTAGTTTATCATTGGGTTTCTCCATAATTTAACTGAGTACCAAAAAGAGGAGTGTGTCAGAATCAGGAAAGAAACCCTTAAATTACTTAAAGTTGGTGGCCACCGCCTTCTTTCTAAAATCGCAACTAGTAATGAAACGTACATACCATTTTTTGACGTTCCGACACGTCAAGTGAGTAAAGTATGGATCTTTGAAGATGATCTCACAGCCACAGTTGTGAAAAGAAAACGTGCCATGAAAAATGTAATGTATGATGAAGACCCTTAAATTCAATCAGGAAAGAAGTTAGGAAATCAGAAGAAGAATCAGGAAAGAAACGCTTAAATTACTTAAGGTTTGTAGAGTCATTAGGTTAATTGGAAGCAGAAAAGATGAGAAATATGCAACCGCCTTCGCCGTGAATCGAACCACGGACCTCTGGAATACCGGCCCAGCGTGCTACCGTTACACCACGAAGGCACGCTAGGGAAGTGGGAGAAATACCTTATAAGGTTGGTGGCCACCACCTTCTTCCTAAAATCGCAACTAGTAATGAAACATAGTACCATTTTTTGACGTTCCGACCTGTCAAGAAAGTATGGATCTTTGAAGAGGATTTCACAGCCACAGTTGTGAAAAGAAAACGTGCCACGAAAAAAGTAATGTATGATGAAGACCCTTAAATTCAATCAGGAAAGAAATCAGGAAATTACAAGAAGAATCAGGAAAGAAACGCTTAAATTACTTAAGGTTGTAGAGTCATTAGGTTAATTGGAAGCAGAAAAGATGAGAAATATGCAACCGCCTTCGCCGTGAATCGAACTACGGACCTCTGGAATACCGGCCCAGCGTGTTACCGTTACACCACGAAGGCACGCTAGGGAAGTGGGAGAAATACCTTATAAGGTTGGTGGCCACCTCTTTCTAAAATCGCAACTAGTAATGAAACATACATACCATTTTTTTGACGTTCCAACCTGTCAAGATAGTAAAGTATGGATCTTTGAAGAGGATTTCACAGCCACAGTTGTGAAAAGAAAACGTGCCACGAAAAAGAGTAATGTATGATGAAGACCCTTAAATTCAATCAGGAAAGAAATCAGGAAATCAGAAGAAGAATCAGGAAAGAAACCCTTAAATTACTTAAGGTTGGTGGCGACAGCCTTCTTTCTAAAATCGCAACTAGTAATGAAACGCACATACCATTTTTTGACGTTCCAACCCGTCAAGAAAGTAAAGTATGGATCTTTGAAGATGATCTCACAGCCACAGTTGTGAAAAGAAAACTTGCCATGAAAAAAGTAATGTATCACTTCAGAAGTACAATACTGATCAAAGCTAGAAAAACAGAGGTCAGTCACAGCTGAGTAGTACACCCCTAAGTGCCTTCCAGAAATTCTTCAAGAAATGAACGTTAGAGGATTTATGCTCCACCATGACTATGCATCTTCTCGTTGAACAAGATTGACAGTTGAGGTTCTTAAACAAAAACACACCAAAATGATAGACGATCCACCATGTTCACCCGGTATAACTTTTTAATCTAAAAAGAACTTACGTGGACGTCATTTTCACCCCGAAAATAAGATTGATGGAGCTATAAATGCATTTTTTCATCGACTCCAAGAAATAAATGATTTGAGGCATTTAATCTTTGTAAAATTCCCCTACAGTTAATTGACACTTACCTGAAATATTTGGAAACCTTCTCCATCGCATTCTTCTTCGTCACAGTCATTTATGTCGACTTTTGAAAGAGTGTGACAAGTTCTCGTAAAATTCTCTTCTTCAATGAAATTCTGAATCGCCAAACCGGTGCAGTCGCTATTATGTGAGCAATTTTGGAGACACGTTATGAAGTAGCTGTCGTAGACACTTTCAAGAATCCATTTTTCGTGCAGTTTTCCTTCAAATGAAAATTTGTAAAAAAGCATAGAAACATTAAATGTAAGAACACAAGTTGAAATACACAGAAATATCGTAAGATGAAATAATGTTTTCTTCATGTTTTTGATTAAATTTTATACATCTAATGTTGAATTATTCTCGTGTATTTGTGTATTTGTGTATTCTCATATATTCGTGAATAGAATTAACAACTTAGCTTAATAAATTAATAATAATTAAATCGAAAAAGTTGTGCTAAAGGCAATTCAGAAATATATTAATAAAAATACTAATTTCTAAAATTAACCCTAAATCAGCAAGTAAGTTAAAATAAAGACCGTGGGAATCTGCAAAAATCTATGATTGTCTGTGAAACGCTTAAAGTAGGGAAAACAGCAGCTGTTAACGACGCAGATGATAGAACATCTCTAACCGCACAATCTGCCTTCTCTGTTGATATCCGTGACCCTCTCATATTTCCGTGACAGACATTCACTTAGCAACATTGGCAACTCTGTCTGTTTCATATTTCAAAACTATGAGAAAATATTTGCGTGAGGATCTTCAATACAGAAAAAATCAGCAGAATGTTTGGATATGAATAAATTTGTATTCTGTTTACAAAACGATATTTCCCCTCTTTACTATCTCCATAGCAATGTAAAAAGTGTGGCATAAAATGTCTAATCGGAACTGAATTTTAATTTTTGATTTCAAACAAGCTCATAGAAATTAGGGAAAACAGTTCACCTCTATCTATTAATTTAAAAATGGCTGCCTACATTTGAAATTAAACCTTACGTAAGGTACGAATACAATTCAAATTTTGTATCTCTAAAATATATATCGTACGCAAATGATTCAAACTATAAGAAGTGATGAGTACTAATAGTCCGTCTCGTTCTCCTTTTGATAAATAATTTGGCCAAAGGAAAAGAGAGTGTTTTCCTTAGAAAGTCCTTCATGACACCACCAGTTCGCAGACAAACAGCCCATACCCAACAATCAACCAGACAACAAACAAAATAAAGACTACATCAACTATGCGGAAGTAGAGCATTCCTATGTAACAATCATAAAACAAAACTGCTTAATGTGGCGAAACAATTAAGGTAAATTTATTTACATTGGAAAAAAAAAAAAAAATTAGTATTTCCAACCTCCAAAAACTCAGATTTCACTAAACAGAATTTAAAACAAATAAATAAATAAATATATATTTTTTTATAAACTTTCAGATTTTATATTACGCCCAAAGGTTTTTTTTTTTTTTTTTTTTTTTTTTTTTTTTTAACGTTTCGTGTTGTAATTTAAATTTAGGGGTACTCCTGAAACAAAACTTAAAATTTTAAAAGAATGGTATAACAAAGGGACGAGAACAGTATCGTATAAATTTCCCGTTTCCAATATCATCTTTTGGGTATTGTCAAAAAAAAAAAAAAAAAAAAAAAAAAAAAAAAGAGAGAGAGAGAGAAAGAAATGTCGTTACAAAATAAAATAAATAAATAAAAAAACAAAAAGAAACGAACAAAAAAATCTCCTTGCTATTCGTAATTAGGGTTTGTCGACTGATAACGAGATTTCGTCCTTCAACTTGGAGTTCGAAGCGGCCATGGAACTTTAATGCCACCAACCTAAAAACAAAAGAATTCTACCGCTCAAAGAGGCGGAGATCCTAGGATGACACCGCCGCGCGCATCTCACATCCGAGTCCACTGCACCGCGAAGGTTACCGAAGGCCCAGTTTAGGAAGCGAAAGTCGAAAAAGCGTTTTGGGACCTTGAAACTGCCGGGTTCTGTCCTTGAGATGCTCCATTTTGACCTGCGAGCTGCCTTGGTTCAATGTTTCGGGAAGCTAAGGTGAATGAAACAGCGCAGTTCGTTTCACCTTTATTTACTAAACATCATTTTCTTCCCACTTAAACCATAAAATTCAGTTCAAGAGCAATATCGCAAAGTAATTTAAAAAGAGCATATCTTTAGAAGTATTTGATTTGTTAGATATTTGATTTTGAAAGAGCATATTTTTGAAGTTACTTATTGCCATTATTGTTTATGTTGTTTGTAATGTAATGTTTATGACTGCATATTTGCCTTGGTTGTAAGTTTGATTTCCTGCCCAGGGAATGTACTGCCCGGGACGTGCAGTCCTTGAATAGGGGGCAATCAGTACTTTTCTCTTGAGAAGAGATTTGGTGATACGTTTTATCAGGGAAAGTGTCCGTCACTTCATAAGACCTTGAGATGTTAGTAATATTAGGAAGAGCGTTATGTTGTTGACATGGAGGACAGGGTCACAAGAGCGTTATGTTATTGACATGAAGGACAAAGTCACGCCTCAAAGAACGTCATCAGTGTATCACCATGGACCTTATAAGAAATAGACTAACCCAGTGGGCGGGGCGAGCGTCACCGACATCTCCGCATGAAAGAGTAGAGACGATCTGGTTTACTTTAACATTGAAACCTATGGCGGTTGTATCACATAACTGTTTTTAATTATTAAATGCGATACGTTGTATAGTGATGATATTATGCAAGCCACAGTTTTTTTCAAATAGGATTTAATATATATCATTAAAGCACTTTTTACTGCATTTCGTGCATTTTTTCACGTGTAATTCTTATACAAACATCTTTACTTTGGTAAAACGGTAAAAACTCTAAGCACAAAATTTATGAACTTAATTTTGCGTAAAAATAAAGTAAAATTAAATAAGACTGATAGTACTTGATGCTTTGAAATAAATAAGGTATAATTAAACAAGATCTGATAATTAAAAAAAAAAAAAAAAGTTAATGAACATTTTCAGGTAGTGATTTTCCAAACTATAATGACATTACGAAACGGTTATTTATTTGATTATATTATCATTAAATTATTAACATTAAAGTGGATTAGTTATTTTAATAATTCATAAATTTCGGAGCATAAAATTTTCTGAGCGTAATGAAGGGAGAGAAAAAAGATAAAATAAAATCTAGAAGCACTCAGATTTTATATTACGCCCAAAAGGAACCTTTATTTAAAATTTTGTGTGTTACCTATATTTATTGAATATCATGTTCTTCGCCAGTAAACCACATATATTTGAAAACAGCACATCTTTAGAATTTCCGCACTGGAAATAAAACTGTTAATTTCCGTATAGTGCTCGATCTGAACTCGTTGAGTTTGTTAATCAAAAATTCATTAAAGTTTTACAAAATATGAACTAGATTAAAACAAATTCGAAATTCGGCCGTCCAGATGTCTATGTTCGGGTGGAGGATTACATTATTCAAAATTTTATGGCTCTTGTTACAGTCGTTTTTGTGCAGTGCGAGAAACATACATGCATTCATGCAGATTCTTTATCATTTAATTTCTTTACATATAATACAAGGCGATAATATTTGATAACAACAATTTGCAAGGAAACACGGGCATTTATAGTAAAACAGCGCAAAATGCCACTTCGAAACTAACAGCCTTTCTAGGCTACCGCCGCTTTGGGCTAATAAATTAAATTAACAGTAAATTAAAAAAAACCTGATGCAGAACTAAAAATATATTAAAAAAAATTAATTACTATAAAAAAAAAATCTGAAATGTTTCAGATTTTAAATTACGTCCAAAGGGGCGTTTTTTAACATATTGTGTGTTACCTTTCTTTATTAAATATCATGTTCCTCGCACTTAAACCATAAGATCCAGTGCAACAGCAATATCGCAAAATAGTTTTAAAACGAGCATATCTTTAGAATTTCCGATACAGAGACTCACGCGCTGGAGATAAAAATGTTTTTTCTGCACAACGTTGCCATTGCTCGCTTTGAAATCCTTGAGTTTGTTAATCAAAAATTCGTCAAAGTTTTAAAAAATAGGAAATCGATCCTAAAACAAATTTCAAATTTCAAATTTGGTCTTCCACATGCTCATATTCGTTGGAGGATTACGTTATTCAAAATTCAATGACTCTATGTACCGTTGTTTTATCACAATGCGAGAAATATACATACATTTATGCAGATTTTTCATTATTTAATTTCTTCAAATATAATGCAGGACTCTAACATTTTGTGGCAACAGTTTGAAAAGTGAACCGACATTTATGAGTCCGACGCAAAATGCCAAAACGAAACTAATAGTCCTTCGGGATTCAAATCCCTTTGGACTAAAAATACAAGCAAAATTAATTATTACGGTTAAATACAATTTTAATATTAGAATTAAATGTATAAAATTTTTAAGGAGTCAAAAGTGTTTATCACTATGATGTATTATGAAATATAATTGAAATAAAATTCCTTTATAGAAATTATGCTGTAATAATAATCTATAATTTTAAAAAAGCAGCACAATTTAGAATTTTTAACAAAACTTTCGAAAATTCGTTTTTAAATATTTTAGTACTTTTTACTTATTTACACCAATAAAAAGCATAAAAATTACAAGATAAAATTGTTTGTTTGAAATTTTCTATTAGTTCAGATTTAAAATATTTTCTCAAAGAAGTAGTTACAACTTTCCTTACAGTATGGGAAAAGCTAAAAAAATATCCAGCCCTGAAAGCATGCAATAGCTTTATAATTATTGGCAACGTTAATTATGCTTGATAAATATGCTAAATTTTTAAAAATCAATCTTAATTTCAAAAATAAAAATATGTAGAAATTCTGATTTGTGAAATGGGGCGCTACAACCAGCTTTTTCTTGACAATTATACACGTTGAAATAGGCAATTAATGTTAAATTTCTACAAGTCGTCCCTACTCCTCCGGATGTGATCAACGTGACAGACGGCAACGCCTCAGACGAGGAAGAAAACCCGTTTGGGTTAGTCTATTTCTTATAAGGTCCATGTGTATCACTGGGCAGTCAAAATGTCGTGATAAAAAACAACAGCGATCAGGCAGTATAGGAAATCGCACCCATACCATCATACTCATCCGTTTGGAGGTGTAATGCACGACAACAAAAATTTTAGCATTCGACAGAAAGAAAAAAAAAAAAAAAAAAAAAAAGAAATTCATATTGATAACAGAACATGGCATCAGAAATGTACTTACCCGGCGTTGCTGTATGCAATAAGATTAAGTAAGTTTGCTTTGGTATATGTGATGACACAAGGCAATGTAAAGGCCTTGCGTGCTATTTATTGCCTAAGGACAGGGATGCCTTCCTGGAGGACTTTCTAAAGGAACTCGCTTGTATATATGTTACCATGAAAGACCGAAGTTGGAGAATGTCGACTTTCACGGGAGAATATCAACATTCACCAAATACGTCGGTGAAAGACCGAATATTTCACTACATTCTTGTATATTCGGACCCTCACCGATGTATATCGACAATCACAGATATGCTCTGGTGAAAGTCGAAAAGATAGGTCGTAAAGTGCCATAATAGTTTAAGTTGTTGCAATGAATAAGATTTGAATCACATAATTTAGTAAGTTTTTTATCACTGTTATTTTATTTTCTCATTTAGAACGTACTGTATAATTAAGTAAGTTTTTAACTTCGATTATTTTCCTTTCTCGTTTTGAATGTATTGTGTGTTTTAGGTTCTCATGTTCTAAAGTTCTTATTTCAAGTTTCAAGTGCGTTTATTCGCGACTGAATCACGGAGAAGAAAATATAATATTGTTATATGTTCAACATTCACCATTAGTACATGGTGAATGTCGACATTGACCGGTGTAGGTCAGAAATAAGAGTATTTGGAAAATATTTCGGACATACACCAAGAGACTATGTGAATGTTGACATTCACCGGTGAAAGTCGATATTCTCCAGATTTCGGTGTTTCACCGTAACATATATATATATAATTATTGTTTGCTTATGTTTATCTCCTAGGAAAGGAAGTGTAAAACTATAGCAAAATTGAATCAAGAAATTTTGTATTTAAGATTATTAAAAATTGTTTGTAATAAACTTTTAAAATTAGTAATGAGGCGCATTAATACCGCACATTTTAAAAGGAAAAGAATAGTACTTGTATAAAAAAATAAGGCAGAACAGTGCATACATAAAAAAAGAAGTTAAGTCTTGCCGATTTACCTTAAGAGGGCTCAATATCAAGGAGTATTAACCCTTCCTAAAAAAAATTCGCTTACCAGCGGCCGAGCGGTAAGCGAATACATTACATTACACATCTACACATAGGGAAAACCGCGAAAACGCCCATGCAGCCACCTGTTCGCGGTACCAGTATTTAGGTGTTGGTGTTGGTGTATTCAATTATGTTAAAGCACACGAGGGCTATCTGGCTAGGGGAAGGGATGCCTTCGTGGAGGACTTTCTAAGGGAAACTAGCTCGTATACACGTTACACATGGGGAAAACCACCAAAACACCCACGCAGCCAGCCCGTTCACGGGATTCGAACCTCGGACGGAACTACTAGTGTTCAGCGACTTTACACCGCTCGGCGGCTGGTGGGCCTACCAGTACTCAGGAACTGAACAGTGAGGTAGATGACAATAAAGATGATGATAAAAACTTAAAGTTGTAGCAGACGACGCAACTAGCAGTTCCATCAACATTACATGATTTAAGACCGAGAGAATAGCAGTGGGCAACAGTAAGAGAGGGAATGATTCATGATACAGGAAGTAGAAATGAAGGTATAAGATCTGGCACTATTAATATTACTATGTGTTCTTATTAGAATGTATAATAGGTTTCTTTTAAATAAATAATTTAGTGATAGTTTGTGCAGGAATAATTTAAGGGGACTCATACACCTTAAACCCCTCATGATCTTCGAATATGTGACTGTTGCAAGAATTGGGATATTTTATTTATTTTTAAAACAATTACTTCCAATTTTTTACAGCTGACTACATAATATAGCTGCTTCGGAAAATAGTAACCAGAAAGTTTGTGTTGCCACAAATATTTTTGTAATTGAATCCTCTTTGTGACAAAATATTTCGCCATGTTTCCACCTTGCGCGCATGATATTTTAAAAATGGCTAATGGTACATACTTGAAATTGGATGGAATTCTTTATATGGGCACTACTTTCTAACTCAACCAACAATGTGATGAATATTTTAATAATGAAAAATTTTATGGACGAAAACATTAAAAATTTTGTTAATAAAATACATTTTATAAACTTAACTCAAAATAAAATAAAAATTGAACATGAAATTTTTAGAATTTTAGGTTCACGGTAGTTTCCAAATGTTATAAAAGCTATATATTAAATATGGAATTAAATTATGAAACAGAATGTTTTAAACTGTGCGCGCAAGTTGGAAACATGACGAAAAATGTTGTCACGAAGCGGATTAAATTATAAAAATATTTGTGGCAACACAAACTTTCTGATGACTATTTCAGAAAGCAGCTATATTATGTAGTCAGCTGTAAAAAGTTGGCAGTAATTGCTTTTAAATTAAATAAGTTATTCCAATTCTTGCAACAGTCACCTATTCGAACATCTTATGGGTTTTAAAGTGTATGAGTCCCCTTAAGGAACATTTGCTATGTTATTACTGTAATCCCATTCTGCGGAAATTGAATTATTCGCATAATTTTCTCTTCTCGATTTTTCTACCATAATATTAGCGGGGAAAAAAACACAGAGAGAAGAATACGAATAAATATAATGCTCAAGGCCAGCTTGCTTTTCCCTATGCTGCCCAGACGGTATAGTGATTAGGGTAGCCGACTGCGATACCAAAGGGCCCCGATTCGAATCCCGGAGAAGGGTTGGATGAAAATTGTCTGTCCCTTCATAGGAGGTAACGGTAAACGCCTATTAGGTGCCTCCATAATAAAACCACTACTTCCGGCCTTTGCAGTGGTGAAAATAGCTACTATCCCCCCCCCTTTAGCTACTAAAGCTCTTTTAGCAACTAAAAGATTTCAAGGGTATACCGTACGTTAAAGATTATATGAATACTAGCATGACTGATATATACACTGATGGCTCCGGATATGAAGGTGGAACTGGTTGCGCTTTTGTTATTTTTTATTACGGAGTCGAGATCTATACTAGAAAAATACGATTAGACGGAAATAAATCAGTGTATCAAGCTGAAGCGGTTGCAATTAGAGAGGCACTGCGGTGGAGTTATAAAAACTTAAAACAGTACTTTACAATACATGTTTATTCTGATGCTCTCTCGGCCCTACAAGGCTTGGCAAGTCTGGAACCAAGCAATAGACTTCTTTTGGATATATAAAAAACATTTATAACAAAATAAGAGAGAAAAATGGTATATATTTTTATTGGGTCAAAGCACATATTGGTGTTATCGGGGGTGTCCGCCGATAACATCGCGGACGAAAAGTCGCGGAGAAAACAACGCAAAGCAAAAACGTCGTGCTACAAAATATCGTGGGAGAAAACATCGCAAAGAGAAAACATCGCAGTTCTAAAACATCGTGGTACAAAACGTCGTCGTCGAAAATAAAGCGGTTCAAAAACTTCGCAGTTTAAAAACATCATCGTCAAAAATATCGCTTTAAAAAATAAAGTGTCTACAAATCATCGCATGACGATAACATCGCAGACATGTTTTTTTCAGCTTTTAATAATTGTAAATGCATATTTCCATAATGATTTGTGAACGCAAGATGTGAAGAAGGATAATTTTTACTTTTACAATTTTTTATTAATTAATAAATTTTTGCTTAAAAAGTAAGAAGGAAACTTAAACATAGAAAATTAAATGCAGCTTATAGATTATACTTTTTATGAAAAATTACCAGTAAAAACTTTATAAAAATGACTTATTAATGACCTTTTTTAGTTAAGTATGTCGGTTTAAAGTTCTATTAAGTGCTGTAAGTTGCATTAATTTTCTATACTTAAGTTTTCTTATTTTCTCAGCAAAAATTTATTAGTCAATAAAAAATGTGAAAGTAAAAATTATCCTTCTTCACATCTTGCGATCACAATTCATTATCGGAATATGCATTTACAATTATTAAAACCTGAAATAAGCATGTCTGCGATGTTATCGTCATGCGATGATTTGTAGACACTTTATTTTTACCGCGATATTTTTGACGACGATGTTTTTAAACTGCGAAGTTTTTGAACCGCTTTGTTTTCGACGATGATGTTTTGTACCGCGATGTTTTAGAACTGAGATGTTTTTTCTTTGCGATGTTTTCTCCCACGATGTTTTGCAGCACGGCGTTTTCGCCTTGCGTTGTTTTCTCCGCGACGTTTTCGTCCGCGATGTTTTCGGCTGTAACCGTTATCGGGAATGAAAGGGCGGATATGCTAGCTAAAGAGACTGCCCTGGGAGAGGATGATATTTATGAGGCTATTAATGATTCCAGAAGAATTACCTTGAGAAAATGAAAGCAAGTATAATTGGGCTCGGGAATGGAATGGTTCAAATAAAAATAAGGGTTACTTGAGGATTTTGACCATAAAAAGAAAAATGGATCTATATAATAATATAGATACTATTCAAGTTATCACGGATCATGGTAGATTCCCGGCCTATTTAAAACGTTTTAATCTCCAGGGCAATGATCAATGCTTGGCTTGTGGGAAGTACGGAAATGCAGTCATTTCATGGAAGAATGTAAACTGACCGAGAGTGTGAGGACGAGATTTGGAAAAATAAATGAACACAATGTAATTGAAAAAAGAAAATTCTTGAATAGCTATGCAACATTATGAGGATTGTGAATGAAAACAAGACTATCATAGGAATAGGACTTTAAATATTTTAATCTTTTATTTATTTGTTTATTTATTTCATTATTATTATTTTATTATTATTTTGTTGTTGTTTGTCTGCGTCGGGTGCGCTGCGTTCACCATGAGGCCGATTATTGTCGGCCAGGAGGGTTGCAGCCTACTCGTAAACTAAACTAAACTAAACTACTCCCCCAAAAGAACCTTTAAATAAAAAAATAATAAAAAAATAATAATAATCTGCAAGTTTTCAGATTTTATATTATGCTCTAAGGAGCTATTTTTTTTACGGGGGATACGAAACGGGATTTGAAAAGGAACATAGACATTCAAAGCCATTTGACGCAAAATACCGTTAGTCACTGTTACGTTTTTGCGTTGCTACGCTACCAACATAATACCAGTAATAAATGGAAAGAAACTTCGAGCATAAGATATCCGTGCTTGGAGATGCACGCTATGTTAATGTTAATGGAACGCTTTGAAATCGTCCAGTTTGTTAATAAAAAATTCGTTAAAGTTTTACGAAGCATAAAATAGATAATACAAATATAAATATAAATAGATAAAACAGAATAATGATAAATGCTTAATATGTGATAAGTTTGGGAACTTATCACACTTCGTCGATGAATGTACGCTTACCCGGAGTGCAAGAGAGAAATATCGAAAGAATTTTAAGGAAGATTTTAAAAGAAACTATTCAAATTTGAAAGATTTTGCAATAATGAAGACAATAATGAAGATTATAAATACGAACAAAGATAGAACTGGAATTCGGCACTGAGAATCAGATCTTGGACTTTATATGTTTTTCTTATATATATACTAGCAGCTTCGCTGCCAGCCTTCGTCTGGCTTTTAAATGTACCGAAAAAATGGCTGAAGTCAACACCAAATGTTAAATTTAAAAACTGCGTAGAATTTTACTCTGCAGAACAACTTCATAAAAAAAAGTTGTTACGTATAACAAAATTACAATGAAATAAGCAATATCCCTTAATACAAATAATAATTATCCTAATAAATAAATTAACCAACTTCTCTTTGCAAAATCTTAAGAACTCAAATGGTATAAAGGAGGTTAAGAACTTTGTTTCCTAAAAAAATCACTCAAAACTTTTCAATATCTTAAAAGCAGTGAAATGAGCAATAAATAACATAAAATAATACAAAAATAAAAAAATTCTGAAAATTAAAGTATAATTAATGATATTTTATCTTATATTTTCAAGAGAAAAAAAATTACAATGAAATAAGCTATATCCCTTAATACAAATATTAATTATCCTAATAAAAAAATTAACCAACTTTCCGTTGAAGAAAAGAAATCATGCAAAACCTTTCAATATCTTACAAACAGTGAAATAAGCAAAAAATAACATGAAAGCAACTCAAAAAACATTAAATTCTGCACAGAATTTTACTCTACAGAACAACTTTATAAAAAAAATCAATAAAAATGTATTATATATATATATATATATATAAATGACAACGAAATATGCCAATCTCTTAAAAACAGTGACATAAGAAATACGATGAAAAATTGTTGCCAAACCCATATTTCTAAATGAATGAAACTATTCAAAATGATGCGATTTCACCAAAAATCTATCAACAACAAAAAGACAGGAAAATTGTTGCCTAAATCGCATTTTTAAAGATGTGAGATGTGTACTCGGAAGCTTCATTTAAAAATATTTTTAAAAATACAAAATATTATCATTTTTCCAAAATTTTTTTTTTTTTTTTTTTTTTTTTGTAAAAGCAGTCGCAAGGATGAAAGTTTAACGTATCCAAAAATCAAAAGAAAAATAAACTGTACATTTTTAAAAATAAATTTTTTTAGAAAAAATCCCGTTGAAAAGGTGTTAAGCTCCCTTTATTAAATAAATTCGTATTGAATCGATTTATTGAAACACGAAATTCATTTTAAGTTCGTAAAATAGTTAAGTGCCTACGTTTCATGACGATGTGAAAATGGAGTGCGTAGAGTAAAATCTCGCTTTCCTATAGCCCATTATGTCTCAAAATGACGCGATTTCGTCACAAAACATAAAATAAAAAAAATTCGAATTCGAATTTCGAAAAAATCGCTTCGAGGTGCACTGGCTCTTGTCTAGATGCACCTATGTATCAAATTTCGTAGCCGTGGGTCTATTAGCTTACGCGCAGCGCGAACGAAAGACACACACACACACACACACTGACTCTTTCTTTTATTATATGTAGAGAAGATATATATATTATATTTTTTTTCCTGGCCAGTTCCATTATTTGAACATACGGCCGGCTAGGAGGATCGGGGCCGTGCCCTTATAATAATAATAATAATAATAATAATAATAATAATAATAATAATAATAATAATAATTAAGTATGAAATAGTATATAATAAAACAAATTCCAAATTTGGGCTTCCAGATGCCCATATTTGGGTGGCGGACTACGTTATTCAAAATTGGATGTCTCTAGGCACCGTTGTTTTATCACAATGCGAGAACACATACGTACATTCATGCAGATTCTCCACTATTTAATTTCCTGAAATATAATACAGGACTCTAATATTTGGTGGCAACAATTTGAAAAGTGATTCCGACTTTTGTAGTGACCAACGCAAAATGCCAAATCGAAATTAATAGCCCTTGTGGGATTTGGGGTAAAAAATGGCCGTATAATTATACAAAAGTAAAATAAAAACAAAACTTTCAAACAAATGCTTTGAACATACTGTTAGTAATCGCTGATATGTCTGTCGGTTGCACTGGCTTTCTCTACCAGTGAAGAATATATATGTATGTATGTATGTTCCTCTCGTTGTTGGAAAATGGCGGTACTTAGAGCAAACAAATTAGGAAACTACGTAGTTCTCCATCCAAACATATGTGCATCTGAATTTTGAATTTATTTCGTATTTTGCGCGAAATTAAGAAAATTTTTGATTAAAAACATAGCGATTTATAAATTTTGTGTTTCCACTCTGCAAAGCGTAAGATATTTATGCTTCGAATTTAATCAGAAACCGTATGTCGAGAAACGCCAGCACGTACAATCACCCACGTTTTAATTCATAATCTTTCACCTGAACATGTGCACCTCGAAGTCCAAATTTTGAGTTTCGAATTTGTTTTTCATTTATTTCATATTTTGAGAAAATTTAAGGAACTTTTGATAAAAAAACTCAGCGATATAAAAGCTATGTGTTGTCACCTGGCAATAGAAAACTTAGGAAGATAAAAGAAGTGTTTTTCTACTTGACAAAACGCAATATATTTGTCTTCCGAATTTAATCGACAAAATCAAGGATTTAAAAGAAATGTGTTGCCGCTGTCCGAATTTTATCTTCCGCGGTGCGGTATGTGGTCGTTCATCAAAACGTAAGATATTTAATTTTTCTTTCAAATTTATAGTGTTATTAAGTAATAAACTAAGCAATTTAAAAACACTATAAGGAGATTCTTTTCCTTATTATTAATTACTAAACTTATAAGGTATTTATTTCTCCCGCCTTCCTAGCATGCCTTCGTGGTGTAGTGGTCAGCACGCTTGACGAGTATTCGAGAGGTCCGTGGTTCAAGTCCCGGCGAAGTTGCTCATTTTTCATCTCTCCTGCTTTAGTGGTCAGCACGCTCGACGCGTATTTGAAAGGTCCGTGGTTCGAGTCTCGGCGAGGACATTGCTTATTTTCCATCGTTTCTACTTCGAAATAACCTAATATCTCTGCAAGCTGGATCGATAAAAGTACGTTAGGTACATTCATTAAAATCATATGACATATACATAAATTCTTTTTTCATAATAACTATTTTCGGCCGCTAGACAAAAAAAGGAAAAAGGGGGACCCTTAAACATTGAAATTGCAATGTCCATATTTTTTCCCTAAACCTTATGCGACCCTAGAGATATTTTTGTTGAATGGTGCGATTCTCTTAATACCTTTGCAGGGTACCCTCTGATAAACCCCTCTTTAGAGTTCAGTAGCAGTCGATCAGTTTTTGTTGGGGGTTCATTTTTATGGTATGCTTACGTTATATA
Organism: Stegodyphus dumicola; assembly: GCF_044657685.1. Taxonomy (NCBI): domain Eukaryota; kingdom Metazoa; phylum Arthropoda; class Arachnida; order Araneae; family Eresidae; genus Stegodyphus; species Stegodyphus dumicola. The sequence goes on along the minus strand of NC_140771.1, from coordinate 251,919,265 downwards.
TGTATGTATTATGCATTGGTCGTACTCGTCAATTGCAGCTTTTAATATTTTTTGGAAAAAAATCAATATGAGAATCCAGAAAATGATTCTTAGCGACGCTAAAACTATTATTACTAGGCACTCTCATGCCACAGTGTTTAAATAAAATCCCATTGTTTAAAGGTAGATTCTATGCTCATATTTTAGTCTAAAATTAAAAGCTGCGAGTCAAAATTAAGGGGGTTGCTCTTAGAAAGCCTCAGTTAGAAGTAGTTATAGGAAATGTTAATCAATACTTATAATTTTACGGATTAAACACTTATTCCCTATTTGATCACGTGTATGGCAAACAGATATTCGTCATTCATAAAGAAAAAAAAAGGTGAATCAAAATGAGTTATATTCTTGTTTTTCCAACTGCAAAAACATCTTAAGATACTATCGGATTTAATCTTTAAATTATTCCAGTAATAATCAGAACAATGGGGGCCATTATTCTTTACTATAATTTACTAATGCAAATCCTATTTTGGTTTCAAATAGCTTTCATTAATTACGTTAATGATATACTGATATACTGATACTGAATGAGACCAAAAAACACTTTTCTTTTAAAATATATCTCCCCTTATGATCCCTGACACAGCCGTTTACTTTCCCCTTCCGTAATTAACGACAGTCTCCTGCTCTTGACCGCATTTGCCAAGCCACCCATACGAAGACCCAGAAGGTTAGACACGCCTAGTATAGGTAAAAACAATGTGACTAGAAATTTTCAGTTGATTAACGAACAAACGATGTGTCTGGCAGTGCATTTATGTGTGCAATAGCTAGCAAAATCTGTATGTAATATGTTCTGAAGAAATTATTCAAGAAAATATAAAGAAAATTATACTTTTTTATTATTTTTTAACTTCAATAACTGTTTATAAACATCACCATATAAGAAATTTTATTTGCAAAACTACTATGCAAGAAATCTTGGTTTTGGATAATGGACTTGACATATCCGCCCCTCTTTTAATTTAACGTTATTATGTTGAAATTACCTGTTTAACTCGGAGTTAATAAAAATTATCAAACAAGATTCAAACAATTCCAGGATTCATTCATTGCAAAATATTAATTTTTTTTTTCATCTTCAGTCATATTTCGTTATAACCTATCAGTTACAGTACGTTCTACAGAAATATGACAGAAGAGGGGGGGTAAGAAGCAGATGACACACTTTTTCTTTATTCTGAACGGACTTTCTTTAATTCTCTTCCCGGATCACAAACGTGGTTTGTAAATGTAAAGTTAATTAAACTAACAAAAGCAGAAACCAGCAATCTAGACTTCAAAAACAAATAAGTTCACGGGTCAAGACACATCTAGTTCTTTTAAATTGTTCTAAAAGCATAATCAAGGCCGATCGAAAATGGAACAACAAAAAGGTTCTCTGTATCACGAGAAGCTTTATCGAACAAGTTGCTAACTCTCAGATTGAAACGAAATAGATTTTCTTTTCTTATTTTATATGAGTTTTGGCCACTGCTAAGGACAGAAGCGGTGGTATTGTAGAGACATCTAACAGGTGGCCACCGTTACATCCTATGAAGGGTCAGACAAGTTTACATCCATGCCTTCTCCGGGATTCGAAACCGAGCCCTTCGACGGACCAATACTGTCAAATAAAAGTTACGACTATATTCTAAACTCATTAATAGACAGCAGTAGTGTTTTATTGTATATCTGAACTGTCCTTGTACCATGGCTTATGCTTCGATACAAGTTGCGTACTTGTACTAGGCCATATGTACAATTCACAATATACACTCTTAGTATGCACAATATATATGTTTTTATTCAACCTTGTTTATTTCAGTTAACATCATCAAGCTTCTAAGCATTATTGTCATGAAATGAATCTGTAATATAAGTACCATTCCCTATGATTCTTTGTTTTATACTCCATGCTTATCTGTACCGTAATTGTAAACATATTTAATGATACTGTGCCCTATGTATGCACTATGTGTTTTTAAGTGATTTATGTCATTTGATCCTAAGCGTTATGTGCTCGTTTTTATTACATGTTTTATGTTATATGTTTAGGTGTTTAATTTTTTTCTTTTGTTATAACCTATTAAGTGGTTTTTTTTTTTTTTTTTTTTTTTTTTTTTTTTTTTTTTTTAACCATGCGTGTATCAAGTTAATTCAAATGTTCCTCAAATGCCAGATGTTCAACAGTTGGCCCTGTATGGCCATGTATCCACACTTTTAATTATTAAATAAACTCCAGGGGAGGACGCGGGACATATGCTTGCTAACCTCTGTTAAACTTCAGGCGTCCCCGTCCTCCGTCACCTGCATATCTGAACTGGGATGTCACGTTTTGCAATTAGACCAGCAGGCCTAGAGGGATTGTTAATAAATATTGCATTGAAAACGATCTATGCTTATTATTACTTCTATCACATTCTAAGTTTACGGTTTATTATACACTTTCTTCAAGCAGAAAATATTCACATTTCTTAGAATATCGTAGTGGTATATAAGATGGCATGTCACATCAAGACAGATACTAAAGAGAAACCATTTGTAGCGTCTTGTCCCTTCGGTTTGACAGCAGAGTCATCTCTCTTCCGTATAACTTTTAGTTATTATATTAAAATCTTAGTACGATAAATATCTGACTTTGGAGAGAAAAAAAATCAAGTTAATTAATTAAGCAGGAAAAGGAGTGACGAGGAAGAACTGTTACATTGAAAGAATATGATATACCATCTACGGCATTCTGTCGTGATCCCTCAACAATAAATATAAAATCATGGACTGCTACAAACAAATAAGATGGAGTAAACAGAAAACGAAAGAGGGAATATGTACATCCTGGCTTTTTTTTTTTTCCCAGTGGCGGATTGTGAACAATTACAAATGTAACACAGTCCATTAATCTTATACAAGGCCGAATGTGGTGGTCTTTTTATTATACAAGCACCTAATAGGTGGCCCACCATAGCCTTTCCTATGAATGGATGGACAGGTACAACCACGCCTTCTCCGGGATTCGAACCCAGGCCATTCGGCACCGCAGTCAGCTTCCCTGACCACTATACCGACTGGGCGGCTGCATATCCTGAAATTAATAAGCACATTTTTCAATGAATTTAAGTAATCTTTCCACCACAACACCTTCACACGGCACAGTGATACAATCGGTACTTTCTGTAGATAAAGCTCCAGAAAGCAAAAAACGAATGAAGGGAAATGTACATCCTTGAAATTAATAAGCACATTTTTCAATGAATTTAAGTAATCTTTCCACCACAACACCTTCACACGGCACAGTAATACAATCGGTACTTTCTGTAGATAAAGCTCCAGAAAGCAAAAAACGAATGAAGGGAAATGTACATCCTTGAAATTAATAAGCACATTTTTCAATGAATTTAAGTAATCTTTCCACCACAACACCTTCACACGGCACAGTGATACAATCGGTACTTTCTGTAGATAAAGCTCCAGAAAACAAAAAACGAATGAAGGGAAATGTACATCCTTGAAATTAATAAGCACATTTTTCAATGAATTTAAGTAATCTTTCCACCACAACACCTTCACACGGCACAGTGATACAATCGGTACTTTCTGTAGATAAAGCTCCAGAAAGCAAAAAACGAATGAAGGGAAATGTACATCCTTGAAATTAATAAGCACATTTTTCAATGAATTTAAGTAATCTTTCCACCACAACACCTTCACACGGCACAGTGATACAATCGGTACTTTCTGTAGATAAAGCTCCAGAAAACAAAAAACGAATGAAGGGAAATGTACATCCTTGAAATTAATAAGCACATTTTTCAATGAATTTAAGTAATCTTTCCACCACAACACCTTCACACGGCACAGTGATACAATCGGTACACGACTGTAGATAAAGCTCCAGAAAACAAAAAACGAATGAAGGGAAATGTACATCCTTGAAATTAATAAGCACATTTTTCAATGAATTTAAGTAATCTTTCCACCACAACACCTTCACACGGCACAGTGATACAATCGGTACTTTCTGTAGATAAAGCTCCAGAAAACAAAAAACGAATGAAGGGAAATGTACATCCTTGAAATTAATAAGCACATTTTTCAATGAATTTAAGTAATCTTTCCACCACAACACCTTCACACGGCACAGTGATACAATCGGTACTTTCTGTAGATAAAGCTCCAGAAAACAAAAAAGGAATGAAGGGAAATGTACATCCTTGAAATTAATAAGCACATTTTTCAATGAATTTAAGTAATCTTTCCACCACAACACCTTCACACGGCACAGTGATACAATCGGTACTTTCTGTAGATAAAGCTCCAGAAAACAAAAAAGGAATGAAGGGAAATGTACATCCTTGAAATTAATAAGCACATTTTTCAATGAATTTAAGTAATCTTTCCACCACAACACCTTCACACGGCACAGTGATACAATCGGTACTTTCTGTAGATAAAGCTCCAGAAAACAAAAAACGAATGAAGGGAAATGTACATCCTTGAAATGAATAAGCATATTTTCAATGAATTTAAGTAATCTTTCCAGCATAACGTCATCACGCGGCATAGTGATACAATCGGGTCTTTCTTTAGATAAAGCTCCAGAAAACGAATAAGCGGAGATATACACCCTGAACTTAATAAGTGCATTTTCAATGAATTTAAGTAATCTTTCCAGCATAACACATTCACGCGGCACAGTAATACAAGAGGTACTTTTTTTCGATAAAGCTCCAGAAATAGTTAACTACATTATGGAAATAACATTTATTGAGATAAGTGATTATTCTTTAACATTAATTTCGTTGAAGTTCGATTATCGGCAGAATTCAAAAAGTTAAATTTCTCTATAGATACAGGAGCAGTATAACCCCCACGTGGAAGATCTTTCAGGCTTAAAATTTCAATTTATTAAAAAAATATAGCTTTTTTAATCTCCGATGGCAAAATTTTTGAGAAAGTTTGACAAAAGTTTAAAATTTCAAGAAATTTTCGAAACAAAGCTGTGTCAGCAAATAAAATAAAGTTTGTATTTTTTCAGTTTCCCGTTTACATTAGGACCACCAGCAGCCGAGGGGTAAAGTCGCTGAACACTGGTATATTTTGACCCGCGGCTCGAATCCTGGCAATCGGGCTGGCCATAGAGGTGCTTTTTCGTGCATATCTCTGATGATTTAATGAACACCACGCATGCGCACTTTAGCCCTTCTCTCACGTGACACAGAGTCGGGGTTATAGAACAAGAAGAGAATGTGAAGATAACAGATGTTACACGCTGTACGCTAGAGTAATATTATGTTGCTAACTTTATGTAAATTTATATTTGTTTTATTCGTGTTGTAATAACGTGTTAGCCCTATTCGTACGTATGCTATACGAAAATGCTCACATCAGGTCCACGTTAAATATATCAAGAACTCACCTCACGACGGATATACGACAGTCCCCATGTGTACTGAATGTATATACGAGCCAGCGTCCCTTAGAAAGTCCTCCACGAAGGCATCCTTCCCATTAGGCAGATACCCTTCGAGCGTTTTAACTAAACCAAACCAAAACCCGTTTAGACTGTTCCAGCAGATAATTAATTTCTTTACTTATTTCTTAAACGAGCAAAAACATATACAGTTTTATAAGCGCGGCTTTATTTTCAATAATTTCAGTGTTCATCGAAAATGCTTCATCACTTTTTGTCAACAAAACTACAGTCCGCAACTACCCGAACTTTAAACTGATTCAGAAGGAAAAAAAGTACAACTGATTCTAGCCCCTTAGAAAAATATAAATTAAAATTAATTGCTAAGTTCCTATAGATGAAACAAAAAACGAAATTAAGGTTTTAGTCCAAAACGCAAGCTTTCCTCAGGATTCGTCACGTTTCGAAAACTCTTTACCTTTAATAGTCTTAGGCGAAGAAAATAACACAAAGTTTGGCTTTGCAGAACATTGCAGTTAATTATAATCAAATTCTTAACGCTCTACTTATATTTTACATATTCACTTAAATACAAATAGCTGTTACCATTTTTGCAAATACAGTGTACTCTTGATTATCCATACAAGGCGGTGCCCACGCATGCACACTCCACGCTTTTTGCGACAGTGTGTAAAAAAACAAACACGAACTTGCTCTAAAATCCACTGAATTTCGTCTTTAGGCTTAGTTTCAACGATTTAAATCATACAATTCGTTTTGCATGTCTACAGCAGAAGCAAGGCTGGATGGATCATCAAGAAAGAGGATTGGATTATTCAATTATGGCAAAGCACACGAGGGCTATCTGCCTAAAGGGAGGGATGCCTTCGTAGAGAACGTTCTAAGGGAAACTGGCTCGTATACACGTTACACATGGGGAAAACCTCGAAAACGCCCATGCAGCCAGCCCATTCGCAGGATTCGAACCTCGGACCGAACCACCAGAGTTTAGCGTCTTTACCGAGCGGCCGCTGGTAGCCTCAAGAAAGAGGACACCAAAAAAATTCCGATTGCCAATTTTACCAGAGAATGTAACCAAGAGAGAGAGAGAGAGAAGGAATAAAAAAAGAGCTGTGAGGGCGCCAAAATCTTTTAAGTGCTTAGGGCTTCTAAAGCTCTTAATCCGGCCCTGAGTGAAAGGATCACTTGAGTTAAAAACTGGGAAATTTTTCCCGTACTATTTTATTCTTATCCTTTTAAAAACTAATTTTTAAAATTTTAGAACTAAAAAAAATTAATAAAGCATACACTACAAGTACTAAGCGCAAGAAAGTTAACATTAAACAAAAACTTACATTAATCGAAGATTTGCACATGACGGATCGACAATAAAAGCTCGCCAAAGAATATGGAATTGGCGCAAAGATTCTTTATGTTCGTTCGAAGCAACATAAACTTATATTGAAACTCTATAGGACGTCGACTACCAAAGGAAATTCGAATGCGTGATAAAAAGGCACTTTGAAAAACACACGCAGGGAAATTCGACAAATATTTAAACGTTCTGAAAACAAAATAAAATTACTGAATTTTTTTATTTATTTAACTTTTTTTTAAAGAAATAGACACATCCAGGATGCACGAAAATTGTTAGTTTGGATTTCCGTGACATACTTCCCTAGCAATAGCTCGGATAATGAGGAATACATTTCAGTTCTACTTTTGTAAGCCATAAATAACTGTTTGAACTTGCAGCTGTACTCCAATTTGCATGTTGTAAAATGAATATGATACGTCTTTCGACAGTAAGCGTGATTTCAAGAATTTCTTGTATTCGGATCTAATTTTTCAGAGATTAAATGTCAGCTCTATTACACTTTTCATTTTAAGTTACTGTGCATTGACATTAAAATATATATGTTTCGCTTTTATAACTGCATTTAATACTCTTTATTTGCGTTGTAGACATTGATCAATTTGAAGTGTTCCCAAATTTTCAAACTGAATCTTGAAAATTCCGCAAGTATACAAATAGCACTGCATCGTCAAATCTTGTTACTTTTTGCAGTTTTTAATGAACTCTCTACAGAACAGTAGCAGCGAAGTTTTTTTACTATTGTGCATTTCTAGATGAGCAAATTCATACACTTTTTTCTAAAAAATTTAAAATCAAAGATTAGAAAATTTCCCAACCACAATCATACTTCATAAGAACAACGCAAAGCTAGAATTTAATGAATGTAGCTGGTAAGTCAATTCTTTGTTATTGAATATACCATTTTGGCGGACATTTCCTGACTCTCCAGGCTCTTGAAATAAATCATTGATGTATTTTACCTTCCGATAGTGAACAAGATCAGCCATTTACACAAAGATGTAAATAAATAAAGAGGAGAGAAAATTCTCTTTTTAATGAGGCTCTTCCCCCCTCCAAAGAGAAAGTACGGAATTCGAGTGGAAAAAGGTGGGAATTCTAAAATATCCAGGCAGTTGCAAAATAAGAGTACAACAAGAGGATAAATTGCATAGACTCAGAAAAATAGAAATCAGACTGTTTCAGTCTCCAATAACTCCTTTAAAAAAATAATAAAAGGCCTCCTACGACGCATTTCTTTTCAAAAGGAGATAAGCTTAAAAGGTTAAAGATAAGTTTTCAGAAATTTGATGCACGAAAGGTGTTGCCAAATGAAAGTGCTATGAGTAAAGAGGTTATCACACATGGTTACAGTCCCTGCTAGAGGGGACTTTTCTGAGAAACGAGATTCTGGTAGCACTGGTTTAAACGGGAGGATGCCTAGAAAAACGATCCCCGCCTAGCTATGGAAGCAATGTTGCGGCTACGCGGGATTTTTTCTAACCTCACCGAAAATGTCTCGGGTCCCGGGTAGAGACAACCAATGAGACGAAAGTTCTGCTTCTGAAGGATCCCGATGTGAGAGATAATAGATTACTATTTGGCATTTAAGTCTTTGTAGTAAGTGAAAATGGTAACCTAGCTACATGCGTTTCCTGGAATTGTGCGGGTTCTTAGAATTGTCCTTTTCGACATCAAGTCCCGCATAGCTCAAACATAATGTAATTGGGACTTAATGTAAGACGAATTTCAAAGATGAATTCACGACTATTTCTTCCAGTTCTGTGATAGAAAACTCTTAAAATAACGGCAGTTTTTCCTCTGATTTTGAATAATTCACGTTAGAGCTCCAGAGTGTACTTAGAGCAGATTATGTGAAACAGACATTTGGAGTATATTAGGTCCCACTCACATTATGTTTCGGCTACGCGAGACTTGACGTTGAAAGGAACAATTCTCAGAACCCGCACAATTCTAGGAAACACACGTAGCTAGGTTACCATTCTCACTTACTACAAAGACTTGAACGCCAAACAGTAATCGAATATCGCTCAAATCGGGATCACGTGATCCTTCAGAAACAGAACGTCGACTATAGGACTATTAAAACAGAACGTCGACTATAGGACTATATAAATTGTCTTGTTTGGTCTTGATTGGTTGTCTCTACCCGGGACATTTTCGGTGAGGTTTGAAAAAATCCCGCTTAGCCGCAACATTCCTTCCTTAGCTAGGCGGGACTTCGCTTCAGGCGAGGCTCTTTTTCCTAGGAATCCTCCCGGTTAAATCAGTGTCTCCAGAATCTCGTTTCTCAGAAAAGTCCCGTCTAGCAGGGACTGCAGCCATGTGTGATAACCTCTTTACAGATATGACCAAACTGCAGCTCGCGAGCTACTTGCGATCCTTTGCCATCTGAAATGCGACTTGTTTTGAATAAATATAATTTAATTTTTTAATACAAATGGAATTTGAAATAGAAATCATGCAGTGCCATGTTTCTTTATTAATCACTAATTTAATTTCTGATGTTATGTACGTAAAAATTTGATAGATTTCAAAACTTTCCACTGCTGGCTTATCTGCTTATCGTATTATAGAGTAACAAATATGTAAAATTACAAATAATTCCATTTTTGGTAATTACTATTCTGGTTATATTACTTTTTGAACAGGTAATATTCATCGGAATACACTAATACCAGGTTAATCTAAAACTCAATGCTAATATTTTTATTTAATTACACTCCCTAATATTTTTTCTCTCAAGTTTACTTCAGGCAGTATTTGCTTACATTCCTGTGTGATCCCATTGTTCACAACAGTTGTGATCCACATGGAAGATTTGCTATTCTATATAGGGTACTACTTTTATTCAGTCCTTGAATGGCGGGAGTAACTGTTGAAGAAACCTGTTTCGCCTTGCATTCCATATAGAGCTCTTTTAATCTGTGGAAGAAATTTATGAGGATTTATTTTTGGTGGAGTGAACATTCAGCCTCTTACTTGGTTAGGAGATTTAGCTTAATTTTTTTATTTCTTGTTTGACCTTTCTTTCTACTTCGTACTAGGTTAGAAGTATTTTGCTGCAATTGGTTAGCATAGCCAGTAAATATCGCACTAGGTTTTTGCTGCCCGGCATATTTAAATTTTTCACCCCTAGTACTGACACTCTGTAACTGCACCAGCTCTGATGCCAGCATTACATTCTTTTAATCTGTTGATACCTTTTGTCATTCTAATTTTCGATCATCATGTACATCTGACACGTCCTTCATAAGAGCTTAGTAGCCAAACGAAAAGTTGCACAATGATTCACTGTTTGATCACTACAAATTTCAAGCAATAATGTGAAATTTTGCTCTTGTAAAAATTTATTTTTTAAGTCTGTTCTTTTATTTTTTAAAGTATCCTCTGCCTACAGATCCCATTTGAGATTTATTTTCTGTACACAGGTTAGATAATCCAATGGAAAGTTGTACAATGTAACCATTAGGCTGATAATAATTTTATCTTAAACTTTCTTCTGAGTTATTTTACTTAGAAATTCAAGAGAAGACGGTGAGTCATCTGACCACCCATATTGTTCCAGCAGTTAAAATATGGTGGATTTGTTCACCTATTTGGCAAGAACTTAGGAACTAAACTATTGTGCAGATGTCTGCTGTGTTACAAAACGCCTCCACATTGAACATCTGTGCATGTCCATAGAAATATGAAGAGTTACGATCTGCATTTGTGAAATAAATTCATTATAGTAGTGAATGGTATACTTTCTTTCTGTAACATTAGTTTTAATTTGCCCCATATCTGAAAAACAGCTCAAAATCAAACAGCTAGGTTGAAGAGGTTCGGCTGGTAGACGGATGGAATATGTGCTCGACGAAGCGTTTACATAGCCAGACATGAACTATTAGTTTTATTAGCAATAGTTTATATATGTTCAGAATTATTGTAATGATACAAGAGGTGGTTTCAAGAATTTTCAATGATGTGCATGAACTTCATTATCTATGTAAAAAATTATTAGGATAATTCGACAGATAGTTTTGAGAATTTCCAATGATGCGCAGTGCACTGATTACTAAAACATTCTGGCAAATTCTGTTGTATACCACACTGAAATACTGTACAAGTCGATGCTGCCATGAGAGATACTGAGTATTCAAATACCATTGAAATTGCAATCATACTCTTTTTTTTTTTTTTTTTTATATATATATATATATGTGTGTGTTCTTCTATACTGGGTATCAGTAAAAGTAGTTATTCCAAAGTTTTAGGGGGGGGGATATTTAAGGATTTCTTAGCTTATCCAAAGATCCAAATGATCTCAGTATGTTGGTCTTTATGTTGTATAATTGTGTGGAGAAACAAAATTATTTTTTAAACAAAAGCCTAAACAAGTTAACAACTTATTTTTAAATAAGTATTCTTTCTCGAGTAAAAGTTTTCTTGCAGCGCGCATTGACACGTATCATTTAATTTTTCCTTTCTAAAAGACTGCTCCCGAGTTAAAAAAACGCTCAATTTTCTCTTAAATAATGATTTGTAATTTACTCAAATAACATTTGTTATGTAATTGTAGACCAATGAATATGCTTCCGATTCATTTTACTTCTTAAAAAAAAAAAAAAAAAAAAAAAAATATTATAATTATAATAAACGGAGAGGTATAAAGGAAATCAGAAGAAAATATTTGGTTTCTCTTCCTGAAGAAAAAAAAGCTCAATTGCCCAGTACAAGAGTTATAAATTTTTATTTTCTTGGGCCTTAACTTTTCTGAACACAAAACAGAAGATATAAGATCTATTTATTCATATTTAATGTAATCATGTTAATCACTTATTCACTAATTTACTTCCAAAAGTTTCTTTATATTCAAAACTTGTCTTGGGTTCAAAAGAAAATTGACAATGTTTTCACACTATGGTATAACAATATATCTGACAAATGACTACTACAAAAATGCTGAACTATATGTCAAAGATTTTGTTCATTATGAGTAATGTTGTATCCTATGAAGACTTAATTAAAACAAAATAAGTACAAATAATTTTGCCATACCACATATTTTATGTGCATATGTCTTATGTCAAGGATTAACAAATGCATTCAAGATCATATAAAAAAAGCTATTATTGCACTCTATTTTATCAAAAATTTTTATCTCTTTCAAATATTCAGAGATCAGCTAAATCTGTGACAATTTTAGATGCAGCCTGCTGAATGTTACAGGTGTGGAAAGTGTTAGCTCAAACTGCATTCAAAAATATTTTCAGGAGGTGAATTTTTTTAAAATTAATTTAACTGAGACAGTGATAATGACACAAATTATCAAACAGCTCTTTTCAAGTTTTGATAACAGAATGTAAGCTGAAGAGTGCACCACATTTGATACGTACAGAAGATTTTATAAAAAAAAAATTAAATGTTACACACACACACAAACACACACACAAAAAAAAAAAAGAAAACTTCTAAGAGAAACTAAAAACTGGGAAGCAAGTAATGTGGTAAATAATAAAAATGTTCTGAAGTACTTAAAAATCATGCAATATCTTGATGCATGTGTTTCATTTAGTTTTTAATTAAAGATAAGTTTTTTAAAAAATATGAATTGCATAGTATATTTACTTTTTTCACAAACTCATTCACTCATAGTTAATTAGTTATGTATACTTTATGTTATGTTATCTATACTGTTGCATTCTTAATAGGGCAATTTTTAAAATTTTCTATGCAAAAAATAAATTTATTTCCAGATTATATATTTATTTGCACTCCTTGATAATGAACTAAAGCCTTGGTATCATGAGGTCTCCTAACAGGAAATTTGACTATATCATAATAAATTTGGGTGAAATGCCTTAAAATCTATTTCACTCTATCACTATCCAAAAAAAGAGGAATGTCCAACTAGAGATGATAAAAAGTCTCAGGATTTTGAATGTTGTTTCAGAAACACTTCCATTTATACTTACACCACTCACTTTCTTTAAACTATGGTCTTTGATGTCTTTTTAATGGAGATTTATTTCTCCTGGAAATGTTTCTAGCTTTGTTACAGTTGCTAATTTTTTTTAATGTAATTTCAGCTTATTGCCTGACTTGCCTCAATGGGAAATACCTGACTTTCAAATTAAAAGTATTTATATTTATAGTTCGAGAAAGTATCCAAAAATAATTACACTACCCTGTCTAATTAAAAAAAAACATCAAAAACTCAATATTTATCATATAAAGACTATAGGCCCTCTTATAGCAGCTAAAATGATAGCATTCTGCACCTGATCATCTGACCAAAGAAGAGTTTCAAAATATGTTCAGTCACGTGATTGTTCAAAAGTAATCATGCATCACCTTTATGTATATAGCATATGAAAGCTAAATTAAATGGAGACCTACATGTAACAGGTCTACATATTCAGGAATACATATATATATAAAGAAGGAGTAACCCTTAAAGAAATAACATGAAATGTAATAAGCACTATAAGAATAGCAATGTAATTAATTTTTAATAAAACTAAATAATCTAAATATGCTTGCTATTTTCCTCTGAATTTAAATTAACCAAGTCAGTTGCACATTAAAATAATACTGGGTAATGAAAAGTGTTTATCCATGATAAAATATACTGGAAACACAACACGTGAAATGTTAAATAAAATTTTTAATAAGCATGCACCATTCAGTTTTATCCACATTTAAAATACAAAGACAAAATATTAAAATACTATACACATGCAATGGAATCAACACTAACACATATCACAACATGTTTTTTAATATTTAAGGCACATTCAGACATCAACAAGATAAAGATTCAAGAAGAAATTCAAAATTCACAAGTGGAAAGGCACTTAAAATTTATTCTCTCTCTCTTTATGAAAAGGCAATAATAATAAATATATTTAGGAATTTTAAATGCATTTAGTATTTTTTAACATATAAAAGTTCTTAGTTATCATAAAACAAGAATATTAAAATAAATGCTTCAAAATGAGCTAATTAATTCTAAGGCTTTAATTAAAACTCAGAATATGAAAACATGAGAGTAAGATATTTTGCAAATGGTGAAACTAACTTTATAACTACCACATGAATATCTGATCACTAATAAAATTTTCATATTTAAAGAAAACAAACAAACAAACAAAAACAAAAAAAAAAAAAAAAAAAAAAGCCTTAAATTGTGCAACTCATATGTAAATTCATTATAAACTTTCTTAAATAAATACTCATGTTCATTGATTTTATAATACTTGAGTACAATAATAAACACTCCTTTTCTTTCCTGTTAAGATCATTATTAGATGAAGCTAAAAAATTACGTTAAAGTTAATAAAATTAATTAAAAAAATCTTTATTAAGCTATAGAGGTGAAAATATTCTAACAAAATTGCAAAAATATTCTAATGAAACAATTAAACAATAATGAAATTTTTTAGTTAAGATCAATTATGAATTAGAAAATTAATTAAAAGCAAATCAGAAAAATTACATGGTATATATATATATAGAGTAGTACCTCGGTATATATCATTAATCCTTAACATATACCAAATGAATTTTGGCAGTAAGAAAAAAGTGAAAATAATTAATCCATCCTTATAAAAATAAATCTTACTGTTACTACCGTAACATATTTTAATACTAAAATACAAATGTATTAGCTGAAATATATACTGAACATATATAAATCACTGCACATGATATTGTGTGTAAATGCTTTTCTGTTATCCAGATTAAAAGCAGTTTTTCCATGTTCCCTCCCTCCCCCCAACCTTCTCTGACCTTTGTTTGGCAATCAATTTCACCCTCTTTGTAACACTAGAGGATTTAATAGCCTCTTTCTTTTTTATAAGTACCCCCTTACACTCGCCATTCGGTATGCAAGAGCCAAGTCCTGGATATGTATCGAGGTGATTAATTGGATACATTAATCTCCACACTTTTCAATAATCCCCTTTTTTCACCTCCATGATGATGTGATCCTAACCATTCTCATCTTTGCTTGATTCTTCTCATTTACTCACTGTTAATGAATTTACAAAAATTTTAAATGAAAAAACACAAAATCACTTGAAAAATCAGTTATAATGCTGGTTGTTTACAGGAGCAAAAGATGCTCTGGGAAGTCATGGCATTGTTTTGAAAGAGATAAACAAGCGGAGTGTGCACAGCCATGACTGATCGAACTCGGAGCATATGCCAAGTTGGACGTATTTTTAAAATAGATGTATACCAAGGTACCACTGTATATATGTTATAAAATGAACAATAATATTTGTTCAAATAAACATTACAAATTACATCTGCTGTCACAATGCTGAAACACTGATTATCCTACTTTCAATCTAATGCTAAATTAAAAGCATCAAACAAACAGTAAAACACAAACAGCAGCAATAGCATTAATAAGGAAGGGGAAAAAAAGCGGTACTTACGTATTAACGCAACCAGGCCAAAATTCGCATAAATTACCAAATTTGGTGACCCTACTTACGGCAACCCTATGTGTTATACATAGTTTTGCAAAAAGAGCATGTGGAGATTCACAAAATTTTCCTGCATTTTTGTGCAAATTTTTGTAATTTATGAGAAAATAGCAGTGTACATGGATAAAGTCAAGAGTGTGCGCAATGCCATTTTTTTTGCAATTCTGGAATGTTTTTTTAAGTAAAAATAAGTCGACGTGTACATGGTTATGGCGAATACGGTTTTCAATCAGTGCTAAAAGCAATAGCCAAAAGATTTCCACTGAAAAAATAATTCTGCAACTTATTCAAATTTGAAACCGGAAGGGTTTAATTGCTATTTTATATTTTAAAACAAAATAATATAAAAAACTGTATTAAAAATTATCTGTAACTAATAAATGTACATTTTCTTTCTATTGATACTTTTTTACTCAAACTTACAAATAGCGCCAACCTGGTTGCGATAATACGTAAGTACCAAAAAAGCCTATACAAATACTGTGCACATGCATGTTCTTTTCTGAAACTCAGTTTAATGATGAACAGATATTTTCTCATTATATTTATTTTGAATCATTTCTGACTAGATTTGAAATAAAGCACACACATATATTTATATGGTATAGTAAATAAATATTACAAATTTATATACAAACAGAATTCTAAAAAAAAAAAAAACACATTAAAATACATTGAAAATATCTTATGTTTCAAATACTTAAATTACTGTAAATACTAAAATGTTTTCAGAGCTATGGAAGCTTATTAATTTTATAAATATTAGAAATAAATTTATATTCCATAATAAAAGTTCAATTTTATATAAATTGAATTTTATATAAATTGAAATAAAATTAAAAAATTTAATAATACGCGAGTTTCTGATTACATTACATTTATCGATATGAAGTATCTTAACATTTGAAAGAAAATTTATTACTATTATTTTTCAAAACTAAACAGTTGCAAATATCTACCACATTGTAATTAAATGTACTACAATTCTAAAATACAGTCAAAAGTCGTTAATTCGGACACCCATAATCCGGAACTCAAAGCTAAAAACTTTCTGCGCATGCATGTGCCGCGTTGGCACATGCGCACAGGCGTTTTACGCGTGCGCGTAAGACCTTGACTACTGCGCATTTGTGTGTGGGCAAGTGCAGAATACGTTTTCGCCTGCACGTTTAATATATAAGTAAGCTAAAATTATCTAATTATCTATTTCAGTTAATGTTAATGATTGCGTTGTTCCTTAATCTTCGAATTGGATCCCGCTTATTATTTTTTGCAGACTGTAAGAGCAATTTTATAAAAGTAAACTTGAACTTTTGATTATGTCAAATAGAATTTCCGATGCTGGAACTTCCATAGGATTTACAAAACGAAAGTATGTTTCGATGTCCAACAAACAAAAAGTGGAATTGCTGCAAAAAATGGATAACGACATGAAGAAGGTGACAGAGAGGTTAGTGAAAATGAAAAAATTTCGATTGACAAGTTAGTCGGTATTCTCGGCACAGCAATTAACGGGACTTGAACAGCGGAACTTTGTAACTGAACAAGAAATTATCTCTGTTTATAGAATTAAAGAGAAAGTATTATCACATAAAACGAAGCAACTTAAAAACTTGCATTGAAAGAAATGTTTAATAAAGTAAACAAATAAATATTAAGCTTTTTTTTTTTTTTTTTTTTTTTTTTTTTTTTTTTTTTTTTTTTGTAAATTTTGATATCCTTTAGATCATAATTTTTCTTTATTTCATAAATTACGGTTTCATATTTTTAATTTTAGAATTTCTGCTTACGAGATTTAAACTGATGATCTATAATCCGGAAAAATCGATAATCCGGAATCGCCGAAGTCCCGACGAGTCCGGATTAACGACTTTTGACTGTATAAAAGTATGGATTTCAAAATACATGTATATAAATTATATATTACACATTTAAATTACCATTTGAATAATTACCTAAAATTATTGATGTTTTAAAAATTCATTTCTACAACAATCACTTAAAAATGGAATTAAAATTTCTATTTTTATGACATCTTTAAAATAAATAAAACTGGGAGGGGAATGGTATGTAAAGCAAGACTGACTGTTGGTGACTGTTGAGAACATTAACAAAAATTAAATATACAAAGGGCAAAAAAATATAATAAAAACACACGCTTCAATTTTTACTAATCTGGTTGATTTATTATTAAA
This sequence comes from Stegodyphus dumicola, assembly GCF_044657685.1. Taxonomy (NCBI): domain Eukaryota; kingdom Metazoa; phylum Arthropoda; class Arachnida; order Araneae; family Eresidae; genus Stegodyphus; species Stegodyphus dumicola. Next base: position 251,901,787 of record NC_140771.1, on the reverse strand, counting down.
GTAATAAGTTAAAGAAATTAGTATACAGGTATCCTCTGCTTTATGAAAGTTAACTTATACATTGAAAAGTAAATAAAAGTATAGTTCTGAAAAAAAAATTGCAGAAGAATGTGATTAATTATTACATAAAATATAGGTTTAATGCAGTTTCTGCAAGATATTTTGATAACCTGCAAATTATACGCTAGAATAAAATATGTCAGTTTTAGTGGCAAGGCATTTAAAGCATTCCAGAAGTAGTTCAATAAACCATTGTCATTGCCCCCACATTTATGGCTCACAGTGCACTTCTGCTTTAAGTTTTAAAAGATCCTGTCAATCTTGAAAGTAATAAAATGTGGAAAATTACATCACACATATGCTACTTCTATTTATGTAATTTATGTATTTGTTATACAATAACTTTTATTTTAAGTTTTAAGAGATAGATGGTATGATTTGAAAGATTTTTTTGCAGAATTGGGAATGCCCAATATCTTTTTACATGTAAATTAATGGCAATCACTTTTTTTAAATCTCATTTTGATTTTAAAAGGTTTCACAGTATTATTCTAATTCTATAAGGCAAGCCTAATTATATAACTTGAATAAGTTATTTCAATTTTATTTAAATATATAAGATAATCTTTTGCTTTTAATGTACTATATGCTTCTCTATAATTTGGTAACTTCTGCTGTAAAAACAGTAACATACTTATAACTAATCCTTCTAAGTTGCACCACTCCTGTGTGAATGCATGACTTCTTTCTGAATACATTGCAATATGTAAAATTTTCAAAAGGGAGAATGCTTCACATTTGCACCTATGGCCATTTGTACCTAAATCTGCAATAGTGGTTATTTTGACTGCCCCATTAATAGATTTCTGAGAGTTTATAAAAGTAATTCATTAATTGTATATTAAAAATAGAAGAAAATAAAATAATATACAAGCAAAACATTTTCCAAAACAGCAGTGAACGCTACACTTATCAAGAAATATGTAGTACATCATATTTTTGTAAGTGTGGATAATTTTGATAAATCTCTTTCTAGTGTGCTAAGTAGATTAGCCATTTACTTCATTGCGTTTTGCAGTGAAAATGCATCCAATACTTAAAATGGGGGAATATAACAGAGTTTACAAATCCTTTTCTCAATACAGAAAGAAATACAAATGCTGATAATTCCCCTATTTTTCTAACACCTGAAGAAAATTTAAAAATCTAAATAAGTTTAATTGGAATAATGAACTGTTCTAGAAAATAAAATACTATTTCTAGCAAAATGTTTTGGAACTACCTTTCGCACAGCAGGCATTTAAAAAAAAAAAAGTACAACTAATATTAATGCAAAGTCGAGGACTATTAGGAAAAAATATCTTGATCACATTATATTCAAATGAAAAAGTAACAGCCACTGTAAAATACTATAAAAAGTGGCATTTCCGTTTCAAAAAGAAAAGAAAAAACAGCATTTTAAAATGTCATGAAGTATGGTATGGATGTTTCAAACAAAATGGTAACATATATTTGATATTAGAGATATATTTCTAGATATTGGTAAATATCAAATATTTTATATTTATAATTATATGGAAGATTATGTACAAGAAAGTTATTCATTGTAGAATTATCCAATAGAAGTTATTAAAATGCTCAGAGAAACTTTAAAAAAAGAGAAAATAAAGCTCATCATTAAATAAATTACAGCATTGTTTTTCTAAAATAGAAATGCCAACAAAAAAAGAAATACCAAGAGAAATGCTGCTAGTGCTATGCCCAGAAAAATGCATAAAAAAAAAAAAAAAGAATAAATAGGTGTAATACATAAAAGATGTATCTATATAGAAAATGGATATCATATTACTGGACACTGTAACAACATAAATAGGGTAAAACTGGTGCATTTTGCAGTTAAAATTTCGTATTATATAATGCTTATATCTATTGCAAAAGGTTTGAGATAAATAAAAATGTTTCTCTAAAATAAAAAAGTATGATAATATTTAACTTTCTTTCCCTGAAGCAGTTCAATCATTCATAAAAAGCACCATTTAGGCACATTTTAAAACAGATAAAAGAGCGCAAAGTTTGTTCTTGACTAGAACTGTACCGATGCCTAAACATCAATCAATTTTCAATAAAATTTAAAAAATAATTTATAAAGCAACTTAATTGCTATATACTTTATTTTCTACTTAGCAGATTATTTAAGAAATATCATATAGAATATTTCCAATTTTAAGCAATAAAACTGAAATCTTTATATGTTACAGTTTTATGCATTTAAAAAACTCAACAGTTCTAGTGTTAATGTTTCAGTCAAACCCAGTCAGTAGTGCCAAATCTGTTTTAACTAGCATTACTTTCAATTAATTTGGCTATATCATTAAATAAATTTAAAATTAATGTTCCAGGCAAACATTAATTTTTTTCTTGAACTTAAAATATGAGCAACAGTATTTTAGTCATACTCATTTCATGCCCGATCTTACACGGAATTTAGCCATTCATTGATTATCTAGCTGTATAGTTACTTGGTGACATATAACACTATTTATCAATTCAGATGACTGATAAATAGCTTTTCTATTAAATTTCTTTTTAAAAATTCAGAAATAAATATTAAATAAATTTCTTTTTTAAATTATATAAATTCTTTTTCTTAATTACTGTTAAGGCAAAATTTAAGACACATAACAATAAAATAAAAATCTTCACTTTTCTTTAAATTCCTATAAATCAAGACTTGTTTAAGTACACTTATTATAGCTGCAAGTAAAGCAAGCAAGTTTTCAACATTTATCAGACTTAAAATGCTACAGATCAGTGCTTCCAGTAGAGAGCTCTATTGACACATGTGATAGTTTTTTCACAGCACCTTCTACTTCAGATAAAGCATTTAAAACTTTTTCCTTTTCAAACTCGGAATCATTTGCTATAGCTAGAAAAGGGGGAACATATGTAACTGTAATAAAAATCAGAATATAAATACTATAATGCATTTTATATATTAAACATAACATTCATTTTGTTTCAAGTACTCCTGCATTTAGCTTTATTCTTAAAATTATAAAACATACCCAATATGTGTTTGTTGCTTTCTTACTTACAGCAAATGGCAACATATTTTTTAGGCAGCTAGGCATTTTGAATTTTTATTTTTTCTCAAATAAAACTCATTTCAAAACTTTTTTTTTTCATAGAATTCATTATGACTTAACAAAATAATTTAAAAGAATCTTTAATCCATCTGCAGTGGTGTTGCTCTAAAAGCTGGCGGTGTTTATAACTCTGGCTTAAGAAACTCCCCCCCACACTTCCTACTTAAAAAGTAAGGCAAGTAGTGCACAGACGTCAAGGATTGTTCTACGGAGATTATAGATCCTAATATGCTCTGTCGAGCTGTGCATCTGGGAGCCATGGGTTCGTTTGGAAATCGGTGTATAAGCATTTGATGTGATGAACCAGAAAACATGATTCATTGGACCATGCAACTTTCTTCCATTGTTCTAATGTCCAATTCCAATGTTTCTTGGCCCATTACAGATGCAGCTGGAAATGACGTGCTGTCAATGCAGGGACATGCTTTGGCCTCTTGCTGCATAGGCCCATATGCAGCAATGTGCACTGCACAGTGTGCTGAGAAACACTGTATGGGTTGCCACTGTTGTAACTCTTCGGTCACGGCAAACAGTACGTAGTAATCTCCATTCTCCTCTGGAATCAATGCACCATTGATGACAAACTGCTGGCCGGCGACTTGTCATTTCACTATTCATATACCACTTTTGATATATGCTCACAACAAGTGCACGTGAACAGCCCACTAAATGTGCCGTTTCTGAAATTGATGTTCCCAGTCGCCGAGCCATAATGATTTGACCTTTATTTAAGTCTGATAAATTAGCTGCTTTCCCCAGTATGTCGCCATGTTTGGAAAGACAATGCATAGCCACTTTATATGCTCCAAAATCAGCCATGCACATGCAGTGGTTTTGTTCCTGGTCAAGCCTATTGTTACAGAAGGAGGTTGGTAATAATGTAATGCCTTTGGTGTATATTGAAATTAATCTTCATTTACTAACTTTGGATTAATATTTACTAAAAATTCAAATTGCAGGTTAACCATCATAATTCAGTTATCCAAGCAATACAGAATTAAATCATTCTGAAATCATGGTTACCGAGTTCAGAATTAAACTCTATTTAAAGTGAAAATGGAAAGACATCTAAAACCAATTTTTAGTAAACATTTGGCATATAAATGTAGTTTTACAAAGTTACTTTGTTATGAATTTCTTTGTCTTGATATTATGAGAAATGCTGAAAACAGCGATAATAATAATAAGAAGAAATAGCTAAAATCATTCTGTTAATTTACATTCTTTCTGATCCAGTTCTTGTTAATATAGACTTTTTTAATCATTCAATGTAGATAAATATGATAAGTAACACAATCAAAATAGCAATTTTAATTTTTTTTAAATTGAGACAGGTTTCTACCTAAGAGAAAGAAACACTTCATAGAGCACTTTTTAAATGAAGCTGGATTACTTTCATATTATCGAAGGAAAGAACTACGAAAATGCACATGCAGCCAAACTGTTCATCACCAGGACATAAATCTGGATCAAGCTAGAAGCATTCAGCAATCTAATCCACTTGTCCACTGGTGGTTTCTTAGACTTTACAGTCCCTTTCATGTATAAATATTAACATGATTAAGATGTTATATATTCTACTGGTTTATTTTCTGCCTACTGAATAAAAAGATGCGTGCAAATAATTACAAAATGCAACATTAATGAAATTATGTATATGCAACACAAAAGCAATTCTAACTCATTTAGCATACATTCTAAAAGTCTTTTTATTTTACATGTTTGCCTTGTGGACTACTAGTTTTATTTAAAAATTCTATCAGAAACTTTTTCAAAACAATGCTAACAGTACATCACATACAATAATATGTTAAAGTTATTTTACTAGGATGAGAATGCACCTTTATCTGCAACAGCAGGGCCATCTGATTGTTTGTTTTCAAACAACATATAACAACTAAATGAAAAATTGTCAAAAATATATATATATATATATATATATGATCTTTCAGCAAATTTTAACTGCATTCTGAAGTGCAATAGATTAAAAAACTCATAATCAAGCAACATGCAAATAATTATTCTGTACTGAATCAAGTAATACAGAGGATTAGAAATGCCTCTCATAATTATAATGATGATATAAAGTTTATAAAAATCCTTAGTTAGATACTATATAAATTATATGAATTAAAAGTATAATGAATTACTTCAGTTAAATCAGCTTTAAATATATTAAAAATAAAATAAAAACGTGATATAAAGTATATAGAGGCTAATTTTTCAATTTGAAAGCTATATTAAATACTTTAATGAATGGCAACATTGTTCAGAACAGACAACTGACAGACCAAAGACATGATCTCATATTGTGGGGAATGGCACCATTTGCCTGGTTATATGCCTTTCTAATAACTGAATCATGCCTCCACAAACACTGATTGGTTCTTGGATGTTCTCATAATTAATTTTCAATTCTGAATTGTTAAATCATATACATGCAATATCGTTAACATCTATCAATGAGTAATAAAAATGTTTTTCTAATAAGAAATTGTTCACGAGATTTAGGGAATTAATGCTAACATACACTATTTCAAAATAGTTAATGCAACAATTTGATGAAAGCACAAGTGTAAGACTTAGCAATTTAACACTTTTGCTGGCTATTATGCTCAAGAGTTTTAGTTGCTTATTAACCTGAAACTGTAGCTATTTAAAGGGCTAAGTATTAAAATTTTTAATCTTTATCGTTTAAATTCTACCAAAAATTTAAATATCTGCTGTGAATGGGTTAATAAATTTCTCTAATTGGTATTATAAATCTTCAAATTTTATCGTAGCATTTACTACAACAAAAATGTTTAAGATCAAAGAAAAATGCATTACAAGAGTTACTTTTTAAAACTGTCAGATGCACAAAATTACGATAAAATTTTTAAAAATGACATTTGCAAAATAGTATTATTTCAAATTGAACAAATGTTCTGTTAAAAAGGTGACTTCTGTCTGATTGCAACAGACATACAATATGATTTGTGAAATGTAAACCTGTTGCAACAGACCTTTTAAACCCTCCAAGCAGCCAAGGGTTTGGTACCAAATCTTCACAAAGAAGACTTTGAGTTGTCCAGACCAGGGGTGACAAACCTGTGGCCTGTGGCAAATATTTTGATGGCACACCACATGTATATATTTACTTTTATTCACTTACATTCATTAAAAATGATATTTTAAAAAGTTTGGAACGGTCAATATTGCCCTCCTCCACCATGGAAGTCCCTGTAAGGAAGACACTTTTTCTTAGAGAAGTACGCGAGTGGGATGAGAAAGAACTCTACAAATTATGACATAGTCTCCATTTTCTTTTCTTTTATTTGAATACGAAGGCGGCATGCAATAAAACTTATGTTTCAAGATACAGCGAAATGATTTTTTGTGAATGACAGCACCCATGAATGCTATCATCTTCTTTACTGATTCAGGCGATTTGATTTTCTACATATAACAGTCTGAAAATGTGAAAGGTTAAAAGGCTTCAACATCATACAAAAACTTAATTTTTAAATAAATGTCACATAAAATATTTATATTAGAGCAGTGGTTCTCACACTATGCCAAGGGGACAAAGTATAATTTTGAAAATTAAATATTTGTTATTCATGTACTAAATCAGCAATCCTGTTTGAAAAAAGGTCCATCATGCCCATAGTGTTCAAAAAGGGGTAGTGCTTGTTTACCTTTCTCCTTTGCACCAATGCAAAGAATCCCACAAAAATAACTGCTTGCAGATACAAAGATCTGGTGAAAAATGAAGGCATATTTTGAATTGTGCTGATATATCTAATTATTCATACTAAAAGAAAAGCATTACCTTTTCACTTGCAATAAAGGACATATACTTTAAGACACTTTACATTATCTTAATATCAAACTGAAATATTTTTAAAGTACCATTTCTTCAGTTTACATTTGATGCAAGTTAATAACTAAGCAAATATAGTTACAAAATATAATTTGATAGCTTGAAATCAAAGCAGGTGTTTAAAGGTGATTTCTAAAAAGAACTACAACAAGTGACACACTAGGCACATAAAAATAATAAACTGTAATTTAACTAGCATTCTAATCAAAAGGGGTTCACCATCCCTGGTCTAGATACATTTCAAGATCACCAAAAATATTTTTGTGTGTGCATATTTGAATATACGCATATGCCTAGGATGCTTGAAGAATTAAGGAATTAAATCTAGCACCTATATAAAGTAATGAAATGAAATTAACTTACAGGACACTTGAGGAAGCAAATCTTCTATTTGTAGCATTATTGCATTCAGCTCTAATTCTAACTTTTCCAAACTTCCATCTTTATTCACAGTATAAGTGGATTTGTGATTATTTTCACTGTTGTTTGCTACAGAGAAATGTGCTGAATTTCTGACTGGAGAAACAAAGCAACTATACTCAGTTCCTCTTCTATTTAAAGATTCATTCCATTCACTCTCAGAATACAAATATACTGGGCTTAATTTACTTTCACCTCCAAGTTCCGCAATTTTTGCAGATAAATTTAAGGAACTAGAACTGTTCCAAGCATTACTCAAGTCAAATGACGACGAATGATTTTCTTTTAAATAACCATTGGAAGCAGAAGATAAGAGCTCTGTATTTTCGGAATGGCTATTGGTAAACATACCATTGGAAAAGTCTAGAGAAGTATCACATGCTCGCTGTTTTTCTGTAGTAACATTGCTGTTGTCAAAGTACACTTGCGTCTCATCTTTTGTTTGAACAGGACAAGTAGCAGAGTTGACTGGAGTACTTTCAAAATAATGATCCATTTTGCTGAATGGAGCATGAGGCACAGGTGAAACCCCCATTTCCTTCTTGGCTAAAGTTGATTTTTTTAAGTTCTAAAAATTAAAGAAATAGGAGAAAATAATTTTTAGTGAAACTGATTTACAATATTTCTAGCAAAGCATACTAATTTGTTAACTATATGTAAAAGCACAAATATATAAATTACATCAACTGAAATTTAGTAGTAGAAAACAGCTTAGTTCAAAATAAGATAATTAAATTATCTAGTTCTACAAGAAGTAAGCAATTTTTTAATACGTTAAGATTATATCATATCTGTCTGATACAGTATATGTATTTTTCTTCAATAATCAGACTCACAGAATATATAAAATCTGCTGTATTAGAAATTTTGTTTTTTCCTCACAAATAAAAGAATTTCTGCCAAATCATTAACTAGAAATTTTCGATTTTTGAATTTAAAAAAAAAAAAAAAAAAAAAAAATATCAATCATATCTTTCAACTTATCATGAGAAAATGTTAAGTTCCAAATAGAATTTAGTTACAAAACTGGCTGATCTAACCAATTACAGTAATTAATTTTGCAAATCCAGGAATACACTGAATATGAGCACATATACATGGCTATTCATTTTTTTAACTGATTTACAATACAGCAACAACAACTTACTACTTCACCATTAACAACATTATGGTTAACAACTTTATGAGAAAATATTATGTTTTAAATGGAATCTAATTACATAATTGGCTGATCAAATTAAGCACTCTAATTAACTTTGTAAAATGCAGGAATGCACAGAAAATGAGAACAGACACATGGTTATTCATTTTCATAAATATATAGTTATTTGTATTTGAATATAGCAAGTCAGACAGTAGAAATCAGCCAGTTTTGTAACTAGATTCCATTTGGAACTTAACATTTTCTCATGTCAAGTTTATTAGGAGAGCCGACTGCGATACCAAAGGGCCTGGAATCGAATCCCAGAGAAGGGCATGAATGTAAATTGTCTATCCCCTCATAGGAGGTAGCGGTGGCCACCTATTAGCTGCCTCCACAATAAAATGATGACTACTTCTGGGCTCAGGAGTCTCCAATGATAAAAAAAAGGGAACTGCCCACCATTCAATACATATATACAGTCAAATACCGAATATCACCGACATGAAATCCGTGTTGCCTCTCAAAATATAAATATTCAGTTTACAGATTCTGGAAACTGCAACATTGAGTACAAAATATCGAAAAAAAAAAATACTTACCGAATAATTATGTCATAATTACCGAATAATAATGAGTCATAACGGAAACACCAAATTATTAACATTATTGATAATTCCCCCCCCCCTCTAATCTGCATCAAGGTAAAAAAGCAGACAAGTCACTCAACTCTTCTTTCAAGTTCACGATAATTTCCCCCCCCCTAATCTGCATCAAGGTAAAAAAGCAGACAAGTCACTCAACTCTTCTTTCAAGTTCACGATTCCCGTTGTATTTTCTGAGCTTTGTTATTTCACGAGACTGTTTAGTGCTGCCTTTTTTTTAATCCGGACATTTTGTGGATAAATTAAGAATATTTTAACTTGCAACGTTGAAAAACGTAAACACGTTGCATTGACAGTAATACAAAAAATGCAAATTCTGCAAATGATGGAGGCAGGTGCTACTCCTCGGTTTATAGCAGAATCGTATGGAATTGCGACACGATTGTGTATGATATACAGAAAAATAAAGAAAAGCTGTTGAAATTTTACAGCAACAGTGAGTCTAACACAGGAATCCGAAACTGGAAATCTTTGCATGAGGCGAAATCGACAAACCTCGGTGCTGCACTTTACCCATGAATTACAATAATATATATAACAATTTAATTAAATGTAACTAATACGTCTTATTTATTTTGCGCTTTTAGTCTGAATATTATGCTTTATCTTTTCTGTCCTGAAATCCACACAACCTCTGATCCCAAGCTTTGCGGATTTCTGGACTACCACTGTATAATGAATAAAGGGTGTTCATATTCCTGATTGCTTTCGGAAACAATTCAAAAATTAGCAGTATCATACCTGCCAACCTCTAAAGATAAAAATTCAGAAGATTTCTCCCGCAAATTCAAAAGAACACGAAGAATTAATATCATGCTTTGATATTAAAAAAATAACAATTTTTACAAATAGAAAAAAGAAAATTGTACTTACATTAGTAAATCTCAATTAAGTAGTAACTAAAAAATTTATTAGGAAACATAAAACAAGAACTTAATGTTACACAAAAAAAATTATTGCAATGAATTTAGAGTGCATTTTTTGGCTTTAGCCAAAAATTCTTTGGAAAACTTCCTGTCATAACAATTAGTTTCCTCATAACATTTAGCAATTAAAATGTTTTCTAGAGTTTTTGGTGAAATTGAAGAACGAAACATAGTTTTGTTTTTCTTCACAACACTGAAGACTCTCGCACTCAGCATTACTGTGTGGAATTATGAGAATAGCACATAAAACTCTTGCTAGTTTATCATATTTTGGTGTTCCATCAGCTCTTTTTATTCTTTTTATAGTACCAACGAGGACATCAAGTCTATCTTCTCCAGAACTGGCAAAGTCCTCAAACTGTGCAGCAGAAAATGGGTTCTGTAGTTCATCTAAAGCATTATTATGGCATTCATTTTCTTTAATTGTTAACAAAAATGGAAATTTATCAATAAAAAAACGAATCTTTTCAAAAGATGAATTTTCAATTTGTTTCAAATTTGCCATTTCAGCATTTAAAAGAACTTCATTTTGCAAAGGAAACTTCCTTACAATGTAATCACAGGCTGAGGAAAAGTACTTTCTAACACATTGAAAAAATTCTTTTTTCTCATGATCTTTCAAAGAATTTACAAGTTCCCTGGTTTGATTTCCAATTATAAGATCATTGTCATCCTTTTGATTTGCCAAACTATTATAGGCAACACGAATCAACACACTGTTTTTCACAACGGACAGTTTTACAAACTTAGTATAAAGTTCTTTCAAAAGATCATTAAGAATTTGGATAAGCAGGGGAGATTTTGACGCCCACAAAGAAAAGTGTGGGAGAAACAAGTTCAGCGCATTGGATTGGCTGGTTAAGCGGCGAGTTGGGAGAAACCGCAGGTTACTGGATTCGAAGTAGTCGGTAGTTGGCGATAAAACACGATGCAATTGGTGAAAAATTCTAAAATTTCGACAAAAATCACTAAAAACACTTGAAAAAGGAAAAAAAATCGTAAAAAAATGGATTACGATCGTAAAATCGTAAAAACAAACACATTTTCGTAAAAATTACGAAAAATTCGTAAAAGTTGGCAGGTATGCAGTATCTTAAATATAACAATTTTGTTAAAAATCATTATGATTATGATATTTATTATAAAATAATTCTTACCTTTCTCCTTTTAGAAAAATCTGATTCAATGCAATTAAGTATGAGCATTTTAAACAAAAACAAAAACAAAATTTTAAAAAAAGTTACTACTGAGAGTTTTGTGAGTAACGTATATATTTATTCAATAATTTAAGAGTATAAAAATTACTGTAATTGGCATACAACATTTTTACAAAAAGTACTTTTGATGTATTTTTATGAAGGAGTTTTTTTACTTTTCAAAATATTTCCCTATCATATATCCTTTTTTTCTTCACTAGGCTTTACCTTTTGTTGATATTATTTTCTTCATATATAAATCTTTTAAGAATATACTTTTGTATTCAATAAATCTTGATTAAATAATTCTTAAGGTATCACTGTAGTACGGTTATTTATGTACAAATTAACTAAATTTAATATAAAAATTGGAAAAGGGAACAAAACTCAGAAAGGCATGATCCATAATCTGCATAACATTCCAATCCACATACCCATTCCCAGATTTGTGCATTATAAGAATTCTACTGTATATCATTAATAATAAAGTTTAATAAGGGAAACCACTTCCCTGATTCATACTTTTTAATACACTAAATTATATTTTAATAATAAATAATATATTATTTTTAATATACTAAAAAGGGCATAATTCAAGCAATGTCCTTACTTCTAACAAGGTTTTTAGTCTTCCGAGTTGTGTTTCTAAATTAGAATTCAGTTCAGATAATGCTGGTTGATCGGGTAAACTTCTTTTATCTTCATGTGCATCATTAGACTTCTGCTCTGCATTCTGCTGCATGTTTTCATTATATAAACCTACTACAGCAGAAATTTGCCTGAAATAATAAATTTTTATAATATTTATATTATTTTATATAATTATAAGAATATACAACAAAGCTGCAAATATTTTCATAAAATAATCCATGTATAAATGTAATTTAAATTTCGTAAAAAATATTTGATCAGATTGAGAATAATATGAATGCAGTTAAGAGATTCACTGCCTATTGCTCCTTACTATGTCATTTAAAAATAATTTGTTAATTGTAACAAAAAATCATTAAATCCATGAATTGAATAGAGGAAAAACTATCTTTAATTAGAACTTATCTTTCACAGCATAGTAAGGAACTGTCATTACAACAATAAAAGCAATTTAATATAAAATGCAACTTTTTTTAAAAATTCCCATGCAGCAGCAATATTAAAATATTTTTATTACACAATGATTGTGACTTTAATCCTTAATTCAATACAGGCTCAAACAGAACAAATTCCTTTTTAAAGCAATTATGATCTTTAACATGTTTGAAGATGTTTAATGAATACATATGCTCATATCAAATGAATTAAATACAGGGTAACTGTAATTCAAGTAATTAAGAAAACCAAATAAGAATTATTATTATCTTCAACTCCAAAAGTGCCAAACTTCAAATTTTATATTTTTCTTATGCCTCATTGCAGTGATTTATTACACTGGCTTCTAAATGTTAAATACACGAAGCTTTGGAAAGCATAGTTGATTTGTGTGGCTGAAGATCACAGAGGGTGCAAATGGCAGTATCGAAATACCATATGTTACAACCAACCAAAACTAACTGTTTAACTCTTTGTGGCTCAGTGTTCCACTACATGGAACACCCAAATTGAATCGCTTCTGAAACCTTTAAATTCAACCGTAAATAGATAAAAATGCCTTTGTAATATACTTTGAACTTTTCTTTTTAAACAGTAGATAGCAGCATATCACAAGGAGACACAGAATTTTCATTCATTATGTGTTATTAAAATCCACTTTTTTAAAGTAATTTTCTCTATTTTTTTTAATGATATAAAAAATTTTATTTGGAAAAAAAAATTAGGCATAATCCAAATTGTTTGTTCTACACTTTTTTTTTAATCTTTCATACAAAAACCATATGCAGAATCATTGAATAAAATCGGGTGTTCCATTAGCAGGAACACTGCGCCTTTAGCGATCTCATGCTGTTACGAATCAGAACATCTGTGCTTAGGAGAAAACATCCATTGCTTACGTTGTTTTTTTTTGGGGGGGGGAGATGAATTCAAACAAAGCAGTATTGAGGGGTGAGGTGTGCTTTGTGTTATGAAAGCCCTAATATTGGCATCTTGAATTTTTTGGGAGAAGTTTTTAGGCGGGAATTTTATTACTAGCTTGACTCATCTTTACTTAGACCTGTGCGAATTTTTTGCTGTCGCTTTTTAGTCTCTTTCCCATCTATTTTCAATAATTGTGTAGATATTTTTCGTGTATGTATATATTATAGGCTTACTTTTCTTTATTGTTAATATTAATCATAGTTAATTTTTTTATTATTAATTTTCCATAAATGGCGCGGAGAGGTCTAACTCTTTCCGAAGCTCTAAAAGTGTTTCATGAATTACCCTCGGATTACAGTCCAAAGATTTCCATTTAAATTTGCTGTATTCCCTCTGTGCCATGAAAGCGTCAGAGATTAATTTGAAGAGGCAACTTCCTTCAAGACCTGAAGATACTCCCAGGCATAAAGTAAAGGTCTCCGGGGAAAAACGCTACAGTAGTGTTGAACACATACCAGTGAAGGGTACGCGTAGACGATGTGCACATTGTAGCACAAAGCAGAAGCCACACAAAACAAGTTTTATGTGCAAAACCTGCAAAGTTGGTCTGTGCTTCCATCAAAAAGGTGTGACTTGCTTTGAACAATTTCACAAACCTAAGAAATAAGAAAATTTGTGAATATTTTTGTATATAGGACTTGTGTGTATAGATATTTATCTCATTTATCCATATATGTTCAAGAATATTGTGTATATCCAGGAAACCATGTATACAGCCATAATACAGTATTTATTCATTACTATAAAAATGCTCCTACTCATTTCCGTGCTTCACTGCAATGCTCGCTTAGTCGCACTTTTAAAAGCTCTGGCGGCGCAGTGTTCCACCTCATGGAACACCCACAGAATTAAACCGGTAAGTGCAATTTTTACAAAATTTTACCTGTATGCTCCTTTAGGACTAAATAGACTGCATACAACTTTTTTTTGTTGAAATTCTGACGTTAATGTATAGTGCGCCGCAAAGGGTTAAACATATGCTAATTAAGCAGTCGTTGAATACACCAGCATTCTGAAGGACTTGAGAAGATTAATTTAAACGCTGATATGAAGTGCTTAAAACTTTTATAGCATAATTTTTGATTATATTTGTATTTCTGTGGCTGAAAGAAGACAAATGGTTCATAGTATGTATTGCCATGCTATCAGATGCATTGAAGCAGAACAGCCAATCAAAGATGTTGCGCTTTTCTTTGTCGTCGATCATTTAGTAATTTTCCAAATTCGGAACAATTCCAAACCAGTCAAACAGATGTCTGGAGATCCAATCAACCAAGGATTAACCCTTTCTCAAGATCAATATATTGCTATGGTAGACAAACAGAATCGACGAAGCACCTCCACAACTCTTACATCCATGATTGCAGTGTCCTCTAATAACAGAATATCTGCCAGTACTATGCACTGAAGGCCTCACAGGAAGAGACTGTACCAAGAATCAAACATTTGTGTTCCAGTAACCACCCAATATAGAAGAATACGACTAAAGTGGTGTCATCAACATCTCAGTTTGCCCTGGAATCAGATAAGCATGTAAGGTCTGTTAAGAACAAGGGGGATGGACTCAGGCCCAGAACATCAAACATCACCAAACATCACACATTTGGAGGTAACAACATCATGATGTAAGCTAGAATTTTTGTGGGATGTTGCACCCAGCTGAATATCTTTATGGACGGTTCTTTGATGGGGGTTCGGTATGGGGATAAAGTCCTGCACTGCATTGTGTAGGCCATTTTTGCGACATTCAATATTTTCTTTTAGTATATATCACCACTAATAGCTATGGAATTATGCTCATCTGAATTTAGGTCAATCAGTCTGAATATAACTGTATTTAGAAGCAAAAAAATTCACTTCAAACAAAAAACATTTTCAAAACCAAACTTCCAGACGAGAAGGTATAATAACAATTAAGAGATCATATGTTAAATTTATGAATGGATATCTTCATAAAAATTTAATCTTCAATGAAATGCATTAATTAAAAAAAAGAAAGGAAAGAAAATGAAACTTTCATTAAATTAAAAGAAAAAAATTCAGAAACAAATGGGAACAAAAAATCATAAGATTGATTGTAAAAATATTCTTTAATAATTTATTATGAATAGTTGTATTTATATTTCAAAATCAGCTTTTAAATAAACAATTCACTGTAAAAAAACAAAAGAAGATACCTTATAACAGAAATAAAATATCATATTAAACAATAACTGTTTACTTACTTTTTCTCCTCTTCTAATTTGTTAATAATACTGGACAATTCCTAGCAAGATTAAAAAAAATGCTATTAAAATATAAGAAGTTGTTAAAAACTGCTTGAATATTCTCAGAATTCAAGTTGGAAGAAGCCTTCTTCCACTAAGTTATTTTGGATTTAATCTCTTTAAAATAAGTTTATAATTTGTTTAAAATAATTTTATAAATAAGAAGGAAAAACAAAATTCTGCATCAGTATCACTTCTAACAAACTTAAGTAAATAAAAATTTACCAGCTTCAGTTTTTATGGAACTGTCCTCTTTCTTTAGACAGTTCATGTTTATTAGTTTCATTTTAATATATATTTACAAAAAAGAAAGTATGTTTTGTTACATATGAATGTATATACATATATAACTATAAAATAAACACCATGCATTACTTATGAGAATACTAATTAAAAGTTATAACAGAATCTAAACGAAAATGAAAGGGAGGGGGAAAAAAGGCGAATGCAGAAATTAAAGCTATTAAACTGGTAATAAAATTCAGAAAAAAACATTTAATCAACATAAGAAATACAATGTACAAGTTTTTGGTAAAATTACTATTTTTTAATAGCTAATCTCCCTATCATTTTATAAGTTTCTGCTGCCCCAGCAATCTCAGGTTAGTTTTTTTTAATTAAATTATCAAAAATTCTTTATCTTTTACTCAAAGTCATAAAATAATTATTCCAGATACACCTCTTTTTTTTTTTTTCCTTTATCTAACTTCCAAATAAAATTTATACTGACAGTTCCAATTTTTCAGTAATTAAAATAAAACTTTACATTTCAAAGAACATAAACCTTTTTTTACAATAGTAAGAATTAGAATTCAAACACATAATTTTTTAAATTATTAGGTTGGCAAGAACGTAGTTTTGTTTTTTAGTGTGAAATAAAACTCATCTTTTTTCTGTTTAGAAAATTATCTTTAATCAATCAAATATCTCTCATTCTGTTCACTGACTTTTTGCCATCTTTCTAGTGACTTCATGATTTCATGCTCACAGAGCTTCTGGTCTTTATCAGCAAAAAACTTAACCAAGTGTGATTTAGGTCAGCATTATTACTGAAACTTTTACGGTTTAAGAAGTTTGTAAACTTTGAAACACATTATAATCTGGTTGAGTAAGGTTGAGGCTATATGGGGGTTGTGACTGCTCCAATAATTTCATACATGTTGCTAAAGATCTATGAAGCTTCGCAATGTTCGCAATATAAGCAATTCCTTTGCGATTTACCAATTTTGGCTTTTTCTCTTTGATTGCTTCCACCAATTTCATAAGTTACTTGCCGTAAACATTGAGTTGAGCATCTGTTTGCTTAAAAGCAGCCCAAAACAAACAACACCTTTGTAATCCCACAAGATTGACAGCATGATCTTTTTGTGATGCAGTTCAGCTTTTGATATGATTTGTCCTGATTCATCATGCTTGAATCGTGATCTTTTTGATTAATATATGTTCCATTTCTCAGCCCCAGTAATAATTAAGTTTCAAAAAAAGGTTCAACTGCATTACGTTTGAAGTGCGTACCACAAATATTGATTCGTTGCGATAAGTACATTTTTTTCATTTCATTTGGAACACAAATATTGAGCTCCTAAGCAAGTTCAAGACATCCTACGAGATTTTCAGTCACTGCATGTGATACATTAACCTTTTTGCAATCACTCGCACAGTTATATACAATGTAATTTAATTATAGCCTTAATTTTGTCATCAGCATCTTCAGAAGGTCGGCCAGAATATTGGCCATCTTCATGTGAAAAATCTCCTCCCCCCCAAAAAAAAAACACAATTCTGACACATGCATTTTATTAATCAATCAACACCATACATTCCAAATATCATATTGGAAGCCTCAGCCACTTTCTTGCCTTTATGAAAATTAAAAAAGTAAAGTATGTCAAAATTGTTTATTTTTGCACACCATGTTAAAATTGGCCATAAATTAATAATTGGAAATAATTATACATGGAATTTGTTTCTGTAGCAGCCTAAAAGTGTCAGATGCTAAAGCTCAAAAGAATAAATATATAAGATTGATAGAAGAATAACAAAACGAACATAATACTATCTGTTTCTGCAAACAGAAATTACTTTCCTGCCAACCCAATAAAAACAAAAAATTGTTTTATCTTCTGATTTCCCAATAAAAACAAAAAATATTTATCTTCTGAAGTATTCTTTATCATCATAAATAATGAGGACAAATCATTAGTTACCATATAACATAAAAATGAATCTATAAGCAATTTATGTGATAGTGTGATTTACAAAATTAATACTATAGTCAAGTAAGATGAGAAATGGAAGTTACAGTTAGGATACCAAATACTAAAGAGCAAAATAATATACATACTATGATAAGATCCGCATTAGTTGTCATTTTCATAGAACGATTTTGGACTGTTTTTACAGATATATTTTTGGACGGATCTCTGAAACTAAAAATACACAGATATACGGTATGTAATATTACTTTTAGCATATGGAATCCAGAAATTTTTACAAATATTC
Source organism: Stegodyphus dumicola (assembly GCF_044657685.1). Lineage (NCBI taxonomy): Eukaryota > Metazoa > Arthropoda > Arachnida > Araneae > Eresidae > Stegodyphus > Stegodyphus dumicola. The sequence continues at coordinate 251,883,589 of NC_140771.1, read as the reverse complement.
TAAAGCTTTAAATATACAATCAATAACCATTTTATAAATCCCATACCTTCAAATATATATATCATAAAAATTACAGCCACCTAACACATAATAAATTATACACCCCCCCCCAAAAAAAAGCATTTTCTGCATTGAATAAATTAAATTACAATATATTATTATGTAAAATGAATTAAAGTCAACATGGAATCAACTGACACATTTAAAATTTGAATATTGTAAGAGAGAGAAAGAGTTTACAATTTGCAAGTAATAAATAGCACATTTTGATATACTTATAGTTTCATTTATTTTTCTCCCTACATGCATATATTATATATGACATGACCATTTAAAAACTGTCAGATGATTCTATGCCCATAATATAAGCAATTTAATTAATTATAAATTAGATATAATCTTCAAAAAAAGCTTTAAGAAAATAATTTGTTCACTATGTATGTTTGTTCACTATTTGTGTAATATTTCACTTGTTTTTTCCCCTGCACACATATATTATCTGTGACCATTTAAAAACTGTCAGATGATTCTATGCCCCATAATATAAGCAATTTAATTAATTATAAAATAGATGATAAATAATCTGCAATAACAGCTTTAAGAAAATAATTTAACTCAAGAAGGGAATATAAAGATACTTGCCCTTTAGCACAGCAAATAAGCGAAGTTTCATAAATTTTTACAGAACGAGAAGAATGATGACTGGCAATTGCAAAAGATTATTTATTATGTGTATATTTATTTTCTGTTTTAATTAGGAATTTATCCTGAAAATCAATGCTTTTTTTCTTTCTTTGTCCTGACAGAAATTTTGTGCATTCACTCTAAAAACCTATTCAACTGTTTCTTTTAGTGATTTTATGGTAAAATATTGTATTCCTGCAGTTTCTTTCATTGCAGACAAATCCTATATGTGCATACTTAAAAACTGATTTTAAAGCAAAAAAATATCACACTTTGTTTACAAAAAGTGTGAGAATTTGAAATACAACAAAAAGAATTTATATGTTAATGATGAAGCTGCTGACTGTCAAACTGCAAAATTGTTATGCACATGGTTGCCAGAGTTTCATACCGTTTTGAAAATTTGGTGACATTTACTACTGTGATTAAGTTCTGTCTGAAAAGCTCAGAATATGCCAAATGCCAGATAGTTGAAAATTCCACATAATTTAGCATATAAAGAACACTATTCATGGCATAAAAATCAAGTGTATGGAACAAATTTTTTAATCTAAAATTACAAACATTAAAAACAAATATCTTATTTGATATCAACTTAAATATCAAAAATCTACATTTAAAATTATGTAAGATTTTAAGATAAAAGTGCTTTCAAACATAAAAACCATTGGTTTTTATAGACTTTAAACATATGAAAACAAATGTTTTATTTGATTATAAAATCACACTGACCATGTAGGATGGCAGTGATGTCACCAAACACATGGCAGTCATTATGGTAGAAATTTAAAGGAAAAGAGTGTTCTTTATTTAATTAAATAATTCACAGACATAACTTACACATATAGCATATAAAATCTTATAGTGCTAATCATAATTTTTCACATTACATCAACAGTATTTAATTATAAATAAAGTCACATATCAAGTGCATTAACACTCACTTCTTTTATGCCAGGAAAGCATAACTTTACTCCATTGCATACTGTTTCATAGAAGGCAGAACCAATTATTGTTTCAAAATATGAGGAAAAAGCAGATATTAATTAATTAGGTTTGCATAAAGCCAAGCTAAAGATCTAATGATTGTGCTGTAATATTCCGCTTATCCATTATTGGAACTAAATCAAACTGCTTTGTGATAGTGTTCTATACATGATAGTTGAATGCCAGATATTCAGGCCTTTAAGATACCAACATAAAATTATGCATTGAAGAGAAATATACAGCAGTTTGACAAACTAAATATGTTTAATGAAGCTGTAAGATTCTCCACTGTGTTAAGTTGCAGTACCACTAAGTTACAGTTGAAAGTATAGAATCTTAAGAACTAGTAAGCAAATAATCGCTTGAGTTCATGTGACAGGAAACAACATGATAGAAGGGTGAAATAACCCTTTATTATTCCAACTAAAGTTTAACAAAACTTCGTCTTGGAGTTATAAAGCCAACACTCGGGCTTCAACTTAAGAGACTAAGAATTAAATTAAACTAATCTTAACTAAAGAGATATAGTCGAAGATATCAAGATTCTAACACAGTTGGCCCCTTAACGTTAATTGACTGTGAAGCTATCAAGGGGCTAAAGTACGGCCGAGCATAATAATAGCTTACGAGAGAGTAGATTAAAAAAGTGGACGCGTGCTAGCCAGAAAATCTAGTATCTCTCTCACTAAGGCAGTAGAACTTCACAGTTAAATACCGTTCTTCCTCATTAGCATTCAGACGTGATTCTAAAACTACGTTTTGGCCGGAAGTGGTTAAGTTGAAATTAAGAAGCGATAGGAAAGGCAGTTTAACTCAAAATTTAACTGTTAATAAAATTAACATAATCCTTACAAAGCTAGAAAAAATAATATTATGTTAATTATACAATTAAAAAAAACTAAATACTTTTAAAACTAATTATATAGGTATCAGAAAATCTTGCTTTTTCCTAAAAATGCATGCTTTTCTAATATACTTAAAACAATATTAATGATTATGACGACTGTAAGATATGGATGAAAAACTTTGTTTATTTTGAGCAAGAAAGTATGTTAAAATCCATTTATATTTTGTAACATTACCTTTCATATAAACTTTCATCATCAAAACTTAAATAAGGTCTAGCTGGACAGCGTGCAAATGGAATTTTGTTCTTTATAGCATTCATTGTAGCTTTTGTTTCTTCCCATACGGATGCCTAATAAAACACATAATTATTCTTATATAGAAAATATACAACACAAATAGATAAATAAATAAAAAAGATTATTAAACCCTATAAAAAGATGTCTAAATATACAGTGAAATTCCAGTTTCTTGGATAAATTATTCTTTTAAAATCATTTAAGATTCTAGTTATATATTTAAATATTCCATAACTTCTTCAATGATTTAAGTAATACAAAAAAATGAAATAGTATGGTGTATATATTGCATGTGTAATAGGTGATGTATAAGAAATCTATCTATCTATCTATCTGTATATATACAGGGTAGTCATAAAACAAAATACTCTGATATATGAGCTCCCAGGGCCTATCCGCTCAACCACTTGAAATGAATTTTCAGATATTGAAGGTATGCGTTCAACATTGTGATGATTTAAAACAATAGGATTCACACAATTATGGTTAGAGTAAAAACATTTTGAAATTTTCAAAGGACAACACTACTTTTTCCTGTGCGAACTAACCAGTGATTGAAAAAACATAAATAACATTGGAACAAAACATGTATCACGAAAATTGCCAATGTAAAAACTTTTGCAAATACAAATGTAAGGGACCAACAGCAAGGCACAGAAGAGGTGCTTTCATGTACTTTGTACGCTTTTTCGAAGAGGTCACTTCCACGGGTATGAAAATATGTTCCATCACAAGTGATCAGTATACACAACAATATTCCAGAATTGTAGCAGTGAAATGTTGCTAATGACATTGCAAAGATGCAAGATGGTGTTCATCCACATGTCGTCACATGTGTTTGGTAAGTGCTGCAACAACACTTTGGAGACAGAGTCATTTTGTAAAACTTTGCAGTTTTGTAGTTGATGCAATCCCCCGACCTCACTCTGATAGATTTCTGGTTCTGGGATTATCTGAAAGCTACGATGTGCAAATCAAATCCATGAGATTTGTCAAAACTGAAAGATGACATAAAACCCAAAGTTACACATGAAGTTCCTCCTGCAATATTAAGTTTGTCATTGTTGTCAACAATCTCCCGCTTGCTATGTGTCACCATCTGTGAAGGTAGGCACGTTGAAAACTTGTAATTCCAATATCCCCCCTTCTCCTATCTTGTCAGAATAATGCTCCTCCTATCTTGTCAGAACCCTTTATAATGCTCTGCTTTGAAAATGTTTTATGCTAGCAATTTTTGTCAAACTTGTATCATTCCAACACCATTTATGGTTTTCCAATGCACTGATAAGTTAGTGAATAAAATAAATAAATAAATAAATAAAATAAAAATAAAATAAAATAAAAAATAAAAAAGTCCTGCCATTCAAAAATTTCAAAATGTTTTCACTCTAACCATAACCGTAAGAGCATTTGTTTTAAATAGCCCATACCTTCAAATTACCTCATCTGAAATTTTATTTTGATTGGTTAAGTGGGTTATGAACACCTCGTACATAAGTGGCATGATTAAAGTAATTTATTGCAATGCAATTAACTTGATATACATAATAAAAATCTGTGCAACTGTCTACCAAAAAGGTGCAACCAAAGTAGCACCTTTTTGATAGACGGTTGCAGGGATTTTTGGCATTTACATTGGCACAAATGTTGGCATAGTTTTACAATCGTCAGCCATCTTGAAAAACGCTGTTTTTACGTATTTTACGCATAGTAAAGTATTCGAAACTTAAAAAAATAAATATCGTTAAAAATAATAGATTAATTTTTTGTTAAAAACATTGTTTTTTAAGATGGCTGGCAAATGCAAATAAATACATTTACTAAGAGTATAAAATACTAAAGTAAGGTTAAATTATTACTTTCTTAAAGCAAAAAAAATGGAATAAAAACACTGCTATAAAAACATTGCGCCAACGTTTAATTGGATTAAAATATTAATTGAATATCGAATTAAAAACATCATACCAATGTTTAAAAGAATTAAAATATTACTTAAATTCAAATACCTTAAAATAAGTTTTATAGAATATAATTATTTGACATTAAAATATATGTGGCAGTAAATATCTTTGCAATTTTTGAAAACAGTGTATTAATTTTTTAATAAAAATTGAAGTATACAATTCTAAAGTAAAAGAAAAATACTTAATTGCATTTTTTTTATTATTTTACCTGTCGTATATTCATAAGTACCACAAAAAAAATCGGAATTATAATTTAGATATCAATGAAAAATTTGTCAGTAAAAAAGGAGGAATGTCTAATACTTTTTGTACCGTTACAGTGGTTATTTCTTCCACCGTGACCACAATACCATACAGCCAATCAATAATTTATAAGTTGTTTAAGTGTGGCTAAGCCTAATTTTTTCCCCAAAGCAGCCATATTTGTTTACATTTAAACTTAGCAGAATAGTGATGCACCTTCAGTGTCTTTCTGTCGAGTACGACCAAAAGCAAACTTTTAGTTTTGTGCACCGAAAAATCTGCCTTCTTGCCCGCTGGCCGTATTGCTTGATTTTGCATTAGCCCAAAGGGGTAATTTTTGCCCAGAAGGGCTATTAATTTCGTTTCGGCATTCTGTGTCAATTCACTTCTGAAACTGTCGAAAATAAAATGATCATGTGATCTCTGGCAATAGTCTGATATCTTTTTCCCGGAAATCCTTGCAATAAATGTTTATGCAAACAAATACTTCGAATTTGGAATGTAACGGATATTTTTTTTACTAGGTTAGTTTATTCTTTTTCTCTGATTACTTGATTAATTATGCTTGGATTACATTTCGGTCTAATATGTTTACGTTTGAGATGTGTTGTGAATAAAAGTAGAAAAAACTTGCATGAGGGGGTCTTCATGCAAGACTCACATTTATTCTTTAGTGTGAGATATATTTTTTTTTTTTTTTTCCATGTGATATTGCTCTTGAACTTTTTTATTGAGTTTTATGGTTTAAGTGCGAAGACTATAATTTTTAATAAATAAAGGCAACACACAAAATGTTAAAAAAAAGCTGAGTGTAATATAAAATCTGAAAAACTACCAAGATTACCCAACTACCATACCAGATTTTTTTCTTTTTATATTTTTCTATATTTTTCAACTTTTAATAAAGATATTTTGAAGTTTTATGTATTTTTCCTTTGTTGTGAAGTGAGAACTGAATTAATTGAATGAGAAATATATATCTAATGAAATTCGAAGAATTAAGGTTAAATGAAATACAGCAAAAAATGCGTATAATTTAATATTCCGTACAAGGAAGTCATGCAGTGTACAAATCTACATTTACCTTTTCGCCATCCTCTCCTGTGCACAAAAATTTCTCCCCCGCGGCCGCCTGTTTTTTGTAGCGTGTAATGTTGTTTTCTCTGTACATCTTAACTTTCCATATATAACTTTCGTAGTGGATGACTGTCAATGAATATTAAGTAAAATTATAAGGAAACAAAGCATAATGGGAAAATAATATCTCTGCTTATTTATAACAGCAGGATAATTTGATAACATCTGTTCCAGGTGGTCCACTCCCCCCATTTCGTTGTTGTAATCTTTTACAATTGTTGGTTTTTTTACAGTTCTTTTCTGTGTTCCAATACCAAACATCGAGTTATTATGGACTGCACTCATCAAACATGTATCCCTCTTGTCTTTCCAATTCATAACCTCATTTTTTCTCTTTTTCTGCTGAGTAGACGTTGAAGCCATCTCTCACTGTCTTGTATTTTATGTAAAATAGCGCGAATATTCATAAAACCCGGGGAAAATTCAATTAGAAATAGAAAACCTGATTAGTACTGCCCTCTAGGAGGTATTAGAACAAACAAAAATAAAAACTCAAACAAGTAAACATTTAGGAAGCGTTTGAAGTGTTTAAAAGTTTTAAAATGTAGAAGAATGCTTGTAGCGTGTTACAGCCGCCCTGCGGAAGTTTCACTTGAATGCGCTAGACACATTACGGACGACGAAGAAGTTAAGAATATGGGGGGGGGGGAATAGAAAAATTACTTGTTCAGTTTATGTTTTATTATTGTGTTACTATTGTTCTTAGTTTTACAGATTTCAACAAGTTTTCAGAAACAAAATCAGATTCAAACTGCGTAAAAGTTCAATTTTAATTAATGTGACAATTGTGCTTGATGTAGTGACGCAATTTTTTTAAACATTTGGGGAAAAAAAAAAAAAAAAAAAACCACCTTAACATAATCTTTTTAATCGTCTCATTCAAAATGTTCAAGCTGCTTCTTATTTTTTTTAAAGTAAATTATTGACTTAACTAAAACCTGCTTCCACTTGGTAAAAAGCAGAAAAAGTCAATTATGTTGGTTTGATAACAAATTTTACTTTGGGAAAATTCCTTTCAGATGACTTTCAATACTCATGTGTTTTGAATCAGATTTGTGCTTGAACATCCTTCTTCAGAGCAATAAACTCTTCTTGCATCATAATATCAAGATCAAATGTATCGTAGTTCAAAGCTTCTTGAGCCATGTTGGCATATTCAAATATTAAATGTTTGGCAGCAAACATTAAAATACTTTAAATTTTGAAAAAACAATGTATCTTCAGAGAAAATAAAGTCCTTTTCAAAAACAGACCCTTGCAAAGTTTTGTTATCAACATAATTGAATTCTTTTAGATTCAATATCAGTATAAGCAGGTCACTGTCAGAATGAAAATTGAATATAATCGATCTAGATTTGAATGAGACTGATAACTCTTCTTTTTGTGCGGTGTTGAAAAATGAATACATATCAGCTAAGTAGTATATGTTTTTTTTTATTGGTATTATTTTATTACCTGTGTCACCATAAGATTTTCAACATCTATCACGGAATTTAAAATACCTATAAAATACTGCAAAAATTTATCTTAGAGAGCCACCATACCTCTGTGTGAAGAAGCAAATTATTAGGGTCTCTTTGGGGGCAACAGGGATTTTCAGAAAGCTGGTTATTCAAATGATTTCTTTTGTACTACACAATATAGCTTTATATCAGTTGACAATTAATTATCAATTTCATTAATAATACTAGCAGCTATGCTCTGGCTTTTAAATCTACCTTAAAAATGCCTGAAGGGAACAAAAAACATTAAATTTAAAACTGCGCAGAATTTTACTCTGCAGAAAACTTCCGGAGGGGGAAAAAAACACAAATTTTTTAAAAAATTAACCAACTTTCTATTGAAGGAAAAAAAAATAATAATGAAAAATTATTCAATATCTTACAAACACAGCAATAAGCAAAAAATAACATGAAAAAAACTAGGGGGAAAAAAAAATCCATGCAGAATTTTACTCTGCAGAACAACTTTATCAAATAAATAAATAAATAAATAAATAAAATAAATAAATAAAATAAAATAAAAATGTATTATATATACAAAAAAATGACAATGAAATGTGCCAATCTCTTAAAAACAGTGACATAAGAAATACGATGAAAAATTGCTGCCAAACCCATTTTTCTAAAAGAATGAAACTATTCAAAATGATGAGATTTCATCAAAAATCTATCAGCAACAATAAGAAAGGAAAATTGTTGCCAAAATCACATTTTTAAAGATGTGAGATGTGAGAAGTGTACTCGGAAGCTTCATTTAAAAATTTTTTAAAAAATACAAAATATTATTATTTTTCCAAAATTCGTTTTGTAAAAGCAGTCGCAAGGATGAAAGTTTAATGTGTCCAAAAATCAAAGAAAAATAAACTGTACATTTTTTAAAATAAACTTTTTAAGAAAAAAATCCCATTGAAAAGGTGTTAAGCTCACTTTGTTAAATAAATTCGTATTTAATTGATTTATTGAAACACGAAATTTATTTTAAGGTTGTAAAATAGCTAAGCGCCTACGTTTCATGACGATGTGAAAGTGGAGTGTGTAGAGTAAAATCTCGCTTTCCTATAGCCCATTATGTCTCAAAATGACGCGATTTCGTCACAAAACATAAAATAAAAAAAATTCTAATTCAAATTTAAAAAAAAAATCACTTCGAGGTGAACTGGCTCTTGTCTAAATGCACCTATGTACCAAATTTCGTAGCTGTGGGTCTATTAGCTTACGCGCAGTGCGAACAAAAGACACACACACACAGACTCTTTTTTTTATATGTAGTGATTTTTTAATCATGTTAATGCTAAGAATCACTGCTTATTTGGAAAAAAAATATATATATATATATTTTGAAAAGCAAAATAAACAAAACATGTTCATCATCCATCTTATTTTGGTTTTGTTAACTAGAAATATGTAGTGTGACATATTTCCCACAAATAAAAAGTAATTTCTTTGTTTAACTTTAGTTCAATTAAAAAATATGATTGTATGATTAATTTTAGGATCAATGGAAGTAATTAGCTCTCTTATCTTGCTTGAAAATGGATAAAAAAAGATGAAAAATTGTTAACCCAAATAAAAAGTAATTCAGTTGTTCAAATACTGCTAACATTTGCATTTTGTTTAAAAGAAATAAAATAGCTTATTTTCTTTAACTGTTAAATCTTTTTTGAAATATAACATGATAAATAAAATAATAAATTGTCTTATTTTGTAATGCATTGAAAGCATGATTATCCAGGATTTTCAGTCCTGGATAAGCCCCAATTAGTCTGGATAATACAAGTTTTGCTGTATTTCTATAGATCATACGACTGCTAATAAACTGGATGTTACATAAGAGATGACACACACTTACTGGTAAACAAAATTCCTGAACAGGATGTCTTTCTTTATGTCCTTGATTCCTTTGTCCGCACAAGAAACAGTTCTGGCACAAATTATAATTGATACACTGCAAACATCGATACCTATAATTACAACAGCAAGAGAGATTCTTATTACAATTTAACAGGAATAAAAGTCAATTTAACAGGAATAAAGAATGTTCATCATAGATGCATTATTTTTTATGCAAACATCCAAAAATATGCCCAAAAAATTCTTTTAAAATAGCAATAGACAACAAGTTACAACAAATTAAGGTTTGTGAAGCTGAAATTTGAATGCAAGAATACCTCAGATAGCGTGAGTTATCGATTATGCCAATATCCTGGGTCATTTGAAATTGGACTAATCAAGGAACTAAATACATGCAAAATATAATAACTGATTTAAAAAAGTCTCCATTTTTTATAAGCAAAACATGATTAATAAAGTCAAACTTCTTTATTACAAACAATTTTAGAACACGCATGTTTTCCATAATTCATTTTTTGTTCTTTAAAAATTACAACATCGATGTCTGCTTATTTTTTTTTTTTTTTTTTCATTTTCCTTTCATAAATTTTTTCTAGCAGCCAGCTGCATGGTTTATCATTCAATAAATTGCAAGTTTACATTCAATATTGAGATCAACTTCCAGAATATAACTTGACAAAGTTTCAACCATTCAAAGAATTTTAGGGATTTTTTCCACTTTTGATTCTGTGCACAGGATTCAACTGCGGATTTTGTCTTCAACTTTGCACAGGAACTTTAACAAAGTTATTGTCCTCCATTTCTTCATAAACCCTTTGTTTATCTATACTAATAAGTGCTTCATGAATGAGGTTGACTGTCTGACTTCATGCTGATGTTAAAGTCAACATGGGGCACTTTTCATCAGAGTTCCCACCTCCTTCATGGAAAGCTGTCAAAGCTGAAGAACAACCAGATAGCTACAGCACATGTACATATAGTGGTGACAAAAGTCATGGGATACCTCCTAATATTTTGTCAGTCCTCCTTTTGCCCGGCGAAGTGCAGCAACTGGACGTGGCATGGATTCAACAAGTCGTTGGAAGTCCCCTGCAGGAATATTAAGCCATGCTGCCTCTACAGACGTCCATAATTGTGAAAGTGTTGACGGTGCAGGGTTTTGGGCATGAACTGACCTCTCGATGATGTCCCATAAATGTTCGATGGGATTCATGTCCGGCGATCTAGGTGGCCAGATCATTCGCTGGAATTGTCCAGAATGTTCTTCTAACCAATTGCGATTTGTTCAAGCAATGGGGCTGGGAAGTGTTTTACCATCCACCATACTCCCCAGATCTAAGCCCTTGTGACTATGACTTAATTCCTAAGATGAAGGAACCACTTCGTTGCATTCGCTTCCAAACTGTTTCTGAGATTTTTGCGGCAGTAGACCGGTCCATTCACACTATCAACAAAACAGGCATTGCTACAGGTATTCTGCGACTTCAACATCGTTGGAAACGGGTTGTACACAATGCCGGCGACTATATTGAAGGACTGTAAAACATGGTGACGTGAATCACTTTTGTATTCCTTGTAAATAAATAGTTGCCACTATTAAAGTTCCAACCCTCGTAATTTTAGAACTGTTATGTATTAAGATTCATCATATAATAATGATTTCAGTCCAGTAAAGCTTAAACATATGTGTTTACACATATATGTGTATAAATGTAATTTTTTTTATTTGCAGTGTACATATAGTCCAGGTGGCTTTACAACACAAGTTTAATTTTGCTCCTGTAACTTGCATTATAATGAGGCTGTGTTTGACATATATATATATATATATATATATATATATATATGTATATGGAAAATTAGGTCGCTTTACAGTTACCAGTAAAATAACCCTTTCCGGCATGCTACCTTTAAAGTTGGAGTTTTAATTAAAAAAAGAGAGGCAGGCAGTCTAATTAGGCCTAGAGGAGTACACAAGTAAAATTTTGTAAAGATAGCACTTATCGTTTTAATTCTGTGGGTGTGCACAAAGTGGCACACTGATTGAATAGAGCTTCGAAAAGAGTGCTGAAACGAGCATCGTTGTCAATGAACTGACTGATAAGATGCGGAGAAACAAAGAATACAGACTCTCAGTTGTCCTAGATGATTGGTGAGCCCGGTTGGGGCACACCTAGGGTTCACCGTTTGATTTTAGGCAAGATTTCAAGGTAAAAATTTAAAACTAATATAGAATAAGGAGATTAGCATACAGCAAAAAAAAAAAAATAACATAGAAATTTCTTCTCAAACAATTCCTTTTATACCCTAAAAAAAATGTGGAATATTTCTTTGAAAAATGAGGGTCTTAAAAAACTAAACATGGCTAAAATATATGGACTGGTTTGTGTTGAGCTGCCATTTACTATAAATAAAGATGGTTCAGAGTAACCTATAGTAACCTATAAACCCTGTTTTATTCAATTTTTCTGTGTGTATAGAAGGAAATTTTTAGGCGTTTCCAGACCAGACACACTGTGCCGCGACGGGTTAAACAAACCACTATGCTCTTTAAAAATAATTTTTATGATAAATTAACAACCTTAACAATTATTTTGTAAGAGTTTATCCAAAATTTCCAATTTTTTGTAATGCTGAATTTTAAACTTTATTATGAATATAGAGTACTGCAAACAACAATTTGACAAATTATTCACTTAAGGGGTAATTAGAGAGTATTGAAGAAAGGTTAATCTCGAATATACTCATTGCTTTTAAAAAGTAACATTACACAGAATAAAATATGTTAAAAGCAAAAATTTGTCTGAATTTCTTTCAAAACTATTTATAGTATTTTTGCTAAACAGTAAAAATTAATAAAGGTGTTCCAGTAAAGGGAAATTTTGGAGGTGTAATCCAATGGTGGAAAAATTGAAATGCATTCTTGATCTGTTGTTGCTTCATTTACACTGTCTGTATTAGAAGTGTTGCTTTCTGACCTGCTAAATTTTATATCAAACTCTTAATCACTGTCCATAATAAAAAGAAAAGAAAAAAACTTAAACTCTTAATCACTGTCCATAATAAAAAGAAAAGAAAAAAAGCCAGAATATAAGATAACACAACACAAGCACATGGCTATTAAAATTACTAATCTTGACTTCTTTAGAAGCAGTTTTTAGCAGCTGCTTGACCTTCAAGTAGCTGTAAGGTGGCTGCATTTGTAACTAAGGGAAAGCAACATATTTATTTGAATTTAAATTTATAAATATTGTCATGATAAATGAGTATTCTTGGGTTTTTAAGTTTACTTAAAAATTTAAATCCCGAGTTTTCTTGGGCTTTTAAGTTAAGGAATTAAAACTACATTTACTCTCTCAGATTATTAAAAAAAACCAAATAACAAAATATTTACTCTGCCACTATGAGTATTCCTATATTTTACAAAGATCATTATAGATCTAGACAACTTTGTAACTATAAGAGATTTTCCTATAGTAACTTGAATTTTTCATTTCCATTTCATTGACAAAGTAAAAATGCTAATATTGGATTTTGCAAATGATAATGAAAGGAAACTATGCATATGTAGCTATCAGTTTTAAAAAATTTCATATATTTCATTCACAAAAGTATTCTCAGTTCCACACAATTTAAAAAAAAAAAAAAAAAAAAAGATAACCATCCCCATTAATCTAAAGCTCTATAAACTGAAATTAATTCTATGTAAACACAATATATGTGTGCATCATATGCACATATAATTACAAGCATACATGCGTAACATATCTTAAGAATCAAGTAACACATAAAAACAAAAATGAAACTTACCTTAGACCAATAATAGGGTTCACTTGACAGTGACTGCATGTAACAGTATGTTGAACTAAGAATCAAAATTTGAATTAAATTCTCATATATAAAAGAAATACAGAATCATGAATATGTCAACAAAATTTATTACTAACAATGAAATAACATTTTATCATGCATTTAGTTGCTATAATTACTCAGCATGAAACAAATTGTTTTCTAATTATAAAAAAAAGTTAGTTTTTTTATTAAAAAACTTAAAATTTAAGAGATTTTTTATTTTTAAAGCCTTAAAAATGCAGTAGAACTCTAGATCATGAATGCCCCTCTTTAGGAGCAATTTGGTTCACAAGAAAATTACCTTGACAACAACAAACTGCCTTTTTATTTATTAAACATCATTTTGTTTTCACTTACATCATATTAAATTCAACAGTAAAATTAAAAAATATTTTAAAGTAGCATACATTTAGAATTCCGATAGATTTTAAGTGTTGCCATACATTTTTTATATTCCGTATTTTTCTAAAAATAATACGAGGCGTATTTGCAAACTAAGTACCGTTTTGGAAGAAAAAAAAAAAAAAAAAGTAAAACAATTTTTTCAAATCCAATTTTATTTTTTAATGAAAATACATGTCTTAAACTATTTTTCAACATAGTTTCCGCCAATGATCAAACACTTGTCAGAGCGGGTGACAGTTTTTGTAAACCATCGTCAAAGAAACTTCCCGTCAGTTTCGATAACCACCACTCCACAGCATTTTTCGTGTCATCGTCAGATCCAAAGCGCTTGCCACCAAGCTCGCACTTCATGTGCAGGAACAAGTGATAGTCGGATGGTGCCAAGTCCGGGCTGTACGGCGGGTGATCGAACTGCTCCCAATGAAACTGTCGAATTAACGATTGGGTGACACCAGCAGTATGGGGCCGAGCATTGTCATGGAGCAACACAATTCCTTTACTGAGCATTCCTCTTTGTTTGTTTTGAATGGCACGCCTTAGTTTTGTTAAAGTCTCACAATTTCGTGCCGCATTAATGGTTTCACCTCTGGGAAGAAATTCAGTAAGCAAAACGCCTTTCCTATTCCAGAAGACAGTGCACATGATTTTTTGTGATGACATTGTCACTTTGAACTTTTGTTTTTTTGGAGAATGAGTGTGTCTCCACTTCATCGATTGTAGTTTCGATTCTGGTATGAAATGACACACTCAAGTTTCATAACCTGTCACAATTTGGTTTAAAACGTTTTCTCCCTCATCACTGTACCGCATGAGAAATGTCAAGGCACTACCAAGTTGCTTTGTTTTGTGAACATCAGTGAGCATTTTTGGAACCCATCGGGAACACACTTTGCGAGAATTCAAGTGGTCAGACACAATTTCGAACAAAACAGTACGTGAAATTTGTGGAAATGCTTCTGAAAGAGTTGTCATTGTGAAGCGTCTGTTCTCATGAATTGCTTCATCAACTTTCCTAACCAAATCATCGGCGACAACTGAAGGCCGACTACTCCGAGTTTCGGTGTGGACATTTGTTCGACCTGCATTAAACATTCTTACCCACTTTCTCACCATACCATCACTTATCGCGTATTCACCGTAAACTTCTGGCACTTGACGATAAATTTCGGCCGGTTTAACATTCCTCGCGTTCAAAAATTTATTCACGGCACGAATCTCACAGTCAGCGGGAGAACTAATTGTCTTAAACATTTTGAATGTGCACAGCAAACTGAAAACACAACATAGAGCAACCAAAATGGCGACAATTGAAAGTCAGTGAACAAGAAAGACTAGTGCGCATGCACGGGACGCCTACCACAGCGCTGCGACGGCGCTAGAATGAAACGGTACTTAGTTTCCGAATACGCTACGTACTTCTGGTCCAGGAGATGAGATTGACTGAATTTTGCAGACAACTTAAGATGAACCATATGATTGTTGATTGGAACAGTCACATGCTGGAGGTTTGCACAGCAGCTTTAATAGCCAGGCCAATGGTGAAAATCGGCAGGAGCACAAGTTTGTAGAAATAGAATCATTTTCACTAGGAGAAAGAGCAATATTGGGTGTATTCTTCCACAATAATAGGTTTTCGGTGTATTGTAAAAAGAAGAAAATGGTTTTTTAGTTGTAGTTCCTAATCAATCAGCAAAAACGTTGTTGGCTGTCATTAAGGAAAATGTTATGGAAGGAACAACTATTTATATAAATTCTATGAATGAACGAGCTGTGAAATTCCGGCTTCAAACATTTCACTGTGAACCACAAATTTTATTATGTTGATCCAGAAAGTGGATGTTACATCCAAACAGTACAGTGTCTGTGGGGAAGTGCAAAATGACACAAACATTGAGGATCAAATACAGATTAAAAAAAGTAATCTTATAAACAAATGAAACTTTACTTTTCTCCGATGCTGATATCCTATGAAGAGTAGATATCCATACTGTTGTCTGAGGTTCCAGAGAAAGCCATTTGTTAAATTTCTTTTCTGTTATTTTACCTTTGCACTAAAATATCATATAAATAAAATATATTAAGATGGTTAAAACAAAATAAATGAAGGATAAATAGTTTTAGTAAATAAATATACTTACAAATTTTAAACAATGCTTTACTGCAGCAGGCACTAAATGTGATCCAAAAGTGACTTGCTCTCCAACAATTTCAGCCATCTAAAACAAGAATTAGAATAAAATCCACCTTTACAGAAACTCTACTCTTCAATAAAAAAATTTAATAAATGAAAATATCCGAACTTGATTATTAAAAGAAATAATGTTTGATTATGTGTTGAAAAAAAAATCTCCTTCCCCCAATGAAATAAATAAAAGTAATAACTATGACAATACTATAACAAAAAATGAAACAAAATGTTGCAAAAATGAAACAAAAGTTAAAATAATCTAAATAGTTGTAAATAATATAGAAACAAAAGTTTGAACACACTTACTAACAATAAAACAGGTTTTACTATTTCTTACATTTTTAAATGAATGCAAAAATATACGGTATTTACGTATTATCGCAACCAGGTTGGCGCGATTTGTAAGTTTGAGTAAAAAAGTATGAATAGAAAGAAAATGTACATTTATTAATTACAGATAATTTTTAATACAGTTTTTTTTATTATTTTTTTTTAAATATAAAATAGCAATTAAACCCTTCCGGTTTTGAATTTGAATAAGTTGCAGAATTATTTTTTCGGCGGAAATCTTTTGGCTATTGCTTTTAGCACTGATTGAAAACCGTCTTCGCCATTAACAGCTTGAGCTTGGCGCCATATAAATTCGATAAGGTATGAGTCAAGATGATGACGGGCTGTTCCTCTCTGTTTTTTGTTGCGCCATTTGGCTGAGCCTCCACATGCGCTCTACATGTTGTGTGTGAACGCCCGTGTTAGGATCCACAAATATTTGTGATTAACAGTTCCATGCAGAAATCCAGCATTTTCAAACTCACTCGTACTGTATCCTTTCCAGCAATCCGAATAAATGATGCTTCCTTCCTTGATATTTTCGCAAATTTTTTCTATGAGGGTAACGGCGCTTCTGTTAGGTACAGTAACCAAAAAAGTCTCTTTCTTTTCTCGGCAAATTCCGCCGAAAATCCATTGCTGTGGTAGTACACGCCCCATAACACGTAGGGTTGCCGTAAGTAGGGTTGCCAAATTTGGCGATTTATGCGAATTTTGGCCTGGTTGCGTTAATACGTAAGTACCAAATATACATACAAAACCTGATATAAAACAAAGAAAATATTAATTTATGCTTACAAATGTAATAAGCACAAACATTGTGACAAAATTTTGAATCAAAAAATCTGAAATACATTTTGAAAATGTGTCTATCATAAACACCAGAATTATTTAAATAATCTTTAATAAAATGTTCTGAAAGTTAGGTAGCTGACTAATACATTTAAGTGTATTTAAATTTTTATAAATTATTTTTATGTAAAATTTTAATGCAATTAAATCCAGAACTGCAGGTAGAATAGATATTACAAGAAATGGAAACACAAGAGAAAATTCATATTTAAGAGCTGTTTTATTACACATATTGCAGTTTATGATCATCTTAGAATCAAATTTACTATAATTGTAGTTTGCAAGTGTTCACACTGGAATAATCATAAATATACTTGCTTTGGATAGTGACTTCAGCAGCAGTTCTAGGTTTTCTTTACTTATGCTAGTACCACCAGAACAATGATAAAACAGATCTAAGGAACAGATAAATACAATGAGTGAAATATAATCTAAATAGTTTGGCTTACACAATAAAAAATAATAATTTACTTACATTTATATTTCTCCGAAAGTTTTGCAGCAGAAAACAATGTCAGTGCAATTTTCACATGAATAAACAGAAGAGGTTTCTCCGCTCTAGCAACAGAAATATAAAATGCATTATCACAAAAATGTTAATTGGTACTGATAAGCAGTAAAAAGTTCCCCCCCCCAAAGTGCTTGTACAACAAAATTCATTAACATGATTAAAAAATCCTAAAAGTTTTAACTCTAATACAATAACACCGCCACTTTAAAGAAATGTTTCATTAGCTTCACCGTGCCATAATACATTTTGGCATCGAATCTTTTTTAACTTTAATGTATCTGCCATCAAGGTCACTTTAATTACTATTTATAACCTTTGCTCTTTGGAGAAGGAAGACAACAATTAATGCAGGTGAAAGAGTGATGAGGAAGGCCTCTCTAGAAAAATCATCTCACCAGATGACAAAGTGAAAGATGAAAAACATTTCTCTCTTTGATAAAAAAAAAAAAAAAAAACTATTCATAAGGTTAAGGCACAGACATCAATTAAGTACCATCATTTTTTTCCCCAACTAAGTCTTGTTTTCTCTGGAAATCAGAAGAGGAGAAAATGATTAACACAAATTGTGTAAGAACTGTCAGTATTTTGCAAGCAAATTTTCCAAAAGAAATTTGTGCATTTCTGCTTATATAAGAAAAGAAGGAGGTAGGGGAGAAGCATGCAACTAAACCTGCAATAAATAAAAAATAAAATAAAAAAGAGCAAAAGTTCAAAAGGATAGGAAAAGAAATTTTGTGATTTAGAATACAATCCTTTCTTTAGTAAATACCATTTTTAATGTAAAAACAATTTTCTTCCAAAACTAATTCATAACTAAGTACAACAATTTTCAGAATATTACATAAAAACATAAAAATAATCTTTATTTCATACAACAGTGAACAGAGAATATTATGATAACACAATTTTTTTAACATGCTTTACATACAATACAACAACTGTATAAAGAATATCAGTGCTTATTTTATTTATTCATGAAAATTACAAATATAGAGAGATTTAACAATAATCAGGTTTTAATTAATCTTTATATTAAATAATTACACGATCTAGTTCATTTTGTCAAGTCTTCATTTTTAAAGCAAGTATTTTTATTTCCTAACACAGTGAGAAAGCAGGAAAATATTTAAAAAAATAATAATAGTATTTACTATTAACAAAGCATATAAATTTTGATATTCTTTGGATTTTAACAATTTATGTACATGAGATTAGGGATATTAAAAAAAATTACATGATGTCATTGCAAATTGATTAAATTATTGAACCTTTGGTTTGTGAATTTTATGAAAATTCTGGACAATAAAAACTAAATAACAAGCAATGTTTTCATTATCAATAGCAATGAGGTAAAGGAGACATACAAGTCAATCAAAATTCACTTGGTAACAAATTTCCAGTTTGCGAAACATTCTTTAGAAAATTACTGACCTTTGGTGGCATTTCGCATATAGGCACTGTGGAACAACAGCACCTCCTATTTCCACTTGATATTATTAATAACACTTAAAATAACAATTTTTTTTTCTTTTATTCATTCTTTGTACAATATATAATCCTTAAACTTAATGTCAGTAGTCATCTTCCAGTTTATGAAAGATATAAAAATTTTTGTATGGAACTGTGCGCTTCACATTTCCAACGGTATGATGTTTGGCAGTTGTGCGCATTCATACGCAGGAAGTTCCACGAGAGGCTGGAAGGTAGAGAGAGCACTGTTGCTCTTGCAATGCCAACCCTGCTGGTAGATGGTAGTTTACTTTTTTTTTTTTTTTTTTTTTTTTTATTCTGTATGTGTCATGTTTAAAAATCGTGTACCATATTCTTGAATATAATAAAATGGTAGAATTAGATTATTATCCATTTTCAGCTTTTCAGTTTGATTCATTTTTGGGGGAGGGTCTTTTATTTTACAGAAAACTTTAACCAAGCCCTTGCATCATTGCAAAAAATAAGTTCTGTGACTGTAATTGAACTTCAACAGCTTAACTTTTCACAGCTCCATGAGAAAGTTAGTTAAAAAATTGTGCAATACCTGATATTCTAATATCTCAGCCATGCACAAGCAACAATAAAGAATATATTCATAGCTTTAATTCTGAAGGGTACCAACAGAAAAGTTAGCTGTGTGGTTGTGAAGTAAAAAATGCACTGCTTTGCTCCTGCGTTTGCTGTTTGGAGGTGATGTAACATGAAGAAAAGATGGTTTTAGAAATGTAAACAAAATGATAGAAAAGTCTAAAAAGCATGAAAAGTCAATAAAGTATCTTGATAATGCAGTTTCACTATAACTTTTAGGAACTTCAAGTATTAAGAAGAAACTTAGTGAGGCATACAGACTTTCAATGAGTCTAATATAAAATTAAAAAAACTGTGAAATTTTGTCTAAAATAACAGACTGCATTTCCCTTTGTAAAAACTTTGGAACTCCCTTATGTGACATGATGGAAAAGATGATTCAGTAAATCCAGGAGTATTTAGAGGATCAGTAAATTTTGTATCTAAATTAGACTTGGATTTTGAGGAATCACTTAAATCAGTGCAGTCTTCAAAGATATTTTTAAGACCACTCAGAATAAGATACCTGACTGCCTCTACAAATATATCATGAGGAGACAAAAGAAATTAAAAAAAACTTCCTTTGTAACTGTCATGACTGATGACACAATGAATGGTCCATGTTCTAAGGTACGTATTGAATGGACAATTTGGGGGATTCTTCATTCCAAAAATTCAAACTGCAGATGGCATATCAAAACATATTGTAGAACAACTGAACATAATCCTTCAAGGCAATGGACAAAAACTGATAACTGAGACATTTGATGGCGCAAATGTCATTAAAGACAAAAATGCAAGAGTAAAAGCAGTTTATAAAGGGTGTCCCAAAATTAATGCAAGATTTGAATTTGCCACTGTTCGTGCAGTAAAGTTTTGGCAACCCTATTAAAAAAAAAAACCATTTGACAGCTGATAGTTTAGGGTTAGTAGAAAAGAAGCATTACGCGATAGTACAAAAATGTGTTTTCATTGTTGAAAAATATCACAAAAACAATGAAAGTCTGGCGGCCACAGTTCGTAAATTTCAATGAAGCCCATTTTCACCTTGATGGCTTTGTTAATCATCAATACTGCTGCATTTGGGGTTCATAGAACCCACATGTAATTGTTGAAAAACAAATGTATCCTTAAACATGTCACTGCTGGATGCGGATTTGGGGCTAGAGGCATCATTCGGCCAGAAAGCTAGTCAAGCAATGAAGTTACTGGTGCTCGATATAGCGACACGAAAACACAGTTCTTTCTGCCTGAATTGGATATATTGATGTGGATGCCATGTGGTTTCAATAAGATGGTGCCACATGCCTCATTGCCTGTGAAACAATTCAATTACTGCATGAGACATTTCCTGGCCGTATACTCTCTCGTTTCGGTGATGAAAATCGGTCCCCTAGATCGTGTGATTTAACACCATTAGATTTCTGCTTACAGGGTTATTTGAAGTCAAAGGTTTATGCCAACAGGCCAATGAGCACATGCGCACTGAAGGATAAAATTGAACACTGCATCAATGAAATTCAGCCATATTTATGCAAAATGGTCATGGAAAATTTCGACAAAAGTGTGAGTATGTGACAGCAAAGCCGTTGAGGCCATTTGCCCATGTGTTCTTCCGTACATAACCCTATCCTGTGTACTCTACAATTCAATAAAAAATATCAATTTAAAGAAAAAAAAAACTGTGTTTTTTATTTAATTCAAATCTTGCATTAATTTTGGGACACCCTTTAGAAGAGCTCATTTTATTTACTGTTATGCCTACCAATTTAAGAACAAAAAATGCATAATGAGAAATACACAAAATGCAAGAATATTTTTCTCTAACATTCTGGCTATTCCAGTATTCTTCTCAACAACACAGTCCATTCTCAAGTGCATTCAACATGTGTACATTCTCAAGAAGCATGTAGACATCAGCATTCTGCATCTATGCTCTATAAAGTGGCGCTTCAACATACAAACTATAAAAGAGAGTTCATGAAAATTTGCAGCTTTTTAAAAACTTACAGAAATTTAGTCAACATCAGATGCAGATCAAACCATTGCAGAAGCAACAGGAATTTTAAAATACTTGAATGATAATTTTAAGTTTAGGTTAAAGCTTTTTCATGAGATTATGGATCATATTGAAATAATTTACAACCAAATGCAATCTCGAGAAGTTAGTGTGTTTAAAGTTAATGAATATATGACAAATTTCAAAACTGCTATTATTTTAAAATTAAGAAACTCGAAGTACTGTGAAAATCCTTCGAAGGCCCTCATGGCAGAAACTTAGGAAGTGTGTGACTGTATATGAGCTTATATAATGGACAAAGCTGCTAAACGTTTTAATAAGAAATGCTTCACTAGTTTTGAAAATGAACATCTAACAGAAGAGATAGTACTAACCACTGAAGCATATCAAATGCTTGATAAAGAAAAGCTTGAAACTGAAATTAAAGTATTATATTGTAGATCTGATATTCATGAATATTGCAAATTAATTGAGCTGCTGCAATTTATCTTGGAAAATAATCTAGATGTTGTTCTTAGTGAAATTATGAAACTGATAAAAATCCTCTTAACAATTTCCATGGCTACATCATAGGCAGAATGCTGCTTTTCAACACTGAAAAGAATAAAATCTTTTCCAAGCACTATGAGTTCGGAAAGACTAAATACAAAAGCAGCATTTGAGATATAGAAAAATTTTCTCAGCTATAATTCAGAGATCAAGGAGAAAATTAAAACAAGAATGGATTTCATTTGTAAATGAATAGATCAAGCTTGAACTGCAATAGTTTAAATTAAAGTAAATAAAAAATGTTTGATTTTGACCTTTTAGGATTTTATTTAATTTCTGAATAAATTTTCTTTGTATACATGTTTGTTTCCTTTTACACAATTGTTTACATGTTCGTTTCCTTTTACACAAGGCTAAAAGCAAATGTTTGGGGATTAAAACACTTACTCAACAAATGTATTCTGTAAAAATGCAAGAAACAGAAGAGCCATTAAATTTGGCTCTTCAGTGAAACCAATTTTTTTGCTTGCTTCTGTGTATAAGGCACACAAGAGATTTTCAGCTTTCGAAGGGGTTATAGGCTCTTCTATGGATTGATTAGAACACTCATAATCTTTCAAAATGCTTCCTATTACTGATAAATCCACCATATGCACTGCAGATAAAAAAAAATAATTAATTTAATATATGCAGTAAAATTGAAAAACTACACACAAATACAAAAACAGTTAAAATACACCACTGCTTAACAACTTTTTAAATGTGAAATAATTATGACAATATTAACAAAAGAAATGCACATATACCAAAATATCTATTGCATTTTCATCTCTTTAAATTTTCAAATTTTCAAAGAAATGTAAAAAAAAGAAGCTTAATTTCTATGTAAATCATAAAAATTCCATATTTCTTAATTCATCATCCATTTTGACAAAAATATAAATAAGACAGGATAAAAACTGGGATGATCTGGATTTGATAAAAACTTTTAATACTTTTCAGAAGGTATTTTTCTTAAATTCCTACATTTATGGAGAAATGAGAAATCAAAAATCAAATATTTTCTCAGTTTTCATTATGATTACCAAATTACATGACAAGAACACATCAAAATAATAATTTAAATTTTGCAAAAAGTAATCATAAGTGACAAGAGATATAGTTTTTATTGCCATATTTGCTCTTTTTTTAGATACTTTCCACTAATATACAAGCAACTGTTTTCTTTAGCTTTATTCCTTAATTCCTTAAAAACATTTTAAAATCACTTTTGAAAATTTTAAATTCTACAAATCATTTTGTGTTATTATACATATAATTACACTTATGTGAAAAATTAATAGAACTAGCAAATTATGTTTATTTTTACAAAAAGTAATGAATTAAAGGTACTAACTATGCTGACAAAGAATTATGCAAATATTCAGAATAGAATACTTAAACATACATGTGCATGTCTAAAGGAGTTGTGATTGTAGAGGTTATATTAGCACAAACGGGTTTTTCGGCATTTTATGTGCTTGTACTCCTTCCCAACATTTGCCATGTTTCTTGCAATAATTGGGTAAATTTTATATGTTATCAGGTAAAATGAGTAGTTACAAATACATGGCTGATGGAACAAGATGGAGAATTATTGGCAGATTAGAAGCAGGCCAAGATGCTACTTTGATATACAGTTGCATGGATTTTCGGCGATATACGTTGGCGTGTTTTTTACAATCGTCAGCCATCTTGAAAAACGCTGTTTTTAGTATTTTACTCATAGCAAAGTAGTCGAAACTTTAAAAAAATAAACATCATTAAAAATAATGGATTAATTTTTTGTTGAAATCGTCGTTTTTTAAGATGGCAGGCAAATTTAAATAAATACATTTACTATGAGTATAAAATACTTAAGTAAGGTTAAATTATTACTTTCCTATAGCAAAGAAAGAATAAAAACACGGGTTTAAAAACATTGTGCCAACGTTTAATTGGATTAAAATATTACTCTAATTGAATATTGAATTAAACTGACTTTTAAAAGAATTAAAATATTACTTAAATTGAATATTGAATTAAAAACATCATACCAACGTTTAAAAGAATAAAAATATTACTTAAATTCAAAATCCTTTAAAATAAGTTTTATAGGATATAATTATTTAATATTAAAACATATGTGGCAATAAATATCTTGGCAATTTTTGAAAACAGTGTATTAATTTTTTTAATAAAAATTGAAGTATACAATTATAAAGTAAAAGAAAAATATGTAGTACTTACATTTTTTTTTAGTATTTAACTTGCCGTATATTGATAAGTACCACAAAAAAAAATCGGAATCATAAGTTAAATATCAATGAAAAAAATTTGAAAAATGTAATATAATTCAAAAAATGTAATCTAAGGCAAAAAATTTCTAAAAAAATTTTTTAAATGTAATCTAAGGAATTTGAAGAGATGAATAATAAAATTTTAAAATGGTGCAGTAATGCACAAATATTCAGTAACCAATTAGGGAGCCGATTACAGCTCGTTAATGCACAAATGTTCTGCAACCAATCAGGGAGCTGATTACATCATGAATAGAATTAAAATTATTTAAATAATCATACATAATGAAATCATTTTTTAAAAAATGCAAAATTAAATTGTATTTTAATATTTAAAAGCCATAAATAATGTTTAAAACATTAGATTAAATTTATAGATATAAAAACCAATTACTTTTTAAAGTAATGTGACATCATTCATTACATCATCCACAACATAAAACTCCATAAAATATCATAAGCAATTAAATTTTTATTTTAAATAAAAATGCAAAATTAAATTGATTTTTAATATTTAGAAGCCATAAATAATATTTAAAACACGGAATTTATGCATAATAAAACATATTATTTTTAAAATAAAATGACAACAAAGTATCAGTTACCATAAATAACTTGTCTAGCAATGGATTTACCATAAGTCGTATTGCTCGCCAACATTTGTGCAACCATCTACCAAAGTAGCACCCAAGCCAATATCAAGCTCAGGTGGCTACAATGTAACACCCAATAACATCTGCAGTTTGTAGAAACATTTCAGGACACTGTATGTATAACAAGAATAACTAGACAAGGCCGGCAAAGATTTACAATGTTGAAATGAGGATCATTATTTGGCACTTTCACAACACAGGACTGCTATAGCACAGCTCTCACATGAGCTGTATGCTGCCACTGGAACTCAAGTTTCCTGGTCTACAATTGCCTAAAGGCTTTATAAGATACAGCTGTATGCCTGAAGACCCGCCTTTTTTGTGTCTTGCTCATTGCAGTACACAAGACAGCAAATTTAGCATCGTGCAGACAACATGCGTGTTGTGACAGACTTTAGAGCAGCACCACCCCTTTTTACAAATATGTTGAGATTCAGCCTGGATACTGATTCATGGCATAATTGTATCTGGGAAGATCCTGAAACATGATATCATCCTACCTGATCAGGGAAAAGGATCATTACAGTGGTGGAAGTATAATGGTTTGGGCAGGCATTAGTTGCTCATACAACCCCTGCATTTGTTTGACAAAGGCTCCCTGACTGCTATGAGATATAGAGAGATCTTAGAGCCCTATATTTAACTTCTCAAGGGCACAGTTGGTCTTGGGTTCCTCGTATTGGATGAAAACACTCTTCTAAATAGGGCTCAGCTGGCTGATGATTATCTTGAAAGTAAGGATATTCGCCACCTGATTTGGCCAGCCAGATCTCCTGATTTAAACCCCATAGAACATCTGGGACACATTTGAAAGACAATTTTATCTCACCATTATGGAGTTGAAATCTCCTTGCTTCAGGAGTGAGATGGACTGCCACAGGAACTCCTCAGCTGCCTCCTATCCAGTATGCCGACATGTTACATGACCTGTTTGGCTTTGTACCACATATTACTCATTTTCAGTTTGACACTACAGAATTTATTTTAGACATCTTTGCACTATCAGCTTTACTAATAATCAAGCATATATAATATGACTTTTGAATGGTACTCCTCCTTCTCTGCTATAAGCATATGTTCATACCAAATTTCATTAAAATTTGTCCATTAGTTTTTCAGAAATTTGACATAATGTGCAAATTCTCTTCATTTTGCACATGGAAGCACTTCCGCAGAGAACCCGGTAAATGTAAACATCGCCAACTTTGGCGATAATAGTTCAAACCTGGTAACCTAGCTAATTCATCCTATTCGCTTATGGGAAGGTTGTCGTTGTTTGCATTTGGAAATTTACATTAGTCTTCTCTTATTTATTATTTTTTTTCCTGAATTTTTTAACAACGAATAGAAATATTTTCGCATAATTAAAGAAGTTTTCGTCGAAAGATGCCGGTTCTCGGCTCGTCAGTTCGGTATGAAAGGAAGAAAATATGGCAGGAGGAGTGAATGCTAACATGGCTGTTAACGTTATGTTCTTAATTATTAACAGCTGTAAGCACGCAGAACCATGAGGTTTCCAACCCCTATAATAATTTTTAAATGCATAAAGTTCTAGTTTTATTAACAATGCTACTGAAGAAAATTTGATTCATAATATATATATCATCATTTCATAATATATTTCACAATAGTGAAATATATTATGAAAAAGGATAGATATTTGTTTCAAAGTAAAATGCTTTAAGCTATATGCAAGTAACTTAAAAAAAATTACTGAAAACTATGTAAAATGGATGTATTAAAGATCATGCATTCATTAATTTATTACATGGGCATGGCTCTTACTGAAATATATCAATCAACAGGCAAAGTACTTAATAATGAAAAAAGACACTTCTAATAGAAATATTAGTATTCTAGGTATATGAATTAGAGAAAATACATATAAGTATAATGTAAACGTAAGTATAAGATTACTAATTGTTATTTTTTAAATGAATTTTTACTTCCCGTTATGTTTAATACATTGTTTTCTGTGCTAACTTGAATTTAATACAAATTTATTTTCGTATATCACGTTTAACCTGTTAGTTTTACATCTACATACTTATTATCAGTGAATTTTTACTACCATTGCCTGCTAACCTGAATTTACATACATTAAAAACGACGTTTACAAAACATCACGCTTATGGCTTGGCTCATCCTAGATGAGTCGCAAGCTTGGCGAGTAAAAATGCTACGGCTCCAACGGGTTCTTTCCCGAAGCGCCAACGGTTTCTCTGTGGATGAAACCCCTTGCACACAATTGCACAAAAAACAAATAACAGTCTTTAATTAGAAATAAACAAATATAAAAAATTTCTTACATTTTGACGCTTTTTGAATCGTTCGCAATTTGAAAGCAGTCCGATATGCAGAATACTTAAAGACATCATACTGCTTCAAGGATTCAATGATTTTTGAAATGCGAGGCATATCATCTGTACTTATAGTTGAGCTGTACAGGAGAGAAAACATAAATCAAGATTTTTTAATATAAGTGTACTTTTAAAAGAAAGCAGTCATTCATGTGAATAGTTGAACGATCATTATTTAATTAATCTCAATAATTTCATAAATTCAAATAATAGAAATGGCATCATACGAATTACATTCACTAAAAATAATAACAATAAAGAAATTATGCAAAACAATCATTGAAATTCAGTAAAATACATTAATTTATAATAATTATTTATAATAACTATCGATCCAAGTTATTCAGTGTGATCGAATGAAACAAATTTGATACATACCTCGTATAAAGTGCACCTTGCGTATTTTCATAACTTTTCCTCCAAAAATTAGAGGTTCCTCCTATAAAGATACGAGTGTATGTTTAATATAATGTTGAATCTTACACTGTTAACAGCAATTAAAATAGCACTTTTTTACAAACTTCTTACCTTTAAAACATGATATCATGATTGAAAACCAGACACTCAAATTTTTAAAACTAACGAAAAGGCAATTTAAAAAAAGCGGTTTTACTCCAGTTACAGTTATAGTTAAATTCTAAAATTAAAATACTGCTGTTGAATATTTCCAAAACAGTTCACTTTAAAACGATCGTCGAAATGTACAAAGTTAGAACTTTAGAGTTAATAAGATGGAAGATATATTTATAAACATCCAACCAATAATAAACACATCCTGTAACAGATCGTAAAATGACTAGCTTAAGCAACTAGACTTGGCCCCCGCTGTTGTATATATGTGTTGAACTGAACTGCGGTGCTTCATGTTATATATGTGTGTGCGTGATTATATTTTTCTCACCAGTTTGGCAAATTTTCTATTTTTGGACAAAATATTTAGCGCTGCAGATGTTATTAATTTTTCTCCTTTGTCGTACTTTTCAACATCATTCACATCGCTGATAAATTCTGTAATGATATATTCGAAAGTACCTAATTTCTTCGTGGAAAGGGGGGTCTTAGCGACAAGATATACGTTGTTGCACCACTCCTAGAACTCGTTTGAATAACAAGTCTACGGGGAGTCATTACTTTTAATTAATCATAAAATTCCTATATATTAGAAAAAGACAAATATACCAGAAATACGACAACACATTAATGTCCATTATTATCTTAAATGTTTAAAATATCATCAGAGGGGGGGGGAATAATCATTGTGAGAAGCTGTGAGAAGCTTAGTAATCCCCGAAAACACAGAGGATAAGACTTATTAAGAAGAAAAAATGTTAATATATTCCAGTGATTTGCTTCTTAACTCAAAATTATGCCTTTTACAAAAGGGGGTAAGATCTTCCACTCCCTCATAATTTTTCGCTGCATTAACGTATTGAAATATAGGGTAAGTGGCAAATTGCATTGATGATTTTTTAAGAGGGCAAAAGATAATTTTGAAAATAAAGATATAAGAAGCGTCCTTGGGAGGTCAACGATGAAGAAACTGAATTACATTAAATTATGAATGATAGGTTTGAAAGGATGACTTGCATAGTATAAAGCATTATCATTATCAAATTTCATATTTATTTGAT
The DNA here is from genome assembly GCF_044657685.1 of Stegodyphus dumicola. Classification (NCBI taxonomy): domain Eukaryota; kingdom Metazoa; phylum Arthropoda; class Arachnida; order Araneae; family Eresidae; genus Stegodyphus; species Stegodyphus dumicola. The sequence continues at coordinate 251,854,409 of NC_140771.1, read as the reverse complement.
TCTTTATTCCTCAAATTTACATAGTGGAAGATATGCAGGGGAAAAAAATCTAGAAACCTTTGAAAGACTTGTTTGATTTTGAACGACTTCCGTTTATGACCACCGAATTTATTAATTAGCCTATATTTTATCCTCACTATCCTTTGTGTGGTCAATCAAAATAAACTTTTAATCATAACTAATGGATACGGATCATTCTCAAGAACACAATAACTTTAAACAATACTACGCAACCGAATTCAATTATGCAGTGCGTAACGCATTCTCATTCACCTAATTTCAAATTATTCATTTAGTGAGTCGCTTATTCCTGCATGTTTTAGGTGCTAAGCAAAGGCCAAAATTCAAATTTTGGGTCAAATGCAGATAATTAGGATAAATAATTACACCACTGGACATTTGCTTAAAACTTTAATTTATGAGCATACTTTTTGAGACTATCCTTTAATTTTTACGAGCAATATATATATCGGGAGAGAGAGAGAGAGAGAAAGAGTTCATTTTTAAGTGCTACATTTTAATTCTTAAAAATTTTGTTGATGATTTTCTTCCAGTCCTTTGACTTCTGTCTTATTCAGTCTAATAATAGTGATGATGAGAAAATATCCTAAATTATTTGATTAAACCTTTCTTCTTTTTCTTCTTTGTGACAGAATAATTGCCCGAGTCTTATGGATTTCAAGCACAGTGAATATAGCAGATACGAAAATTGCTTGATATAAATGGATGAAAAAGAGATATTCCAAACTGAAAAATCCAGTTCTGTGGAAGAATTTCTATAATAATGAAAACCTCTTGGAAAGATATAAGCTTCTCCCTTTTATTGAATGTGCGTACTGTAGGGAGAACAACCTTCGTTGCGACAATGTAGGTCACATTTTTTTTTCCAACGGAAGTAAAATGTTCATACTACAAACAGCAGCCAAGGAAAAGGGGACGCGTTAAAGTTTTAAAGAATAAATTAAAAAAAGTGCTTTGTATAGTTCTCTGAATAACCCGTAATAAATTGGACGGATGTTTTGCCTTTCAATTGTTCAAGATGTTGGTTCGAAAATGTTTAAAAATTGTGCTTTAGACGCTGCTATGCTGTAACAGTTTTCGTGTGTATATTTGTCGGACTTCCGCAATTGGAGAGCATCCAAATATTTGGTCCGGTTAGCTCTTCTCTTTGATTAACATGGATTTCATTAGGATAATAACATTTAATCCATTGTCTCTAATCAGGGGTTAGCCTATATTTAGATTTTTTTAATTCTCATAATAAGATTATTCAAATGAAAAATGTTTTGTAAGATCGTACTTAAACAAATTTCGCCGTGAATCAGATGCAGCGCCTCCTACGAATACTTTTGAAAAAAGAGAACTATTCTCGCCAAGGACCTTTCATCCAGTGAATAGTTTCGTTTTGGGCTCCTTGGACGAAATGTATTGCGTGAGGCGAATTGTTTTGATGTAACTGATGTTTATTGTTAGCTCATTTCGGCTTTAAATGTGGTCGTTAATCAGTTTATATTAGTGTTAATGCTAAGTTGCAATGAAACTTAAGTTGAGTGCAATCTTGTGTAGTTTAGTTGTAGCTTTACTTAACGGATTATGCGTCTCCTTGTCATTTGCGATAGGTGAGTAAAGTTTTATTACTATCCTTCTTAGCTTATTACATCTCTTTCCTCGTTTGTTGTTAAATGCCGTGAATTTAAACATTAGTAGATAATACCTGTGTAAGATTTTCTCGAACGATCTTAAACACCACTCGCCTTTCCATTTTTTTTTCTAAATTTGTGATGATATTTTAACAGATGAGTTAGTTTTCCTGTTTATTTAATGTATTGATTAAGAAACAAAACAGCTTCACAAAATCAACGCATTCCGAAATAACATTTTACGCATCCTTACATAATTTCTAGCTATCTTTAATCTGTTCATACATTTGAGCATAGCATCTAAATATAATGGGATATATATGCTCTATGACAGTTTGAAATCGATGCTTTTGTTATTATATAAATCTGCTTTTAAGCTTAGTTGGGATTTTTTTTTTTTTTTGTATAATAGTCGTAAGATCCTTTATGTGTACTAGTATTTGGGAATTTTATGTAGTTTATGTAAGAGTAGTGATTATAATTTATAAGAGAAGTAACATTTTATTCATCATGCCTTAAAATTCTGACAGATTTGTCATGAATTTCTGTAAAAACAGTTATGGTGGAGAAATTTTCTCTCATGTTTTTATTTTGCATGAATTCAATGCTTTTACTAATGTTATTTGAATATTGATTGTACTGTGTCTGTCTGATGACCTCTCTGCATTGCATAAAGTAAAGACTGAAGTGTTAGTATGTTTGAGAGGTTTTTAGTTTTAGTTAAGTTTTTAGCTTATATTGCTTTGTCAAACTGCAAACTTATTGTTATGCTTATGATTTTGTATGCAATTGCTTTGATGATTTGATATAAACTTATTGTTATGCTATTGAGCAGCTTTATTGTATTCTAAATATGGTCTCAGTCACAAGTACTTCAAAATAATGGATTTTTTTTCTTTTCTTTTGAGAGCCCCAACAAATGTTATATGGAGATGGGTGCTTATGCTGATAGTTTGTTCCAAATTTAAATTTCTGGAAACAAGCTTGCTACCTAGGAGTTTTTGCTGTTTTTCTCAGAGCAGGAATATGAGACATTTTCTGTATGGGAAAACGATGTCTAGTGCTGATGTGGTTTACTGTAGTAAATTAAACAGGTCTTTAAAGAAAGTAGGTCTGTAGGAGATGTTATGTGATGCAATTAATGCATTTTTGGGAGGTGGATGGGCAGCAGACACCTATATTATTTTGATATTTTAAAAAACAATTTCTTTGAAATACTTGCACTTCAGTTTGTAGAGACGTTAAGTTATTTGGAAGTGGGGGACGTGAAAAATGAGCAATGCCCACGCTGCGACTCGAACTACGGACCTCTTGAATACGTGTCGAGCGTGTTGACCACTACATCATGAAGGCGGGAGAAATACCGGTACTATTCGGTTTCAAGGGCCGTAAAAAAATTGCAGCGAAATTGTATGCGTGAAAGCGCCAAATCTAGCAAACACGTCCATTTCACAGCATGCCAAATCTCGCATACGCGCTGATTTCAGATTGCGTAAGTTTATATAGTTCTATATTTCTTAAGACTCCATTGAAATACTAGTTTAATTTTTAATTCCTTTTTTGATATCCTATGGATTTAACAATTTGGGAATTGCCTATGATGAAAAGGCTGCGACAGAATTTTGGATAAAATGCAGAATCATCCACTGCTTGATGCGCTTTTAAGAATTGCACGTACTCGGTATCCATGTACACATCAACTTATTTTCACTTAAAGAAAATTCCCAGAATTGCACAAAAATGGCACTGCGCACACCCTTGACTTTATCTATGTACACATCGACCTATTGTCACTGAAAAAGTAAAAGAAAATTGACAGAATTCCAATTGTTTTTACCCTTGTAAAAAGTGGCAAAGAAATAAGCGGGCGATTCTGCACTTTACCAAAAATGTTTTCAAAGAAAAGGCATCATTCATTATAGAAAATTATGTTTGAACAACCAACGAGATGACATTATGCTTTAGCGATAACTCGGTAACGAATTATTATATGAAATTAACCTTTCATCTAAATTAAAACATCAATATTTAGATAGTTATTTACTATTATACTTCCTTTCTTGCATTAGAGTTGCCCCAATTACTTTTGGCAGCACTGGCATCAACAATAGTTTGTCGATTTTTTACGGCCCTCGAAACCGAATAGTACCGAAATACCTTATATACTCCCCCTTTTAAAGGGCAACTGGGGATTAGGGGACCCAATCGCCAAATTCTGGTAGTGGAGCATCATCATCCATCACCGTTTTTAGTTTCCGAACCACTGTAGAGACATTAAGTTATTTGGAAGTGGGAGACGTGAAAAATGAGCAGTGCTTTCGCCGGGATTCGAACGACGGACCTCTGAAATGCGTGCAAAGCGTGCTGGCCAGTACACCATGAAGGCATGCTAATTAGGCGGGAGAAATACCTTATAACTTTCTACAAATTTTTCTGTGTTTATTATATTCAAATAAATTTTTTTGTCATTTATTTTGTTTCTAAAACATATAGGGTTTTACTTGTTAATTACTATATTTGCCAACGTATAAGATGCACTTTTTTTCTTGAAAATAGTCTGAAAAATCAGAAGCATCTTTTGCGTCGATACATCATTTGTGAATAAATGTTCCAAAAGATGCTGTGAAAGCAGAGACAGTGGTTAAGTTTTTTAAGAAGTGTGACATTAGTAATGCACTGGATGGTGCAGAAAACCCTAACTAATGTGAAGCAAATTATTATTATGTCTGAAGCAATGATGAAGTCGTGAGAAGCTGCTGGTGTATAAGACACAACCACTTTTTTATACACATTTTTGAAGGATAAAATTTTATTACTGATCATTATAATTTTGCAAGGTTCTTATTATTTTCTCAGTTGGGCGTGGCCTGAAATGCCTCTCTGCAGCCCTGTTTCCATGTTCTTTAGCATACACAATCACACATAGTTTGTATGCTATGTTATAGCAATGCCAATGTTGCTTTTAAGCCATAACTTACCAAAACTTTAAGAAAACTTAACAGTAAAAATTTCACACACTTAAAAGTCGCCCAAAAAATTTGGAAATTTTAAACGAACCCAGCTGTGATTGTTGATGACAGCGCATGCACATTCACTGAGCTTTGCATAACTGTTATATTCCCACACTCTGCAAGGAAACAAGAAATGAATGTAATCAAAAACTGAATCGACGTATAAGACACACCCCATTTTTCAGACTTATTTTCAAAGGAAGAAAGTGCATCTTATATGCCGGCAAATGCAGCAATTTTTTTTATTTAACTGGAATTTCAACCACAAAGGCACTTGTGCTACAATATCAGCCACGGCTCTTGGTTATGCAACTAAATAGAACGGTCAGATTTAAGTGAAATGTGGAACAGTAGTCGGAGATTGCACAATTAAGTATTACCAGAAGCTGGATTAGTAACTCTACCTGGAGCATCAGAAATAAAGGTTTTGCCAGTGATAGAATGCAACTATTAGAGCTGGCAGGAAACTTAAGAGATAGTGGTGTATGCAGAAGACAGAAACATGCTCTGTCTTAAAAATCTCAAAATCTCAGTTTAAATATTGGCTATCTCATTTGCATTCTGGTGAGGAATATGAAAAGGAGAAGTTAGAGCAAAGACTTAAATCATAAAATTACTTAATTTAAATAATAACCTACAGACAGTATATATTTTACTGTAAATTCTAACATTTTAAATTATTGTTATATTTTCTGCATTTTTTAAGGAGGAAATTTAAACAGAATTTAAATTTCTTTTGCTATGTGTATGTATCTGATGAAATTTTTTATAAGGTTGTCATGCTTCTGTGAATGAAAAACTTAGTTTTTAATTTCGTATGTGAAGAGATTGCAAAGAAAATTTAAATCCATGTCTTTATTCTGGTTTTTATGTACAAAAAAAAAAAAAAAAAAAAAAAAAAATTGCTTTACTTTTATATATTGAAAAATCTGTTCTAATAATTTTAAAATGCATGTCTTTTATTTACATTGTACTAAGTATGTCAATAAATAAAAAAAATAAAAAAATAATAATAAAAACGGTTGATCTTTACAATATGGTAACTGGTAGTTTGGAGGCGATAAAGGTTACTACCTGGCACTTTGGTAATAATGTGAGCAGTACTCAGTTCCGATTACGCATTATTTTGTGTGAGGGAAATGAGAGATTATGGTATATGTCATGTGATATTAATGGACGAATTACGGTTCTTTAATCGGAAAAGGGGGGAAATCGGGGAAAAAATCTGGAAATTTTGTATTTGGCTTTATTGTGTGTTGTGTGAAACAGTGTTCGTGAATTTTTGGATCCCATGGCCGTAACTAAAGTGAATTCGAAATGGGTATTTATGTATGTATTAATTTAATGTATGTGCTCATTTATATTTTAAGTAGTGTTTTTGAATTTAATTATATTTTAATTAAATGATAGTTATTTTGTGAATTTTATGTTTGTAGGAATTTGGTATACGTTTTAGTTGAAGTAAACGTGCATGGAAATAATTTAAATATCTGACACTAAGTATTTGTAATGGTTGCGGTAGGAATTCGTTGGTGACGTGTATAATGTAATAGATGATTTAGAGGTAAAAGTTTTTGGATATTTTATTTAATTTATATGTGGAAATGTTCATTACTTTTTCGCGATCAGGTAATTTATATATGTTCTTTTTACCGGGTTTAAAGATTGAGAAAATTGTCCTGTATTTTCGTGAAATTTTTCTAATTTATGAGAAAAAAGCAGTGTACATGGATATAGCGAAGAGTGTGCGCAATGCCATTTTTGTGCAATTCTGGGATGTTTTTTTAAGTAAAAATAAGTCGGCGCGTACATGGTTTAGTGATATTTTAATTAAATGATAGTTATTTTGTGAATTTTATGTTTGTAGGAATTTGGTATACGTTTAAGTTGAAGTAAACGTGCATGGAAATAATTTAAATATTTGATACTAAGTATTTGTAATGCTTGCAGTATGAATTCGTTGGTGACATGTATAATGTAATACATGATTTAGAGGTAAAAGTTTTTATATATTTTATTTATTTTATATGTGGAAATGTTCATATTTGGAAAGGGTAAATACTTTTTCGCGATCAGGTAATTTCATATATGTTCTTTTTACCGGGTTTAAAGATTGAGAAAATTGTCATGTATTTTCGTGAAATTTTTCTAATTTATGAGAAAAAAGCAGTGTACATGGATATAGTGAAGAGTGTGCGCAATGCCATTTTTGTGCAATTCTGGGATGTTTTTTTAAGTAAAAATAAGTCGACGTGTACATGGCTTAGTGATATTTTAATTAAATGATAGTTATTTTGTGAATTTTATGTTTGTAGGAATTTGGTACACGTTTAAGTTGAAGTAAACGTGCATGGAAATAATTTAAATATTTGATACTAAGTATTTGTAATGCTTGCAGTATGAATTCGTTGGTGACGTGTATAATGTAATAGATGATTTAGAGGTAAAAGTTTTTGGATATTTTATTTATTTTATATGTGGAAATGTTCATATTTGGAAAGGGTAAATACTTTTTCGCGATCAGGTAATTTCATATATAGTCTTTTTACCGGGTTTAAAGATTGAGAAAATTGTCATGTATTTTCGTGAAATTTTTCTAATTTATGAGAAAAAAGCAGTGTACATGGATATAGTGAAGAGTGTGCGCAATGCTATTTTTGTGCAATTCTGGGATGTTTTTTTAAGTAAAAATAAGTCGGCGTGTACATGGTTTATGTGTATGTGTTAGTTTGAAAAACACGTAAGGAGTGTGGTATTGTGCACTTTTTCCCAATTTTGCAGTGAATATTTGTCATGATTAAGCAGTTTTGTTAGATAAAATTTCGGTACTATTCCGTTTCGAGGACCGTAAAAAATTGCAGCGAAAATGTATGCGCAAGAGCGCCAAATCTAGCAAACGCGCCCATTTAACAGTGCTCCAAATCTAGCGTACGCGCTGATTTCAGATTGCGTAAGTTTATATAGTTCTATATTTCTTACGACGCCACTGAAATACTAGTTTAATTTTTTAATCCTTTTTTGATTTTAAATCCTTTTTTCATATCCTATGGATTTAACAATTTGGGAATTGCCCATGACGAAAAGTTGGAAATAGAATTTTGGGTAAAGTGCAGAATCATCCACTGTTTGACGCGTTTTTAAGAATTGCATATACTCGGTATCAATGTGCACATCGACCTATTTTCACTATTTCTGTGATTTTCATAAAAAAAATCACAGAATTGCACAAAAATGGCACTGCGCACACCCTTGGCTTTATCTATGTACACATCGACCTATTTTCACTTAAAATGTAAAAGAAAATTGACAAAAATCCAATTGTTTTTACCCTTGTAAAAAGCAGCAAACAAATAAGTGAGCGATTCTGCACTTTACCGAGAATATTTTCAAAGACAAAGCATCATTCATTATAGAAAATTACGTCTGAACAACCAACGAGATGAAATTATGCTATAAGTCGGTAGCGAAATAGCGATGCAGCAGTTATGTTTAACAATTTTTATATAAATCATAATAATGATCTGAAATAATTATTTACTCTTATGCTTCCATTCAGTAATGTTTAGCCTTTTTGGAACAGCTTTAGTATAGCCCACCTTCAAAGTTTGGCGAATTTGGTTTGGCGCCAAAGCACATGAAATACGTTGTTTTGAAAAATGGTTGCCATCCAGATTTTCGAGGAAACTCCGTGTTTAAAAAAATGGTAGCCATCTTGATTTCACCAGAAATCGTGGATAATAGAAATAAGTTTATGACTATTATACACGGTTTTAAGAGAAAGAAATATTAAGAAATGATTAATAAAAATGATTAAGGTTAAAAGGATGTAATTTTAAAAACAATACCGGAAACCTTTAATAAATAATTTGGTGTGACGTCACAATGTATTCTCCATGCTACGCGTAATTTGTATTTTCTCTTTAAAAAAATAATGAATTGTTTATTATTGTAAATCAACATCAAATTCTTTAAATTTACATTTCTGAGCTTAGGCGTAACTGAAAATAAGTATAATAAATTGTTTATATTTAAAATTATCATGATACAGTAAGCGAATTCTACCAGTTATTACAACGATAAAGAACGTCGCAGTCTCTCATACTTGTATTTCATACAGCTTCCATATTTTCAAAGATTTTTAAGCTTTAGCATTTATACAAATAAAAAAAGTTTTTTTTAATTAATACTCTGGAACATATCAATTTTATCATATTTACAAATTAACGTTTTGCTACGTAACAACATAATCCCTTATATACCAGTAAGTAGACAATTTTAATTATTTTCTAAAAATTCTAAACTTCACATTAATGAAAAACAGGTTCTTAAATTTCTAAATCACAGTATATTCTCTGTAGGCACGCACACTAGAATTCTACACATAAATAAATAAAAAATTTAATTTCTCGCAATGAAAGAAAATATTATAAGAAAATAAATACTACAAATTAGGAACACTAAGCAATGCTTCACATACACACACACATACAGTGTCTCACAAAAGTAATGGGACACTTGTGCTTTACAAAAGGAAACTGTAGTAAAATAAATTAAAAAAAATGTGTAAAAATTTTTTGTTGGTGTGTTTTATACTTAAATTTAGTAACAATTACTACATAACATACATTTTCTCAAAATATTAAAATATCAATTTAATAAAAATACAATTGTTTAGAACGGAGCAAAAAATGGCTCACATAAGTGATGGGACACTTACTTTTCCATCAAATATTTATCCAAAAATTTTACTTTATAAAAGGTTTTAATATTTTTACTTTTAAAACATGATTTAATCTTCTTGGGATGGATTCGACTAATTTTTTTGTGATTTCTGGAGTGATTTTACCCCATTCTTCTTGAAGCACCGATTTTAATTGTCTTTCCTGTGTTTTCTCCACACCAAGATTTTACCGTCAGAATCAAATATATTAAATTTACTCTCATCAGAAAATATAACTTCATTCCAGTAATCAGAATTCTTATTTATGTTGGATTTTGCGAAAGCCAGTCTGAGGTTTCTATTCTTTTCACTCATGAAGAATTTTTTCCTGGCTGCTCTACCGTGATATCCAGCAAATCGAATTACTCTTCCAATAGTCTCAGGATTAACAATTACTCCATATAATGCTTGTAAATCAGCAACAACTTTGGGAGCACTCATTCTTGGATTTTTTTTAATATTTCGAACTATAATTCGCTTTATTCCATTGGATAGCTTTGATGGTCGGCCAGGTCTTCTTTATCCTGAATCATATGATTCTTTTTATATCGTTTAATGATATTAAAAACTGTTGAATGACTCAGGTTAACGGTTTCAGCAGTTTCTGTAATAGAATTTCCACGTTCAATATGCAACTTAATAACTAATTTTCGAATTTCAGGCAAAGTTTATTTTCGTTTAGCATTCATGGCTGCACAGAGATAAAAAACACAAAAATTCCAAAACAAACTGGAGAGAAATACTGCAGACGATTGCGATAAATTATTGCCAATTGCTTTGAGTAAAAATAAAAACCCCAAAAAATATTTTTATTGCTTACTTCAGACGATTTTTGTTGCATAGTACGTAGTAGTATCTAATGGTGTCCCATCACTTATGTGAGCCATTTTTTGCTCCGTTCTAAACAATTGTATTTTTATTAAATTAATGTTTTGAGAAAATGTATGTGATGTAATAATTGTTACTAAATTTAAGTATGAAACACACCCACAAAACATTTTTACATTTTTTTTAATTTATTTTATTACAGTTTCCTTTTGTAAAGCACAAGTGTCCCATCACTTTTGTGAGATACTGTATTATCAAAGAACTCGTATTATCAAGTGCGATTAGGATTGCAAACACTACGTATTATAATAATGAGGTAAAAGTTACTTATAGGGTCAAAGTTTACAGTTTTGCTACTGTTGAGTAGATCGTCGGGCTATCGATATATATCGTAAGTCGGAAAGCATTATAAACATATCAAAACCAAAACATTAAAATACGATTTAAATGAAAAATGATGTCTTAAATATAATTCACAATTAAAACAACAATACAAATTTAAAATACACAAACGATATGTTAAACATTGCATATAAAATACGTTACATTACAGCTCGTCATTACACATTATCTCGTTTTCCTTTGTAAACAACGATCCGTATTCGCCCGAAAAACATCAAAGCTCGGTGTCCATGTACACATCCATCTATTTCCACCTTAAAAATATCAGAGAATTGCACAACCTCGGCATTGCGCACTACATTGGCTCTGCCCATGTACACATCGATCTATTTTCACTTAAAAAAACATCCTATAACAGCGCACAAACTAGGGGCCGCGCACAACCTCGGAATTGCGCACTACATTGGCTTTCCCCATGTACACATCGATCAATTTTCACTTAAAAAACATCCTAGAATTGCACAAACTAGGCACCGCGCACAACCTCGGCATAGCGCACTACATTGGCTTTGCCCATGTACACATCGATCTATTTTCACTTAAAAACACATCCTAGAATTGCACAAACTAGGCACCGCGCACAACCTCGGCATTGCGCACTACATTGGCTTTGCCCATGTACACATCGATCTATTTTCACTTAAAAAAACATCCTAGAATTGCACAAACTAGGCACCGCGCACAACCTCGGCATAGCGCACTACATTGGCTTTGCCCATGTACACATCGATCTATTTTCACTTAAAAAAACATCCTAGAATTGCACAAACTAGGCACCGCGCACAACCTCGGCATTGCGCACTACATTGGCTCTGCCCATGTACACATCGATCTATTTTCACTTAAAAAACATCCTAGAACTGCACAAACTAGACACCGCGCACAACCTCGGCACTGCGCACTACATTGGCTCTGCCCATGTACACATCGATCTATTTCCACTTAAAAAAATATCCTAGAATTGCACAAACTAGACATCGCGCACAACCTCGGCATTGCGCACTACATTGGCTCTGCCCATGTACACATCGATCTATTTTCACTTAAAAAAAATCCTAGAATTGCACAAACTAGGCACGTGCACAACCTCGGCATTGCGCACTGCATTGGCTTAGCCCATGTATATAGCGATCTCTTTTTACTTAAAAATCAGAAATTGAATAAACTCTGCATTGCTCATATACTAAGAAATCTTCTTTCACTTAAAAGAAATCGGAGAATTGCAGAAATTCGCGCATAAGCAACTCCATTGATTCGCGTTGGGAAATAAAAAAAAAAAAAAAAAAAAGTTTCTAGAAAAATTGAGCTTACTACAGGCTAATCAAGATCCTAGCCTAATTGATTTCTCAGCCGTACATTTCTTGCAAATACTACCATTCGATGACTTTTTCTGATTAACTAATCAGCATGGTATCTTACATTTTTCACAGAAAACGTTATCTTTCAATAATCGACAATCCATCAAAAATCCTCTAAAAAGTTCATACTCTATTGTTAATTCATACATAAAATATCTGTTCCCAAAATTTTACGCTTGTTTGAAAACTCCCACCTTAAATTTTCCTTTATAATCTCCTGATATTTAATTACAACATCACTAATAGCAGTTTTAGAGCAAGCAATAACTAAATGCAAAAATATCAGCTCAAGTAGCCAAAAATATATATACAAAATAGTATTCACGGTATCTGAGCGTTAAACAATCACCAACAACAGTGTTACGAATTGTGTATTTAGATATTAATTTTAGTAGAATTCTAATTTAAAATGTTGTATTTCCTCCTGCAACGCAGCGTGAGACAAATTTTAAGAGAAATCTATACCGGAAAAGTAAGAATACAGGGCACGTGCATTAAACTTTGAGTAAACGGATGTGTCGGTAATTTGTATTGAAATTGAATAAATGTAACTGACTACTAAATTAGCTGTAACCGTAATTCCATCCTCTTGTTTACATTGCGTTTGGCGAATAGTATGGGTTACCAGATAATATCATTTATCGCCGCTCTTGGTGGATTTTTTTTTGTTTAAAATTTCAGGTGGGCTATACTAAAGCTGTGCCGACTAAATTAGCTGTAACCGTAATTCCATCCTCTTGTTTACATTGCGTTTGGCGAATAGTATGGGTTACCAGATCATATCATTTATCGCCGCTCTTGGTGATTTTTTTTTTTTTCTTTTTTTTGTTTAAAATTCCAGGTGGGCTATACTAAAGCTGTGCCGCCTTTTTCATATAAATTATAATAATAAAAAGTATTATATGAAATTAACCTTTCATCTAAATTAAAACATCAATCTTTAGATAGTTTTTACTATTATACCTCCTTTCTTGCCGCAATTATTTTTGGCAGCATTGGCATCAACAATAGTTTGGCGACTTTTTACGGCCCTCGAAACCGAATAGTACCAAAATTTCTAGCATAAGTGTAATTCGGCTAGTAGATTGTTGGAAGAAGTGTTCAGTAGATAAAAAGAAAAGAAACATGTCTTTACTTCGTGAAGACAAAATGGCGGCGGGAAAAAAAAAATAGAGGGTTGCTGTAGGAGAGTTGGTCACCAAATTTTCGCCAAAAAAACGCCAAGTTACCATAATGTAAAGATCAACCATAAGAACAAAAGGCTCTACTCTTATATGCGCCCTAAGATCACCAAATGTGGCGATATGTGTTCTGTGCTGGTTTTTGGCACTATTCCGTGCTGTGGGATGGTTTGGTGGACGATGCTGTTTGCATGGCAACCCTTTTGATGCTAAAACTTATAGACGTGGTGGCAAGATTTCAGTCGTGTATTTTAGATTGTGTGCAAAGTAAATTTAGTATTAAAAGCTACGATGTTGGAGTTGTTAATGAGTCTTTTGTTTACGGGTGTGTTTATGCAGATAAAAGTGCATATTTGGAATTTCCTTGGGAGTCGTGACTTTTAAAACAGAGTTTGGCTTGTCCGAAATGCAGAACTGATATGACAACTCGGACAAAGATTGGTGTTTCTGATAGACTTGTGTGGGTTTGCAGTCAAATGGTTGTTAGTAAAGTATGTGGCTGTCAGCAAAGTTTAAGATTTAGAATGTGGTTTTCGTATACAGTCAAAAGTCTTTAATCCGGACTCGTCGGGACTTTTGCGATTCCAGATTATGGATTTTTTCGGATTAAAGATCATCAGTTTAAATCTGGTAAGATGGCATGCAGAAATTATACAATTAAAAATATGAAATCGTAATTTATGAAATAAAGAGCAATTGCGATCTAAAGGGTATCGAAATTTACAAAAAAAAGCTTAATATTTACTTGTTTACTTTATTAAACTTTTCTTTCAATGCGCACATGCGTAAAGCATACATTACGCATAGTCGAAATTAGAAAATTGCAACCAGAAAACTATTTTATGCGTATTCGTGATATTTATAATGACGAGGAAATTGATTTAAATCATATCGGAGTACATCGAGGTGAAACACTACATTTAGTAAGGAATTATAAGCCAAATAAAATAAAATACATCTGCCCTGAAGATATGAGGATAGTGCTGACAGATCAACTTCCATTTCATTGTGTGCCGCGACATCCCCTCCCGCAGAGCAGAATGAAATTGATAAACAAATTTCGGAATGGTTACAGAAACGAATCACCTCTCTGTCACTTTCTTCGTGCCTTTATCCATTTTTTGCAGCAATTCCACTTTTTGTTTAATGGACATCGAAACATACTTTCGATTTGTAGGTCCTTTGGCAGCTCCAGAATCGGAAATTCTATTTGACATAATCGAAAGTTCAAGCTTTATTTCATAAAATTGCTCTAACAGTCTGCAAAAAATAATAAGCCGGATCCAATTCGAAGATTAAGGAACAACGCAGTCTGCAACATTAACTGAAATAGATAATTGGATAATTTTAGCTTAGCTTATACCGTCCGTTATACATTAAACGTGCATGTGTAAACGTATTATGCACATTCGGAAACGCATATGCACACATGCGTATTTAATGTTACACATGTGTAAAGGTATTACGTGCATGCGTAAATGCATTATGCGTTTACGCATGCGTAGGAAGTTTGTAGCTTTGTGGTCCGGATTATAGATCATTTCGGATCATGGACATCCGAATTAAAGACTTTTGACTGTAGTAAGTTAACTTTGGAGGAAGTTTTTATCGTTACTTTCGAAATTTTGAATCGCAGAAAGACGTGTGATATAGCAAAATCGTGGAACATTTGTTGTTGACGGACATTGTGTGACTGGTAAAATTTTATTCATGTATGTAAGTGCATTTTATTTTGTTTTTATTTTGTAGAATGTTATGTTCATTTTTTTTTAACTTTAAATTTGAAATTTATTGTTGTTATATGCAATTCGTAGATTTTTTTAAAATTAAAACATATCGCTGTGTACATGGATTCTTGTCAAATATTTTTAGTTAGAAACATTACATTTTTGATATCTAAATTTTTTGTTTTTGTTTTGGATTTTTAGCTTAAATTGTGTGTTCAAAATGTGTTTTTTGCATGTGCAAAAACCCCGTTATTGGAGACGTTAAAGTTCGAAATGAGGACAAAACATTTAGATAGTAATATGGCACCATGGAGTTTCTCGCCAAAAATGTTTGGCGACCTGGGGCGCATATAAGAATAGTTCCAATAAAAATTCTTAAATGTATCGATATCTCAGTTTTAATTTCCTTGTAATTATAATAAAAATTGCAGTAGTCATGGCAGAAATTATTCTATAGTTTATCACAGCTGAAACGAATTACTGAAATGTATTTAATATTAAATCAATAGTTATTTAATACAGTACAAAGTCCATAATCTTGACGTCCATTATTCGGGATGATCTATAATCCGGACCTCAAAGCCACAAACTTTTTTTTTGTATGCTTTATGCATGCGCATTTAGTACAAAAAAAAAAAAAGAAGCAACTTAAACAACTTGCATTGAAGGAAATGTTTAATTAAGTAAACAAATAAATATTAAGCTTTTTTTTTTTTTTTTTTTTGTAAATTTTGATACCCTTTAGATCATAATTTCTCTTCATGCACATAATGCGTTTACGCATGCGCGTTTAATGTTACGCGTGAGCGTTTAATGTTTACGCATGCGCACTTAGCACAAAAAATGAAGCAAACAACTTACATTGAAAGAAATGTTTAATAAAGTAAACAAATAAATATAAAGCTTTTTTTTTTTTTTTTTTTTGTAAATTTTTATACCCTTTAGATCATAATTGCTCTTTATTTCATAAATTACGGTTTAATATTTTTAATTGTATAATTTCTGCATGCCATCTTGCCAGATTTAAATTGATGATCTATAATCCGAAAAAATATGTAGCTACAATATAATCCGGAATCGCCGAAGTCCCGACGAGACTGGATTATGGACTTTGTACTGTGTTTTACTTTGTAGTAATACTATTGTATTGTAATATTTTGATTTAATACAGTTTCTGATAATTATAAAATACAGTCAAAAGTCGTTAATTCGGACTCGTCGGGACTTCGGCGATTCCGGATTATCGATTTTTCCAGATTATAGATCATCAGTTTAAATCTGGTAAAATGGCATGCAGAAATTCTAAAATTAAAAATATGAAACCGTAATTTATGAAATAAAGAACAATTATGATCTAAAGGGTATCAAAATTTCCAAAAAAAAAAAAAAAAAGCTTAATATTTATTTGTTTACTTTATTAAACATTTCTTTCAATGTAAGTTGTTTAAGTTGTTTTGTTTTATGTGATAATACTTTCTTTTAATTCTATAAACTGACATAATTTCTTGTTCAGTTACAAAGTTCCGCTGTTCAAGTCCCGTAATTGCTGTGCCTAGAATTCCGACTAACTTGTCAATCGAAATTTTTTCATTTTCACTAACCTCTCTGTCACCTTCTTCATGTCTTTATCCATTTTTTGCAGCAATTCCACTTCTTGTTTGATGGACATCGAAACATACTTTCGTTTTGTAGATCCTTTGGGAGCTCCAGCATCGGAAATTCTATTTGACATAATCGAAAGTTCAAGTTTACTTTTATAAAATTGCTCTTACAGTCTGAAAAAAGTAATAAGCCGGATCCAGTTCCAAGATTAAGGAACAACGCAATCTGCAACATTAACTGAAATAGATAATTAGAGATAATTTTAGCTTATACCATCCGTTATACATTAAACGCGCACGTGAAAACGTATTCTGCACTTGCGCATACGCATATGCGCAGTCGTAAAGGTCTTACGCGCACGCGTAAACGCCTGTGCGCATGTGTCAACGCGGCGCATGCGCAGAAAATTTTTTTTGCTTTGAGGTCCGGATTATAGATCATTCCGGATTATGGGTTTCAAATTAACGACTTTTGACTGTATATGATCTGCTTTTAATTAGTAATTCAGCTTTCAGATGGTAGCATTAAAATTGGTTGTTTTAATAATTTCTTTTATTATTATTATTTATTTTAGCTACCATTTCATCACACATTTAATTTAAAAATAACATTTTAGTGATGTCGTTTAAGAAACAAATAACGAATTAAAAGCAGTAGATCATATACTACCTGTTTACATATTTTCTATTCCATTCAAATCAATTATTGGAGGTTACAATAGTTGAACACAAGTTCACTGAATTTCAGATAATTTGTGCTTATTGGGTGTATGAGTTTGTGTGGATAACCAGGAAATAAAGTTAATCTAAAAATTATACAGCATATTTTAAAAGATGATATCCTCAAATATTTTAAAAGAAAATATGAATGCCCTCTGTATGTTATTTAATATCGACATTAATTAAAATTAAAATAAAAATAGCATAAAATTTTAGTTTCTTTGCAAAAAATATTTTAAATTATTTTGTTTCCATTTTGATATTATCAGCTATGTAGCAAATATGCCCCAAAACTATTACTTCATTAAAATTTGATTCATTCTTACTCTTTCATCTTGGGTTTTTTCTCTTCTGACTTCTGTACAGTTACTGCATCCAAAATATCTTGATATGTAAAATAACACTTATTGTTCTTTTTTTTTCTGCAACTACTCATAGATGTGGTCAGTACTTACATTTGGAAATCCAGAAATTGTTTCAACAATAACAAATTCTTTACCTCTCTGACGACAGAATTTTTTTTTTCTTTTTTTTTCTTTCTTTCTTTATTTATTTTTTATTTTTTACAGTATCAGAAATGTGT